>NC_041389.1:335397639-335410694 GCF_002162155.2 Triticum dicoccoides | reverse complement strand
CATCTTCTTAAACCTCCACCGCTCCCCCCTTCTTCTCGAAGCCGAGAGAGAGCAGCGCTCCGCCCCCCATTGCCACCAGCATCACCAACACCGTCGACCTCCCCCACCACCTCCGCCATGGCTCCGAAAGCCGACAAGGGGAAGGGCGTGAAGTCGGCCGAGGCACAGCGGCTCGTGGCGCTGCGGAAGGAGCGGGCGATCTTCTCTCCTCAGCTCGGTGCGCAGGAGCTGAGGGAGTACTACTACCTCTTCTGGTCGACGGAGACGCAAGCGCATCCGTGCACGAGGGTACTCCCGGCCGCCGCTTCGGAACTGGCTCCAAACAGGTACCCATTCTTCGCGCTGTTCTTCTATTGCGGGCTCTGCCCGCCCTTCTCGGAGTTCTTCTGCGACATAATGAACACCTACGGGCTCCGCCTCCTTGATTTCACCCCCAACGCCGTTCTGACCATGGCAGTTTTCGCACATTTGTGCGAAAACTTTGTCGGAGTCCACCCCAATGTAGCCCTTTTCCGCCACTTCTTCATGCCTTGGGTCGAGAGAGGAGAGCCGCTTGCCGGAGGGATCGCCTGGATCTCGAGAGTCGGCAAGAAGGAAATGGGAGGAGTGGAGAGTGGAGTGGTGCTGGATCGTCGAGGAGAACCCGCAGCCGTTCACTGCCCTGCGCCAAGCCCCAATCATGCGCGGCAACGATTGGAGCAACGTGGCCCCGGAAGACGACAGATTGAAGATCTCCGTCACCCGGATCCTTCGCCTCAGGCTTGCCGGGCTCACCGTAGGCGCCGTTGGCGCAGATTTCCTTCGCCGCCGCATCGCCCCCCTGCAGGAGAGGGGGAGACCCGCCTGGGAGTTCAAGAACTTGGCGGATATAATGCGGCTGCGTCTGGGCCTCAACTTCAACTTCATCGTCCTGGAGTTGGATGCAATGCTTCTGGAGCTGTTCAAACGCGACCCCCAGCACCCATTCGTTTGCTGAGGAGCGTCGTTCCATTGTGCAATAATTCATCGCTTGACCGGATCCGCGCCATGATGCCGTTGTGCGATTCCCACGGAATCGTTCCAACCTGGCAAGAGCCTGTGGATGACATCGTGCGGGCGTTCTTCGACAACTTGGAAGAAGTGCCGGTCCGCGCCGACGAGCAGAAGAGCCTCACCCGCGACACCACTGACGCGGAGCTGCAGCGCATCGCCACCAGGACGGAGGAGGCTGCGGCAGCAGCTGCCGCGGGTGAGTTCGGGTTCACCGTGGAGGAAGCAGAGGCAGCAGAGGCGGCAAGCCTTGCTGAGCGCGAGGAGTTTGCCGGCGAGGAAGATCTTGCCGGCCCTGAAGCGGAGCCGAGCGAGCCTGGCGAGGAAGAGCCCGAACCTTCAGACAGCCTACCGCAGGTGGAGCCCCCGGCCCCGGCAAGGAGGCGGCTCCGCAGGGCCGGGGACGTAGCGGGGCGGCAAACGGACCAACAGTCGCCGAGCCGTGCGACACGCTCTACCGCGGCAAGCACTGTTGCCGCGGGAGCGCCTCACGCCGCAGCGGCAACTGGAGCGGGATCTTCCCGGTCCACCGCCACCGCCCCTGCCAAGCGGGCAAGGGAACCTACTCCTCCGCCTCGCCGCACCGGAGGGGAGCCGGACTTCGATCTCTCCGAGCTCAGCTCCGACGAGGAAGAAGAAGAGTAAGCTTCTTGGTGTCCTCGTTGTTCTTCAATTATTGCTATCTTGTCTTGTATCTAACTTGCTTCAATCTGAACCCATTCCCTTTCAGGACGCTGGCCCAAAGAGCGGCGAAGAGAGCCAAGGCCGCGGTGATTGTCATCGAGGATGATCCCACCGTGTCAGCAGGGGGTGTGTCTGAGACCACCTTGACGGACCCGGCAGCTACTCCCCAAAGAAACCCCCGGCGCAGGCCCCAGTGTAAGTACATGGTTTGCTTCTGGCTGATAGGCGCTCATGGGTGCTCTTCTCTCTACTGATATCTTGACTGTTGATTTGTGTAGGAGCAGAACAGCCTCACCAGGAGTGCCCGGAAGTTGCTCCCAAAGTGCCATCTGCTTCGACTACGCCGCCAAGGGAGGAGTCCCCGGCAAGGGAACGCTCTCCGGCAAGGGAGAACTCTCCGGCAAGGGACAGTTCTCCGGCAAGGGACAGCGCCAGTGATCCTCCGGTGGTCGAGACCGCGACCGCAGATCCCAGCTCAGGTAATCCACTTGCCTAAAAACTTCCCTTGGGTTTTTCTTCTTCTAATTTTCTCTTTTGAGTTTTTGCTTGACCCTTCTCCCTCTTCCGTTCATCAGATCCATCTGCTACAGAGCCGATGGAAACCGAGGCCGCCGAAGGGGAAGCCGGCACCGATGAGCCCGCCGGCGAAGAGGCCGCCAAGGCTGCCGCCGCAGAGGCTGGCGAGGGATCCGGCGATCACACTGACGGCCCCGAGGCCGCAGGAGCGCCAGGCGCTGCACCGACCGCCGACCCCTCCGCCGCTGCCGCGGCGGCAGGCCCCGAAGAGCCCCAGCCTGGCGCCTACTTGAAGGCCGGCGACGGCATCTTCATCAAGCTTCCCTGGGCGTCGAGCTCTAGGGCGCCGGTCGAAGGAGAAACTTTCGATGAGGAGCTGCTCACCTCCGCTGGGCTGTCGTTGGTTGACGCGCCAAGCAGTAGCAGTGGTGAGCCTGAGGAGGAGCAGCTGTTGCGGAAGCTGCTGTCACTCTACCGCGCACGACAAGCAAAGTTAGCGTCCCAAGAAGCGCTCGTCGCGAAGGCGAGAGTGGAGATGGAAAAGCGCGTGGAGGAGCTCCGGGGCATCAACCAGGAAGCTCTCCGGTCTCTGGCATAGGAGCAGGAGCCACTCGCCGAGGAGCGCACAGCCTTCCTCCTCGAGAAGGCTGAAGCTGAGGAGCAACAACGGCTTGCTGCCGAGAAGCAGTCCGCGCGATAAGGCGAGTTGGTGCAGCGGAAGGCCAATCTTGACAGCTATGAGGAGGAGCTCGTCGCGCGCGAGCAAACACTTGGCGGGGCCCTCAAGGAAGCAAAGGACGCTGTTGCAGCTGCCGAGGCCGCCAAGAAGGAGCTGGAAATGAGGATGACGCAGTTGGAAGCCGACCTCAAGGCGAGCGGCGAGGAGCTTTCCATGCTCAAGCGCGAACGCGAGAAGGATGTTGCCGCTAATGGGGAGCTGCAGGGTCTTCTCACTGAGAGGAGCAAGGACCTCAATGTCGCGAAGGATTCCAATGCGGATCTCGAGCTGAAGCTGGCCACGCTGACTCAGACGCTGGACAGCACCAGGGAGCGAGAGGTGACCCTGTCGGAGAAGGTTAAGGCCGACGAAGTGCTGCTGGCGAGTATTGCCGTCACCCAGAACTCATTTAGGGAGACGATGGAGCACTGGACCGAGGGTCTGGTGAACATCGCCGCAGTCATCGATGGGGAGCTGGCGCAGCTGGGGATGGAGGACTTCGGGTATCCTTCCGACGAGCATCTCTAACCCAGCGCCAAGCTCAGCTTGTTCTTCAAGGGCGTGGCGATGGCCCTCCAACGACTCCGGGAGAAGATCCCAAAGCAGCTGGCCGACGAGTCACGCAAGATTTGCGCTGGCGCTCTTCAGAAGGTGTTGATGAAGGTGGCCTTCCACAACCCAGGCCTCAACTTCGCCAATGTCCTCAAGTCCTTGCCGCCTGACGCTGATCTGGAAGCGCTCAAGGCCCTTGTCGCACCCATTGTGGACAAGGTGAGCGGGATCAAGAGGGTTGAGGGCGATCGCGTAGACTAGGCTGCCCGTTTTATCTTTTTCCTTGTCGCTGCTGGTCATGTCATGGGAACAATCTGTTAGAGCTGCGACAAGTTATCCTGTAATATAACTCTATTTCTGGTATCGATTGCTACGTTATTTCCTTTACTAGATTCCTTCCTTTGTATGTTTTTACCCTACGCTTTTAGGGAACTTGTCGGCGCAGGCACCCGAGCCGCGAGTGCTGAGTGCGGGACGTCAGCAGCCTGCTGGCGGTGCCGCTTCCAACAAGAAACCTTGTCGCGACTAGCTGCATCACACTTAAGTTGTTGAGCAGACTCGAAACAAAGTAAGGGCGCAACTAGCTACGAGTTGGTTCCTCCGCGCATAGGTTTTCCATACAAAGCACGGTCGTTCGAGGAAAATAACTTAAAAATTAAAACTAATTGCTCAAACTTTGGCAACTTAGCTTTTCTGTCGTTCGCTTCCCGACAAGGCGAAATTTGCTTGAACGATGCCTGGTCCACATCATAATCTTCTCCTTTCCCCCCGGCAAACTTGTGTGCGAGGGAACCTTCCTTTCCTTTGTTGAGAAAAAGAAAGAAGAGAAAATAAAGATATGGAGCCTTTCAGCTCGTTATCGCTTACCGGGGGCAGGTGCTGCACAAAGCGTCAGATAATGCATGCAAGAAAGAATATAATGCATGAAATTGACAAGATGTGCGGAGCACATGAGCTTTACTTATGCACGGGATCTGCGCCCGGCTTTGTACAAAGGATTACATGCAACATCGGCAAGACTTGTACAAAAGGTGGTTGCCAGAACGGGTTCTGGCAACCGCGCCCTACGGGTAAAATTTACGAAGATGCTCAACGTTCCAGGAGTTGCTCACCGGAATGCCATCTTCGGTCTCAAGGCGGACAGCGCCGGGCCTGGTGACTCGTTTCACCCGGTAAGGGCCTTCCCACTTCGGCGTCAACTTGTTGGAATTCTTGGCGGACTGAACATGCCGAAGAACAAGGTCACCTTCCTCGAAGCTTCTGGCATTAACTTTGCAGCTATGGTAGCGGCGCAAAGCTTGCTGGTATCGAGCAGCTCGTACAGCAGCCTGAAGACGATCCTCCTCAAGGAGCAGCACGTCATCTTGTCGCAGCTGCTCTTGCTCAAGCTCATCATAAGCGAGCACTCGAGGTGATCCGTATACGAGTTCCGTGGGGAGAACTGCCTCTGCTCCATAGACTAGAGCGAAAGGTGTCTGGCCAGTGGCTCGATTTGGCGTCGTCCTGATCGACCAAAGAACCACTGGCAGCTCCTCGATCCAGTTCCTTCCGCACTTGCGCAGCCTGTCGAAAGTCCTGGTCTTGAGCCCGCGCAGCACTTCAGCATTTGCCCTCTCCGCTTGACCATTGCTTCTCGGATGAGCAACAGAAGCGAAGCAGATCTTGGCGCCAAGATCTTGGACGTACTGCATGAAGGTGCGGCTCGTGAATTGCATGCCGTTGTCGGTGATGATCCTGTTAGGGATCCCGAAACGGCAAACAATCGACCTGAAGAACTTGACTGCTGACTGTGCTGTCACCTTCCTCACTGCTTACACTTCCGGCCACTTTGTGAACTTGTCGATTGCGACGTACAAGTACTCAAAGCCCCCGATAGCTCGGGGGAAGGGGCCGAGGATGTCGAGCCCCCAGACCGAAAATGGCCAGGATAAAGGGATCGTCTGGAGAGCTTGAGCTGGCTGGTGTATCTTCTTGGAATGGAACTGGCATGCTTCACACTTGGTTACTTGTGCAGTTGCATCCTGGAGGGCTGTCGGCCAAAAGAAACCTTGCCGGAATGCTTTGCCGGCAAGTGCTCTTGCGCCAATGTGGTGACCACATATGCCTCCATGTATCTCTGCCAACAGCTTTTGTCCGTCTTCCCGGTGAATACACTTCAATTTCACACCGTTGAGTCTCCTTCTGTACAGTGTGCTGTCGACAAACTGGTACATACTTGACTGCCAGGCTACTTTTTCCGCTTCTTCTTGCTCTTCGGGAAGTTCTCCTGTCTGAAGGAAATGGACAATCTGCTGTGCCCATGCTGGAGCTTGTGGCTCGACAACAAGGACTAAAGGCACATCTGCTGCTGCGGGAGCATCCGTTTCTACAGCGAGAACCTGCGGCTCCGCCGGAGCTTGATGTTCCCCGGCAAGCTTGCCGGAGCAAAGCTTGTCGGGAGCGTCTGCTATGACGGAACAAACCATAAGGCTTGCCAGAGCAGACTGCTCCTCAGCATCCTTGGCGTTGATCTTGGGGACCTTCTTGGCGGCGGCTTCAGGGAGCTCTGCCGGAAAATAGTCACCAGAAATCAACTTCCTCTTCTTGTTCTGTCCAGTTGATGGTGTTACGGACGGTTGAGTCAGCTTGAGCACAAAGATCCCTGGTTCCACAGGTAACTTAAGTGCGGCGCACTTTGACAGGCCATCAGCGATGTCATTCTGAGCTCTCGGGACATGCTCCATCTGTAGGCCGTCAAAGTGCTCTTCTAGCTTTCTCACTTCATCAACATATGCTTTCATCAACGGACTCTGATAGTTCTTGTTCACTTGGCGGACGACAAGCCGTGAGTCACCCCTGACAATGAGCTTCTTGATCCCAAGGTCTGCTGCGATCCTGAGACCGGCAAGCAATCCTTCATACTCTGCAGTATTGTTAGTTGCTTGCTCCTTGGGAAAGTGCATCTGGACTACGTACTTGAGGTGCTCTCCGGTGGGTGCGACAAGCAGCACGCCCGCACCGGCGCCTTGCAGCGAGAAGGCACCATCAAAGTACATCAGCCACTCTTTGCTCGCCTCCTTGACGGGGATGCTCGTCTCTGGAATTTCTTCATCTTGTGTTGGCGTCCACTCTGCTATGAACTCCGCCAATGCTTTGCTTTGGATAGTTGAAGTGCTCTCAAACTTGAGGCCAAAGCTTGACAGTTCCAGTGCCCACTCTACAATCCTGCCTGTTGCTTTGGGATTTTGCAGTATCCTCTTCAGCGGAAAACGAGTGACGACTGTGATCTCATGTGCTTGGAAGTAATGGCGCAGCTTTCTCGAGGCCATGAGGAGGCCAAAAAGCAATTTTTGCACACTAGAGTACCTTGACCTAGCCCCCTGCAGAAGGGAGCTGACAAAGTAAACTGGGCGCTGCACCATTCTCTTCTACATCTTATCATGCTCCTGCGCAGATCCATCCTTTTCGGGACCAGAGCTTGTCGACGAAGCCCCCTGCTTGTCGCTGGACGCATCTGCCGTGGTTGCTGGCTCGTCATCTGCCTCCCTCTCTGCTACTAACGCAGCACTAACCACTTGATTGGCTGCCGCTATATATAGCAGCAACTTCTCTTGTGTCTTAGGTCCGACAAGTGTTGGAGTGGAGGACAGGTATCTCTTCAAGTCCTGCAGCGCAGCCTCCGCTTCCGGAGTCCATTTCATTGGACCTGCCTTTTTCAAAATTTTGAAAAATGGCAGGGCGCGCTCAGCAGACCTAGAGATAAACCTGCTGAGAGCAGCTACGCAACCGGCAAGTCTTCGTACATCCTTGACGCGCTTTGGTGCTTCGATCTGCTCAATGGCCCTGATCTTGTCAGGATTGGCTTCAATTCCCCGCTGGGACACGAAGGACCCGAGAAGCTTGCCGGAAGGGACTCCAAACACGTACTTCTCGGGGTTGAGCTTGAGGTTGATCTTGCACAGATTTGCAAATGTTTCATCCAAATCTTGAATCAGAGTTGCTTTGTCCTTGCTTTTGACCACTATGTCATCCATGTATGCCTCCACATTTCTGTGCATTTGCGGCTCAAAAGCGTGGTGGACTACCCTTGCAGATGTTGAACCAGCATTCTTTAAACCGAAAGGCATCCGTACGAAACAATACGTGCCACACGGGGTGATGAATGCGGTTTTCTCCTCATCCTCTTCTGCCATGAAGATCTGATGATATCCTGAGTATGCATCAAGAAATGAAAGCAAGTCACATTCGGTTGTGGAGTCAACAATCTGGTCGATGCGCGGCAAGGGAAATGGGTCTTTGGGACAAGCTTTATTAACATCGGTAAAGTCGATACAAAGCCTCCATTTCCCGTTAGCCTTACGCACAACTGCAGGATTGGCCAACCACGTAGGATGGAGCACTCCTCTGACAAGGCCTGCCGCTTCCAACTTCTTGATTTCTTCTGCAATGAATTCTTGGCGCTCCACTGCTTGCTTCCTGACTTTCTGCTTGACGGGCCGCGCGTGAGGACAGACGGCAAGGTGGTGCTCAATTACTTTCCTGGGAACACCGGGGATGTCAGACGGTTGCCACACAAACACGTCGACGTTCGCCCACAGGAAAGCAACGAGCGCGCTTTCCTATTTGGGGTCGAGAGTGGCACTGATGGTGAAGGTACCACCAGTGTCGTCCTCCTTGGCGGACACCTTCTTGGTCTCAGGTGGAGCTGCCATTGCCTTCTTACACTTGCCGGTGGAGCTTGATGGTGCGTCCTCGATGGTAGCGCAGCACTCCGAAGAGGTGCGCTTGCCGGAGTGGGCATCAAAACTCTTGCCGGACTTGGTCTTCTTCTTCCCCCCGGGAGCTTCAGCGGCAAGTGACTTGCGATCTGTTGCGGCTGTTGCTTCCCGGTAGATCTTGTCGGCGCAGATAAGAGCATCCTTCTTGTCGCCAGGGATAGAGATGACACTTATCGGGCCTGGCATCTTCAGCACGTTGTAGGCATAGTGAGAGGCTGCCATGAATTTGGTGAGTGCTAGACGGCCGAGTATCCCATTGTAAGGCAACGGAAAATCAGCAACGTCAAAAGTGACCCTCTCAGTCCTGAAGTTCAGCTCGCTGCCAAATGTTACCGGCAACGTAATCTTTCCCTTCGGCTTGCTCCTTCCCGGATTGATTCCTTGGAATGTGCCAGTCTCTTCGCGCTCGCTGTCAGGAGCACCGCGGAGGAGATCAGGTTCAAGCCGGCCCCGCCGTCAACTAGCATCTTAGTGACCTTGAGGTTGCGGATAGTTGGTGAAACCAACATCGGCAAACACCCGACCGCAGTTATGCGATCAGGGTGGTCCTCAATATCAAAGATGATAGGCGTGATGGACCATTTCAGAGGCTTGCGTGACTCGACGGGTGGTTCTGGTGCATTAACTTCCCGCACCCACTGCTTGAGCTGGCGGTGCGAAGTATGCAGAGAAGCGCCACCGTCAACGCACAGGACCTCTGTGGCTTTCTGAAACTCCTGCTCATCGGTCTCATCATCATCCATATCTTCATCGTCGTCGTCATCTTCATCCTTGTCGCGGCCGCGGGGAGGCCTGTCTCCTTGCCGCTGCTTGGCCTTGCCGCAGCGTCCTCCTCGGCCGGGACATTTCTTGCCGGATCCTCCAGCACCTTCCTGGGCTTTCTCCTTGTTGCGCCGCTCGTATTCAGCTTTCTGTTGCTCAACAAGCTGCTCGACTTTCTTGCAGCTCTGGAGGTCATGGCCCTTGGTGCGATGGATCTTGCAGTATTGCTTGTTGGTGCTGTCCTGCTTATCGGCGACCGCCACAGCCTCTGTGGTAATCTCCTTGCCGGAGTCACCAGCTTTGGCTTTCTTGGCGCCACCACCGTTGCCGGATTGCTCGACGACTAGCACCTCTTTTCCTTTCTTCTTCCTGTTGTTCCGCCGCCGGTTTTTCTTTGCCGGGGCAGCATCATCACTACTAGATCCTCCTGCTCCTATGTTCTCTCCGGGGAGTCTCCTCCCTTCCTCAGCACGCACACACTTGTCGACCAGGGCATATAGCTCACTGACGTCTCTGATCTTGCACATCGCCATCTCCTCCCCATCCTGCGGTTTCGCACGTTCTGATGGAACGCGCTGATCACCGCGGCAGGGTGGACGTCTGGGATGTTGTGCTGTACGCTGCTGAATCTCTGAATGTACTTGCGCAGGGGCTCTCCTTCCTTCTGGGCGAGCAGGTGAAGGTCACTCTCTTGGCCACGAGGCTTGTGGCCGCCTGTGAAGGCGCCAACAAACTGATGGCATAGATCGGCCCAAGAGGATATGGAGTTGTCCGACAAGTGCATGAGCTAGGATCTGACGTTGGGCTTGAGCACCAGCGGGAAGTAGTTGGCAAGGATCTTGTCGTCCCGTCCCCCGGCAGCCTGCACCGCAATGGTGTAGATGCTGAGGAACTCCGACGGATGCGTCTTGCCGTCGTACTTCTCCGGTACATCTGGCTTGAAGTTCTTCGTGCTGGGCCACTGGACTTGCCGCAGCTCACGAGTGAACGCAGGGCAACCTACCGCGTACGGCAAGTCGCCTGGTTCCCCTGGCGCATGCATGTCAACAGAGGGCCCAGCGCGCTTGTCGGATTGATGTCGCGCTTCTCTTTGGCACTCGATGCGAGTACGAGCGTCTTCTTGCTATCGATCGTGAAGAACTTGGCGCTGATCGCGACGAGCTCGTGGATCCGATGACGCAGTGGAGTCGCTGTCGAGGTGGATCCGACGAGTCGGCGATCTTGGCCTTCGGGGTGGTGATTGCATGGTGGTTGCTCCCCCACCAGTTTCGTTGCCACCGGCCCGCGCCTGGCAACCTTGCCGCAGCAGCGACGTGCTCGGCTGCCGCGGAGTGTCGCCGTTGGCGTAGCCGATGAGACTCTGAATGGTGGCCCTCCATTCGTCGATCTTGTCCGACATCGGAGGGTAATCCAGGAGCAGTTGAGCTCGCGCCAAAGCTTCTGCTGGAGTGGTGGGCGGCAGTGGCGGACGGCGCGAGGAGCGGGATATGCTCGGACTTCCAACTATGTTAGAAGGAGCGGTATCCCGTCCAGGCGACCGTGTCTCGCCCGTGCCGGCACGTTGACGGGCATGCTGGTCTTGAGCGCCCCGGGATCCACCAGCTTGATCTTGGTCCAACAAACGTATGGTACTGCGAATACCATGACGCTGTCGGTCCTGCGCCTCCTGAGGTGGGCGCGGAACAAGCGCGGACGTCGAGGTCTGCGCCGCCTTGCCCTTGACCTGGCAGCGTCATGAGCTTCCTCGTCGACGTCCGTCCTTCCGCCGACGTCTACCCCACCACCCGTTTGCTCCGGTGGCGGTGGGATCGACGTGGACGGAACAGCTGCCTCCGAAGCCTTCTTCTTCGGTGGCATGTTGATGAAGAAAATGAAGATCTAGCTTGTGTGGACGCCGGATCAGGTTCACACAACCTCGACGCCCCCTACCTGGCACGCCAAAGATGTCGGGGAAACTGATCCACGAACACCTATGGGGCCGGCGGACCGTGGCCACTTTTCGTTCGGCGGGGGGCGGAGGTCGCACGAAGAGCGGATCGAGGCGAAGCACACGAGCAGTTTACCCAGCTTCAGAGCTCTCGAAGAGATAATACTCCTACTGCTGCTTGTCTGATTCTATTCTGTTCTTGCTCGAGAGAGCTAAGTGTTTTTCTGGCTTCGAAAGAGTCCAGCCCCTCTACGTTGCGCATGGGCCTCCTTTTATATGCTCAAGGGGTCACCGACAGGTGGCAACGTAAACAAGGGTACAAATGTAAAAAGAGAGGTGGTTGGTACAGTTACCTGTACAGTGTATCCTACCTAACCCTGACGGCAGGGGACAAGGGCATTAAATGCCCGTCTGTGTCGCCCAAACAGTGCAGAAAGGTACCGTCAGGGACGCCACCGCTCGCCACGATGGCAGTCTTGTCAGCTTCGCATGCCACCGTGCACCGCTGGCTGCACAGCCTCCTGCCACGCGCGCCTGGAAAGGCCCCCATAGCGACACGTTGGTGGATGTGCTGGAGCATGGGTACGGAGTGGCCGCCTGCCGCGGCAAGCGCCTTGCCGCGGCCGTCGCCTTGTCGCGCCTGGAAGCTTGTCGCCCACCAGGCCTCGAGATGCCCTGGTCGGTCTTCCCGGCAAGCTCCTCTTGCCGGGGCCTCGTTGCTTTTCCGGGACATGTGGCGCGTCGTGGCTAGTTCCTTAGGATGCTTTGGTTGGCCTTCCCGACAAGCTCCTCTTGTCGGGGGCTCGTCTCCTTGGCTTGAATACTTTGTTTCTTGAATGGCTCCAAGGGAGCCACGGAGGACCTTGGCGGTCGCCTGGCAAGCCCTTGCCGCGGGGCGCTGCAATAGCGCGTGCACAAGTTCGGGGTACTAGGGTACCCTTACTCTAGTACGGGGAAACTGACCCACGAACACCTATGGGGCCGGCGGACCGTGGCCCCTTTCGGTTCGGCGGGGGGCGGAGGTCGCACGAAGAGCGGATCGAGGCGAAGCACACGAGCAGTTTACCCAGCTTCGGAGCTCTCCGGAGAGATAATACTCCTACTGCTGCTTGTCTGATTCTATTCTGTTCTTGCTCGAGAGAGCTAAGTGTTTTTCTGGCTTCGAAAGAGTCCAGCCCCTCTACGTTGCGCATGGGCCTCCTTTTATATGCTCAAGGGGTCACCGACAGGTGGCAACGTAAACAAGGGTACAAATGTAAAAAGAGAGGTGGTTGGTACAGTTACCTGTATAGTGTATCCTACCTAACCCTGACGGCAGGGGACAAGGGCATTAAATGCCCGTCTATGTCGCCCAAACAGTGCAGAATGGTACCATCAGGGACGCCACCGCTCGCCATGATGGCAGTCTTGTCAGCTTCGCATGCCACCGCGCACCGCTGGCTGCACAGCCTCCCACCATGCGCGCCTGGAAAGGCCCCCAGAGCGACACGTTGGTGGATGTGCTGGAGCGTGGGTACGGAGTGGCCGCCTGCCGTGGCAAGCGCCTTGCCGTGGCCGTCGTCTTGTCGCGCCTGGAAGCTTGTCGCCCACCAGGCCTCGAGATGCCCTGGTCGGTCTTCTTGGCAAGCTCCTCTTGCCGGGGCCTTGTTGCCTTGCCGGGACGTGTGGCGCGTCGTGGCAAGTTCCTTAGGATGCCTTGGTTGGCCTTCCCGACAAGCTCCTCTTGCCGGGGGCTCGTCTCCTTGGCTTGAATATTTGTTTCTTGAATGGCTCCAAGGGAGCCACGGAGGACCTTGGCGGTCGCCCGGCAAGCCCTTGCCGCGGGGCGCTGCAACTGCCCGTGCACAAGTTCGGGGTACTAGGGTACCCCTACTCTAGTACACCGACAGGAGCCCCCGGGCCTGGGCCATACATGGTGCCAAGCGCTATTGGGCCAGGCCCAAAACAGGGCACGGGCACACGCGGCCTGGGCCACGCCGTATCTTACTCCATATCCACCGCGCCCTCCCCAACAGCACGCGTCGAATGCAGCGTCGTGGGAGAGATCGTGGGTGGATTCTTTATTCGGAAGGGCGAAACGTCCGCCCCCTCCCTCTTTATAAGCAGGGGA
>NC_041389.1:335392449-335397329 GCF_002162155.2 Triticum dicoccoides | reverse complement strand
GCTACTACTCCATCTTCGTAAACCTCCGCCGCTCTCCCCTTCTTCTCGAAGCCGAGAGAGAGCAGCGCTCCGCCCCCCATTGCCACTAGCATCACCAACGCCGTCGACCTCCCCCACCACCTCCGCCATGGCTCCGAAAGCGGACAAGGGGAAGGCGTGAAGTTGGCCGAGGCGCAGCGGCTCGTGGCGCTGCGGAAGGAGCGGGCGATCTTCTCTCCTCAGCTCCGTGCGCAGGAGCTGAGGGAGTACTTCTACCTCTTCTGGTCGACGGAGACGCGAGCGCATCCGCGCACGAGGGTACTCCCGGCCGCCGCTTCGGAACTGGCTCCAAACGGGTACCCATTCTTTGCGCTGTTCTTCTATTGCGGGCTCTGCCCGCCCTTCTTGGAGTTCTTCTGCGACATAATGAACACCTACGGGTTCCGCCTCCTTGATTTCACCCCCAACGCCGTTCTGACCATGGCAGTTTTCGCACATTTGTGCGAAAACTTTGTCGGAGTCCACCCAAATGTCCAGATCCGCGTTGGAGTCCTTGGCGGCGCTGAGCTCCTTGCTCCTCTCAGCGAGAAGACCCTGCAGCTCACCATGGGCGGCAGCGTCCTTCTCGCGCTCGCGCTTAAGCACGGCAAGCTCTTCGCCGCTCGCCTTGAGATCTGCCTCCAGCTGCGCCACCTTCGTCTCCAGCTCCTTCTTGGCGGCCTCAGCAGCTGCGGTAGCGTCCCTTGCTTCCTGGAGGGCCCCGCCTATCGCTTGCTCACGCGCAGCAAGCTCCTCCTCGTGGCGGTCAAGATTGGCCTTCCGCTGCACCAACTCGCCTTCTCGCGCGGACTGCTTCTCGGCAGCAAGCCGTTGTTGCTCCTCAGCTTCAGCCTTCTCGAGGAGGAAGGCTGGGCGCTCCTCGGCGAGTCGCTCCTGCTCCTGTGCCAGAGACCGGAGAGCTTCCTGGTTGATGCCCTGGAGCTCCTCCGCGCGCTTCTCCATATCCACAAACGCCTTCGCGACGAGCGCTCCTCGGGACGCTAACTTCGCTTGTCGTGCGCGGTAGAGTGACAGCAGCTTCCGCAACAGCTGCTCCTCCTCAGGCTCGCCACTGCTGCTGCTTGGCGCGTCAACCAACAACAGCCCAGCGGAGGCGAGCAGCTCCTCATCGAAAGTTTCTCCTTCGACCGGCACCCTGGAGCTCGACGCCCAGGGAAGCTTGATGAAGATGCCGTCGCCGGCCTTCAAGTAGGCGCCAGGCTGGGGCTCTTCGGGGCCTGCCGCCGCGACAGCGGCGGAGGGGTCGGCGGTCGGTGCAGCGCCTGGCGCTCCTGCGGCCTCGGGGCCGTCAGTGTGATCGCCGGATCCCTCGCCAGCCTCTGCGGCGGCAGCCTTGGCGGCCTCTTCGCCGGCGGGCTCATCGGCGCCGGCTTCCCCTTCGGCGGCCTCGGTTTCCATCGGCTCTGTAGCAGATGGATCTGACGAACGGAAGAGGGAGAAGGGTCAAGCAAAAACTCAAAAGAGAAAATCAGAAGAAGAAAAACCCAAGGGAAGTTTTTAGGCAAGTGGATTACCTGAGATGGGATCTGCGGTCGCGGTCTCGACCACCGGAGGATCACTGGCGCTGTCCCTTGCCGGAGAGTTCTCCCTTGCCGGAGAGCGCTCCCTTGCCGGGGACACCTCCCTTGGCGGCGTAGTCGAAGCAGATGGCACTTCGGGAGCAGCTTCCGGGCACTCCTGGTGAGGCTGTTCTGCTCCTACACAAATCAACAGTCAAGATATCAGTAGAGAGAAGAGCACCCATGAGCGCCTGTCAGCCAGAAGCAAACCATGTACTTACGCTGGGGGCTACGCTGGGGGCTGCTTTGGGGAGTAGCTGCCGGGTCCGTCAAGGTGGTCTCAAACACACCCCCTGCTGACACGGTGGGATCATCCTCGATGACAATCACCGCGGCCTTGGCTCTCTTCGCCTCTCTCTGGGCCAGCGTCCTGAAAGGGAATGGGTTCAGATTGAAGCAAGTCAGATACAAGACAAGATAGCAATAATTGAAGAACAACGAGGACACCAAGAAGCTTACTCTTCTTCTTCCTCGTCGGAGCTGAGCGCGGAGAGATAGAAGTCCAGCTCCCCTCCGGTGTGGCGAGGCGGAGGAGTAGGTTCCCTTGCCCGCTTGGCAGGGGCAGTGGCGGTGGACCGGGAAGATCCCGCACCAGTTGCCGCTGCGGCGTGAGGCGCTCCCGCGGCAACAGTGCTTGCCGCGGTAGAGCGTGTCGCACGGCTCGGCGGCTGTTGGTCCATTTGCCGCCCCACTACGTCCCCGGCCCTGCGGAGCCGCCTCCTTGCCGGGGCCAGGGCCTCCACCTGCGGCAGGCTGTCTGAAGGTTCGGGCTCTTCCTCGCCAGGCTCGCTCGGCTCCGCTTCAGGGCCGGCAAGATCTTCCTCACCGGCAAACTCCTCGCGCTCGCAAGGCTTGCCGCCTCTGCTGCCTCTGCTTCCTCCATGGTGAACCCGAACTCACCCGCGGCAGCTGCTGCCGCAGCCTCCTCTGTCCTGGTGGCGATGCGCTGCAGCTCCGCATCAGTGGTGTCGCGGGTGAGGCTCTTCTGCTCGTCGGCACGGACCGGCACTTCTTCCAAGTTGTCTAAGAACGCCCGCACAACGTCATCCGCAGGCTCTTGCCAAGTCGGAACGATTCCGTGGGAATCGCACAACGGCATCATGGCGCGGATGCGGTCAAGTGAAGAATTGTTGCACAGCGGAACGACATTCCGCGGCAACATAAAGGGGTGCTGAGGGTCGCGCTTGAACAGCTCCAGAAGCATCGCATCCAATTCCAAGACCGTGAAATTGAAGTTGAGGCCCGGGCGCAGCCTCATGATATCCGCCGAGTTCTTGAACTCCCAGGCGGGTCTCCTCCTCTCCTGCAGGGGGGCGATGCAGCGACGAAGGAAGCCTGCACCAACTGCGCCTACAGTAAGCCCGGCAAGCCTAAGGCGAAGGATCCGGGTGACGGCAATCTTCAACCTATCGTCCTCCGGGGCCACATTGCTCCAATCATTGCCGCACACTACTGGGGTTTGGCGCAGGGCGGTGAAAGGCTGCGGGTTCTCCTCAACGATCCAGCACCATTCTGCCCTCCACTCTTCCCATTTGCTGCGGAGCTCACCCTCCAGATACGCTTCCTTCTTGCCAGTTCTCGAGATCCAAGCGATTCCTCCAGCAAGGGGCTCTCCTCTCTCGACCCGGGGCATGAAGAAGTGGCGGAAGAGGGCTACATTTGGGTGGACTCTGACAAAGTTTTCGCACGAATGTGCGAAAACTGCCATGGTCAGAACAGCGTTGGGGGTGAAGTCAAGGAGGCGGAACCCGTAGGTGTTCACGATGTCGCAGAAGAAATCAGAAAAGGGCGGGCAGAGCCCGCAATAGAAGAACAATGCGAAGAATGGGTACCCGCTTGGAGCCAATTCTGAAGCTGCAGCCGGGAGTACCCTCGTGCGCGGATGCGCACGTGTCTCCGTCGACCAGAAGAGGTAGTAGTACTCCCTCAGCTCCTGCGTACCGAGCTGAGGGGGGAAGAGGGCCCGCTCCTTCCGCAGCGCCGCGAGCCGCTGCGCCTCGGCCGACTTCACGCCCTTCCCCTTGTCGGCTTTTGGATCCATGGCGGAGGTGGTGGGGAAGATCGGCGGCGTTGGCGACGCTGGTGGCAATGGGGGGCGGGGCGCTGCTCTCTTTCTGCTTCGAGAAGAGGAGGGGAGTGGCGGAGATTTCTGGAGTTGGAGTAACAAACGGCGAGATGGGCGAACTGCCCCTGTTTCCCCTGCTTATAAAGAGGGAGGGGGCGGACGTTTCGCCCTTTCGAATAAAGAAACCACCCACGATCTCTCCCACGACGCCGCATTCGACGCGTGCCGTTAGGGAGGGCGCGGTGGATACGGAGTCAGATACGGCGTAACCCAGGCCGCGTGTGCCCGTGCCCTGTTTTGGGCCTGGCCCAACAGCGCTCGACACCGTGTGTGGCCCAGGCCCGGGGGCTCCTGTCGGTGTACTAGAGTAGGGGTACCCTAGTATCCCGAACTTGTGCACGGGCAGTTGCAGCGCCCCGCGACAAGGCTTGCCGGGTGACCGCCAAGGTCCTCCGTGGTTCCCTTGGAGCCATTCAAGAACAAAGTATTTAAGCTCAGGAGACATGGCCCCGGCAAGAGGAGCTTGCCGGGAAGGCCAGCCAAGGCATTTCAAGGAACTTGCCGCGACGCGCCGCGCGTCCCGGCAAGGCCCGGTGGGCGACAAGCTTCCGGACCCGACAAGATAACGACCGCGGCAAGGCACTTGCCACGACAAGCGGCCACTCTGTGCCCACGCTCCAGCGCATCCACCAACGTGTCGCTCTGGGGGCCTCTCCAGGCGCGCGTGACAGGAGGCTGTGCAGCCAGCGGTGCGCGGTGGCATGCGAAGCTGACAAGATCACCATCGTGGCGAGCGGTGGCGCCCCTGACGGTCCTTTTCTGCACTGTTTGGGCTACACAGACGGGCATTTAATGCCCTTGTCCCCTGCCGTCAGGGTTAGGTAGGAAACACTGTACAAGTAACTGTACCAACCACCTCTCTTTTTACATTTGTACCCTTGTTCACGTTGCCACCTGTCGGTGACCCCTTGAGCATATAAAAGGAGGCCCATGCGCAACATAGAGGGGGTTCGACTCATTCGGAAGCCAGAAAAACACTTAGCTCTCTCGAGCAAGAACAGAATAGAATCAGAAAAGCAGCAGTAGGAGTATTATCTCTTCGGAGAGCTCCGAAGCTGGGTAAACTGCTCGTGTGCTTCGCCTCGATATGCTCTTCGTGCGACCTCCACCCCCCGCCGAACCGAAAGGGGCCACGGTCCGCCGGCCCCATAGGTGTT
>NC_041389.1:335379178-335392151 GCF_002162155.2 Triticum dicoccoides | reverse complement strand
AGGTGTTCGTGGATCAGTTTCCCCAACATCTTTGGGGAAACTGATCCACGAACACCTATGGGCCGGCGGACCGTGGCCCCTTTAGGTTCGGCGGGGGGCGGAGGTCGCACGAAGAGCGGATCGAGGCGAAGCACACGAGCAATTTACCCAGCTTCGGATCTCTCCGGAGAGATAATACTCCTACTGCTGCTTGTCTGATTCTATTTTGTTCTTGCTCGAGAGAGCTAAGTGTTTTTATGGCTTCGAAAGAGTCCAGCCCCTCTACGTTGCGCATGGGCCTCCTTTTATATGCTCAAGGGGTCACCGACAGGTGGCAACGTAAACAAGGGTACAAATGTAAAAAGATAGGTGGTTGGTACAGTTACCTGTATAGTGTATCCAACCTAACCCTGACGGCAGGGGACAAGGGCATTAAATGCCCGTCTGTGTCGCCCAAATAGTGCAGAAAGGTACCGTCAGGGACGCCACCGCTCGCCACGATGGCAGTCTTGTCAGCTTCGCATGCCACCGCGCACCGCTGGCTGCACAGCCTCCTGCCACGCGCGCCTGGAAAGGCCCCCAGAGCGACACGTTGGTGGATGTGCTGGAGCGTGGGTACGGAGTGGCCGCCTGCCGCGGCAAGCGCCTTGCCGCGGCCGTCGTCTTGTCGTGCCTGGAAGCTTGTCGCCCACCAGGCCTCGAGATGCCCTGGTTAGTCTTCCCGGCAAGCTCCTCTTGCCGGGGCCTTGTTGCCTTGCCGGGACGTGTGGCGCGTCGTGGCAAGTTCCAGGATGCCTTGGTTGGCCTTCCCGACAAGCTCCTCTTGCCGGGGGCTCGTCTCCTTGGCTTGAATACTTTGTTTCTTGAATGGCTCCAAGGGAGCCACGGAGGACCTTGGCGGTCGCCCGGCAAGCCCTTGCCGCGGGGCGCTGCAACTGCCCGTGCACAAGTTCGGGGTACTAGGGTGCCCCTACTCTAGTACACCGACAAAAGGGGTTGCCGCAGTGGCACACATGAGGTGGAAAGTATCTACAATGTTCAAACTTATCGCTCGGCACCGTAGGACAAACACATTTAATGCGCTGCCTACATTCCCTCTTACTTTATCGAGGACAATAACAGAAGCCATCCCGTCCTTCGCTGGCCCTCCTTGCCCTGACACGCGTTCAGGCTGACGAGGCATGCAATGCTAGGATGGTTGGCTGCTGCTATGCTGACGCGGTGGTAGAGCCTCCATAAAGACCTGCATGCCTCCATGCAGGCGCCTGCCTTGTTGGCAAGCTGGTCGTCGTGCTAGAGTGGTCGTGAGGTGGCAGAATCCTTGTCGGGCGCGGGCCTGGCTGCGGCTCCGCAATTATCCCTGGCAAGAGTCTTGTCGGGGGCCTCACAGTCATCCTCGGCAAGGGCCTTGCCAAGGGGCTTCGTCTTCTGGTTCCACGTGGGCCCATAGGCTATCAATCTTCACAAAGATCTGCATGCTACTATGCACGCGTCCCCAAGTCTTGGCCTTGACACTGTCGATGGTGTCAAAGCTCTCAGCCTCAAGGGTGATGGCCTTGCTGGTGCTTCATAGGTTGCTCCGGCAAGGCTCTTGCCGGGGCAACATAGATTGCCCTGGCAAGGGCGTTGCCGGGGGAGGTCCAGCCCGTCCCCTGTTCCTTGTTCACCGTCTTGACTGTTTGTTCTGGTAGTCTTGTGTCCTGTCTCCTCCTGCCCCACCAAGCCCTACCGCAAGCGTGGCTATGACTGCCCATGCACAAGTAAGGGGTACAGAAGAGCCCATACTTTTTTACACCAACAGGAGCCCTCGGGCCTAGGCCACACATAAGCGTGAAGCGTTGTTGGGCCAGTCCCAGAATAGTGCGCGAGCATGGGTGGTAGGGTTTTAACTGCTGTAAAATCTTCGTCAGTTGCGCTTCCCCATGATCCACATTGAGTGTGTGATGTGAGGGTTATGCGTGGAACGGCCGCAGCACGCCTGTGTCACCTCGTAGTGAATAGTAAAGAGGCGGCCCGCGCCTTCCCCATAAAAGAGGAATCCGCAGGGGCGCTGCTCATTTACCCTCTGCGACCTTCCCAATCTAGGAACCATCGTTCCCCTCTTCTCCCTCGAGTGCAAACCAGAGCTTCTCGCCTTTGTTCGCCGTCGCCGTGCTTCCTTTGCTTCTCGATCCCTTGCCCCTTCTTAGCTGCCATGGCGCTCAAGGAAAGCAAGGGCAAGGGAGCGGCCAAGGCCGCCGAGGGGAAGGAGGTGCCGGAGAGCGAGCTGGTGAAACTGCGGAAGAAGCACACCCTCTTTGTCTCGATGGTCGATGCGCTCACCCTCAGGGAAAAATTCAAGTGCCTGTGTGAGAGAGAGACGTCGGGGCATCCTGCCACGAAAATCATCCCCGATCTCTTCGCCAAGCCCGGATCAGATAAATACCCTTGCTTCGTTGATTACTTATCCTACGGGATCTTCCCCGCTTTCTCTGATTTCTTCAACGACATCATGCACACCTACGGCTTCCACCTTCTGGATTTCACGTGAATGCCGTGGCGTGCATGGCCTTCTTCGCCCACCTCTGCGAGGGCTTTGTTGGGGTGCATCCTAGCATGGCGCTCTTCCGCCACTACTTCGTCCCTCGTATCCAGGCAGGGGTTGCAATCTCTGGGTGCGTTACTTGGATCCCAAGGGCTCTGAGCAAGGGCACATACATGGAGGGTTACACAAAGGATTTCTGGGACGAATGGTGGGGCAGGTGGTGCCAGGTCCGTCGGAGGCCGCCGGTCCATGGAAATGACTGGGGCGAGCTCGACGCCAACGACAAGAAGCTCACGATCGCCACCACCAGGATCCATCGCCTCGCCTCAACCCGGTTCACGCTCGAGATGATCGAGGCCGACTTCATCCGCCATCGCATTGCTCCTTTGCACAATAAGGGGAGGCTGGACTGGGACTTCAAGAACGCGGCCGACATCTTGAGGCTTCACCCCAGCCTGAATTATAACTTCACAATAATACATCACGCGCATCTCTGCCAGTGGCTTTTCCAGCTCAAGGTGGACGAGACCGGCAAGGCCGAGAAGTCCAGCAAGGCCGCCAAGACCGGCAAGGCTGACAATCCATTCAGGTTGCCAGCGGAGGTGGTCCCGCTGAGCAACAACTCTTGCTTGACCTCCATCATTGCCATGATGCCGGTATTCAGTGCGCACGACCTTGATTTGACCTGGGTTGAGCCAGAGACAGAGCTAGTGCAAAAGTTCTTCGACAACCTATCATAGACGTACGTCCATGCCGAGCCACAGCTCATCTGCCCACATAAGAAGTGGCATACATTCTTGTCAGGGCGGAGGAGGCAGCACTTGCCGAGGAGGCCGGCAGCCTTGGCACTGTGGATGACGAAGCCGAAGAAGCCAAAGAGGGGAAGAAGTTTGCCGAATGGATGGGGTATGCCGGGGACACCAGCGGTGCCGGCGCCGGGGTTCCCCTTGCTGAGGAGGTGGCCGAGGAGTCTACCGAGGAGGGATCCGACGCGGACGAGCCATCGGCCCCAAAGAAGAAGCACGTCCTGCGGCGGGCCGGCTCCGCCGAGCTAGTCCGGCCCAGCAAGTGATACATCTCCAACGTATCTACAATTTTTGATTGCTCCATGCTATTATATTACCCGTTTTGGATGTTTATGGGCTTTACTTTACACTTTTATATCATTTTTGGGACTAACCTACTAACCGGAGGCCTAGCCCGAATTGTTTTTTTTTGCCTATTTCAGTGTTTCGAAGAAAACGAATGTCATACGGAGTCCAAATGGAATGAAACCTTCGGGAGCGATCTTTTTGGAACAAACGCAATCCAGGAGACTTGGAGTGGACATCAAGAAGCATCCGAGGCAGCCACGAGGCAGGAGGGCGCACCCTAGGGGGGTGGGCGCACCCCCCACCCTCGTGGGCCCCTCGTGGCTCCCCTAACCGACCTCCTTCGCCTATATATACCTCCATACCCCGAAAATATCCAGGAGCACCACAAAAACCTATTTCCACCGCCGCAACCTTCTGTATCCACGAGATCCCATCTTGGAGTCTTCGCTGGCGCTCTGCCGGAGGGGGATCGACCATGGAGGGCTTCTACATCAACACCATAGCCTCTTCGATGAGTTGTGAGTAGTTTACCACAGACCTTTGGGTCCATAGTTATTAGCTAGATGGCTTCTTCTTTCTCTTTGAATCTCAATACAAAGTTCTCCTCGATCTTCTTGGAGATCTATTCGGTGTAACTCTTTTTGCAGTGTGTTTGTCGAGATCCGATGAATTGTGGGTTTATGATCAAGTTTATCTATGAGAAATACTTGAATCTCCTCTGAATTCTTTTATGTATGAGTTGTTATCTTTGCAAGTCTCTTCGAATTATCAGTTTGGTTTGGCCTACTAGATTGATCTTTCTTGCAATTGGAGAAGTGCTTAGCTTTGGGTTCAATCTTGCGGTGTCCTTTCCGAGTGATAGCAGGGGCAGCAAGGCACGTATTGTATTGTTGCCATCGAGGATAAAAAGACGGGGTTTATATCATACTGCTTGAGTTTATCCCTCTACATCATGTCATCTTGCCGAATGTGTTACTCTGTTCTGATGAACTTAATACTCTAGATGCATGCTGGATAGCGTTCGATGTGTGGAGTAATAGTAGTAGATGCAGAATCGTTTTGGTCTACTTGTCGCGAACGTGATTCCTATATACATGATCATGCCTTGATAATCTCATAACTATGAACTTTTCTATCAATTGCTCGACAGTAATTTGTTCACCCACCGTAATACTTATGCTATCTTGAGAGAAGCCACTAGTGAAACCTATGGCCCCGGGTCTATCTTTTATCAAATAAGTTTCCGATCTACTTTATTTGCAATCTTTAATTTTCAATCTATATCATAAAAATACCAAAAACATTTATCTTATCTTATTATCTCTATCAGATCTCACTTTTGCAAGTTACCGTGAAGGGATTGACAACCCCTTTATCGCGTTGGTTGCGAGGTTCTTGTTTGTTTGTGTAGGTATGAGGGACTTGTGAGGATCCTCCTACTGGATTGATACCTTGATTCTCAAAAACTGAGGGAAATACTTACGCTACTTTGCTGCATCACCCTTTCCTCTTCAAGGGAAAACCAACGCAGTGCTCAAGAGGTAGCAAGAAGAATTTTTGGCGCCGTTGCCGGGGAGGTCTTCGCTCAAGTCAAGACATACCAAGTACCCATCACGAACTCATCTCCCTCGCATTACATTATTTGCCATTTGCCTCTCGTTTTCCTCTCCCCCACTTCACCCTTGCCATTTTATTCGCCCTCTCTTTCCCGTTCGCCTCTTTTTTGCTTGCCTCTTGTGTGCCTGTTTGCCCTTATGGCTTTTCCTAAGAATGTTGATCTTCATCTTAGAAGGTTGGAAGAGATTGAACTAAACGTTAGAAGCTTTATGACTTTACAATTTGAGCATAAAAATTTCTTTACAAACAAGCCGAAGGAACAAAAAAGCTTTATGGAGTACATGAATAAAGAGCTTGATGATATGTCTAAAGAATTTTATGGTTTGAATTCTCAGATTGCTCGTCTTGAAAAATCAATAGCCTCAATTTTTGATAAGCAAGCCACCTTAGTTAATAAAATGGCTGCCAAACCGAAGGGTTAGGGGAAAGTAAAGATGAAGATCTAAAAGTGATTGATGTGTCCCCTATTAAATCTTTGTTTTGCAATATGAATCTTGATAATTATGGGACTGGAGATGAGTCAACTTTAGTTATAAGGCGTCCCAATGATTTGGAGTTTTTAGATCTTGATGCTAGAATTGGTAAAAGTGGGAGTGGAGAGGTCAAAACTTTACATAGCAATGAACCCACTATTTTGGATTTCAAGGAATTTAATTATGATAATTGTTCTTTAGTAGATTGTGTTTCCTTGTTGCAATCCGTGTTGAATTCTCCTCATGCTTATAGTCAAAAATAAAGCTTTTACCAAACATTGTTGATGCTTTGATGCAATCTTATGAAGAAAAACTTGAATTAGAAGTTTCCATCCCTAGAAAACTTTATGATAAGTGGGAACCTACTATAAAAATTAAAATTAAAGATCATGAATGCTATGCTTTGTGTGATTTGGGTGCTAGTGTTTCCACGATTCCAAAAACTTTATGTGATGTGCTAGGTTTCCGTGATTTTAATGATTGCTCTTTAAACTTGCACCTTCACTACAGAAAAATACACTTCCGTGATGATACGTGTTTGTCATAGTAGGTCGCATTTTCTGTCATGCATGTACATCCATGACGATTTTATGACAGAATCAAGATAGTCATACCTGTTTTGTCGTAGAAGTGTTCCTTGACATTACCAAAATTATCATCACGGAAGTGTCCACTTCCATGACGATAAATCGCGCATCACATAAGTGCTTTCGTCAAGGGTGATCGACATGTGTCATCCACCATAACGGAACGCCGTTAAGCTATCGGGTCGGGTTTTGGATCCGATAACCCATTAACAGCCCCGACCAATGGGGTTTTTCCACATGTAAAATCATCATTGGCTGGAGGAAACACGTGTTGGCTCATCGCTGGGACAGATGTCATCAACTCATTAGACAGAAGGCGCCTATGATACGTCAACACGTGGCACGGCCCAACAGAGGCCCATTCCTATGAAAAGGCCGGTCCGTTTGACTTGGTCAAAAGGTGGCGGGCCGGCCCATGGAAAGCCTGTTAATGGCCTGTTCGCATATAGCCCATTTACAGCCCGCTAACCCAAGGCCCGTTACGCCCTATTCGAATTAGGCCCAATAGCGTCATCTGGGCCATCCAATATGATTCCATCCCGTTTTCACTTCTTGCCCATGTATGGCCCATGATGTCTTTCGGCCCATATGAGGCCCTATGTAACTCTTGGCCTATTAACGGCCCATGGTGAAACTGGCCCGTAATGAATAGTGTACCATTTACACCCATTAACGGCCCGTGGTGAAACTGGCCCGTAAAGAATAGTGTATCACTTTTTACCCTTTAACGGCCCGTTATTTCATTGGGCCGTTTCCAACCCATGTTATCTTTCGGCCTTCTCAGAGCCCATTTATTCTTGGGCTCATTTCGAGCATTCGTTTACTTACGGCCCGTTACTGTCATTTTCTACTTGTGGGCCAAATTCAGCCCATGGTTACAGTCGGCCCATTTGTGGTCCGTTAATACGTTGGGACATTTACATAGCGTCATCAAATACGACCTATTAACAATGGCCCGTTTTGGTCGGCCCATGAACGGACGATTCCAACTCTAGCCCGTTTACGGCCAGAATGTGGTCTGTTTGGCCCATGTTTGGCCAATCGATCATACGGCCCGTATAAGGCCCATTGATGATACGACCCGTAGAAGGCCCATTATTTCTACAGCCCGTAGAAGGCCCACTGTTTCTACGGCCCGTAGAAGGCCCACTGTTTCTACGGCCCGTAGAAGCACTGTTTCCACGGCCCGTAGGAGGCCTAGTGTCACTACAGTAAATATTAGCCCATGGTTATTGTGGCCTAGTTTTAAAAAATAGGTTATTGCAGCCACTAGCAAACCGCGGAAAAAGAACTGCACTGACTACAAGCAAACAAATAAACAAGACAACAAGTAAATAAATAAGCAAGCAACTTACACTAGGCTATCACGGCTATTACACATATTACATCCACTTGGCATCAAAGTTCGCCAC
Source organism: Triticum dicoccoides (assembly GCF_002162155.2). NCBI lineage: Eukaryota > Viridiplantae > Streptophyta > Magnoliopsida > Poales > Poaceae > Triticum > Triticum dicoccoides. The sequence goes on along the minus strand of NC_041389.1, from coordinate 335,384,465 downwards.
CAGTGCAAATATAGGGAACACAGCAGCATATAAACGCCGCAGCAAAACAAGTCCAGAACTGAAACCACTTCAGAAGAGCTCAAGAAACAATATCCTGGGTACCCATAATGCTGGCAAGATGCTTAGAAAGCTTATTGACTTTCTCTTGTTTGGCGCTTAAGTCCTCCAGCACTTGCTGTTGCACTAGAAAGTATGCATCTGAATTCTGGAGGGACTTCCTCAGTCCTTCGGCTTCCTGTCGCATAACATCTGATCGATGTTTGTCAACTTGAACTTGAGACTCAGGAAGCCGAACTGATTCAGGCAACGAGTTTGAAGAGCTGGTGCCAGCAGTGGTAGCCAATAACTCGAACACTACATCAAGACAAGACTTTGGGGTTGTCTCAGTGTCTTCAATATAGTTTTTATCAGCTTTCTTGGAGATCAACAGGGATGTCTCACTATCTTGAACCTTATTTGCATTACTTCCTTTACCATTGCATAACAAGGTACTCTTCTCCAATATTTTATCCGTGTTCTAAAAGAGAAACAAACAAACACATCTCAGGTTTACAATGTAGTATATGAAACTCATTTTGGTAAACCAGTTTAGCAGTAAGGTGGATAGGATAACAACATGAAACAAACATATATCTATGTAGTATGGTCACTGTATGGTCTATATCATTCTAGTTTATGTTGCCAAATCAAGATAGATACAGTTCGAATCATATCTATTTAAGACAAAGCAGCATAGACAGAATATAAGTGTGGGAAACTACACAACAATAACAACACTTGTAATGTGCATGGCATGAGAACATAACTGTTTATTCAATTGAAACTGAAATCAACATAGAGCAAGTTACAACAGCAAACAGCCCAACATGTTGAAGAAACAGGTTTAAAACATACCTGTTGCACCATTGGAGTTTCAATTGCATCCCTCAAATTTGAAATTAGCTGGTATCAGTAAATACAGTGATGCAAGAGCAAATTAGTATGAACCTTTTCTACGGAATCTGACCTGAGAACAATTCTTCTTCTGCTTTAAGAGTTGACTTCGGGTTCGGAGTGGTGGTCCTCGTGATTTGGGCACTGCAGTTGCCTTACTAACTGCTCGTGTTTGGGTGCTCTGTGGTGGAGACGGTGCTGTGTCAACGGGAACTGGGTGTTTATCTGCTAGGGTTGGGGTTAGAACAGGTGTAGCTGGTTATCTGTCCAACTAGGTAGGGGTACAATCTGCATGAGTGTGGGTTATGTGTGGTGGGGCTGGTTCTTGGGCAAGTACAACCGTGGTTCTATCTGCATCGACAGGTAGCACAATCTTATTTGAAGACCGTGTTTTTACTCCCACAGATACTGCCATCACTCCCTCCAATTGAAATGGCTGATAAACAAGAAAAGTAATTGAATGTACAAACATTGTAAGATAGACAGGTGCAATGGATTGTAGGGAAGAAAACAGGGCATGAAATAATTCACATTTATGTTGTCTAAGCAAACAGAATAGCAGGACATAATTCACATATATGATGGCTAATTAAATAGGATAGCATGACACAGTTTCACATGTATGATGGCTAACTAAACATGATAGAATGACATAGTTCAAAATATGATGACTATGTAAACAGGATGACATGATATAACTATACGATGTGTCTATTAAAGTGGTTGGCATGCCATAAATCACAAACATGTCGTCGATGGAAACATGATGGCATGATATAATTCACGGATAGAATGACATAATTTAAAATATGATGACTATGTAAACAGGATGAGATGATATAACTATATTATGTCCTTAGAAAATGGGTTGGCATGCCATAATTCAGATACATGCTGTCTATGTAAACATCATGGCATGACATAATTCAAATATATGATTTATATACTATGGAAGTGAGCAGAGGGCAATCGCATATATGATGTGTCAACTAAGGAGATGGCATTCAATATTGTGTATATGATGTAAAAACTAAGCATTGCAATACAACATATGCATTATGTGAGTAATATAACCCTGCCAAGTTTGAGCATACACCTCAGGGGGATAATAGGATTGGTCATCTGCCTCTGAATCCTCCTCTGAAGAGCTATCTGTAACCAGCAAGATATCTGCTTCAGTAGGTAGCATTGTCTGCTCTGAAGACCTTGTTTTCACTCCAGATTTCTCCATCACCAATTCAAATGGCTGATGCACAGGAAGAACAGTTGAATATACAAACATTGTCGACAAAAGCTACAAAAAAAGGACGACATGATATAATTCACATATAGGACGCTTGCCTAAACATCATGGCATTGCATAATTCACATACATAATGCCTTGCAACAAGATAACATTGCATAATTTACATATATAATGTCTTGCAACAAGATGGCATTGCATAATTCACATATATGGTAATTAGACACTAAACAGGTGGCATTCACACAAAGCATGTCTAAACTAAGCAAATGACATAGCAATGCAAGATACCATACGCACGATATGAGCAACATAACCCTGCCAAGTTAGGGCACGCACCTCGAGGGGGTGGGGGGAATATGACTGGTCATCTGTCTCTGAATCCTCCTCTGAGGAGCTATTGGTAACTAGCAAGACATGTGCTTCGTCAGATAGCATTGTCTACTCTGAAGACCTTGTTTCCACTCCAGATTTTTCCATGACCATGCCAAATGGCTGATGCACAGGAAGAGTAATTGAATGTACTAAAATTGTTGAAAAATTTAACACGTAATAAAAAAAATGATGGCATGATATAATTCATATATAAGATGACTGGCTAACCAGGGTGGCATTGCAAAATTCACATATATGATGCCTAGCTAGACAAGATGGCATTGCATGATTCACATATACGATAAAGAAACTAAACAGATGGCATTGACGCAAAGCATGTCTAAACTAAGCAGATGACATCTTTAATGTATACAGTAAGCAATGCAAGGCACCATATGCATGATATTACCAACATCAGCATGCCAAGTTAGAGCGAAGACCTCATGGGGTAAATAGGAGTGGTCTTCTCCTTCTGAATCCCCCTCAGAACAGTTATCTTCCTCTTGATTACGATCCAAAATGGGTGGAGGGGGGCTGCCTTTGCGCCCACCATGGAACGACGTATGCATGAAATTTTATGGCCATGCAAGGCTCGACTCTTTTGCTCTACATGATCAGTTCCATTGTGTACAATAACTGGCATGCATAGGAATAAAACATAGTGAGATTATGTAAGGAGTGCATGCACAAATCCAGAGTGATGGTAGCAAACTATGGATAGACCCAAAACCAATGATAGCAGGCAGATAATAGCTTTAGTTAAAAAATACAGATAATGGCCCCTTTAATGTTTGTTTGCACCCAACATGAAACTCATAGTAGACACCGGAGATTAACCAGATAGTAGACATATAGTACTGATTGCTGCCCCAATATGTACCCCACAACCATTTAAAAACTCAAGTTTCAGCATTAGTTTGGACCTGACTCGGAGTCTAATAGATGAACACGACGATAATGTAGCATGTCATCATATTAAGCAACGCATAACGTAAGAAGACACGGAAGAGTGCAACCTCTCTTGCGAACTCGTGTAGTCCTCAAGGTCATCTACTCAGTTGATGATGGTAATACAGTTGCCATGGCTGCCAGCGGCGGGGAAGAAGATCTGAGGCGGCGAAAGACAGTCTGGAGAGCGGATCCCTGCTGTGGTGAACCCTTCCGTTGTTGGAGCAGCTGAGCTGGGGTGGAACACAGCGCCGCAGGAGCAGGACAAACCACACAAGGTTTTCTTTGACACATATCTGTTACAGAAGTAATTGAGTAAGGGCTTGTTTAAATTTGAGGATTCTAACAATGCAGGGATAGAAAATAGATAGAAATAGGATAGGAATGCACGTGCAAAATAGAGAATTTAAAAACACAGGATTTCTGCCAATCTGGTTGTTTGATTCACAACAATTGGAAGATCACAGGATGCAAAAAAGCATGGTGAGATTAAGTCAAACCATAAGAAAATTTACGGTTATAATGCTATTATGCTACTATCTCTTAGTATTGTGCTTGATGAATAGGAATATGAAAAGGAGGAGAAGTGGAAATTAGAATTCCTATGGTTTTTCTTTGAAGGATACACCAAAGGAACAAATCCTACAGTTTTCCTTTGCTCCATTCCTTTGCACCAAATTCATGAAAAGTAGTACCATAGGAAACTTTCCAATTCCTATGTTTTCCATTCACTTTTCCTTTCAAGAACTGGCGATTCTAGTAGGCAGGCTTGAGCAAGGAAAATCCTACACTACAAAAATGTTTTTGTGCTATTTCTATTACTTTGGACCCAGGACACTGCCATACTAGCTCAACTCCCAGGTCCATCGACAAATGCACAGCTCAAACGCGCAGAGATAATTTATGATGGCATTCAAGAGAGTCCACCACGGATAGCTAAGTTGCCTGGTACCTCACTGCTTGTCATATAGTAGGATAAAATAATCGGATTTACCGTTACTACGAGTGCTCAGTGGACAATATATATAACATGTAGAGTAAAAAAGAGATGCAACAAGTGTACAACCTCTAAGGCGAAGCCATGTCGATCTCAGCGTGATTGGGTTGGCCGGTGAGGATGCTCCGGCTGACTTGGCTGTCCGAGGAGGGGAAGAAGATCTTAGGCGTCTGGAGATGGAGCCCGAGGTACTGCTCCGCTGTGATGGAGGGTTTCGTCATTGGAGCAGCTCCGGTGAGTTGTACGACGCCGAGGCAGAAGCAGGACAAGAGAGACAACGAACAACGTTAACCTGAGTGGAATTCTAATAGCATCTCCAATACATGACGTAAAATACATAACCACAAAGTGCTAGATGTAAAATACACCAGCCGCTCATCTCTGAACTTATTTGTCGAAACTGAATTTAACTGTTGAAACTGAACTTAACTGTCGAAACTGAATTTTGCTGTCGAAACTGAATTTTTCTGTTGAAACTGAACGCACTAGTAAGGTGAGGCTACAATCGGTCGACTAACTTTTTCATCTCTGGTCAGTCAATTTTGCAGCCGTTGGATACGAAATCAAGGGCCCGCGGTTCATCTTCAACCTCAACCCCTCTGAGCCGCCAGCGACCACCGGGCAAACAACAGCACCCCGCCGCCCGCGGCCGGAAGTGCGCCGCCCCGCCCGCCCCGAAAACACTCCCCACCAATGGTCCACCGCTGCCCCGGCCATCCCTCTAGGCCCTTCCCCCCTGTGCCGAGCTTTTTCTCCGGCGATCCCCACGCCACCGCCCCGCCAACGCCGGC
>NC_041389.1:335364790-335378864 GCF_002162155.2 Triticum dicoccoides | reverse complement strand
AAAATTGACTGACCCAAAAGTCGATTCAGTCGAATGAAGTGTAGCTAAATCGGAGTAGCATCGCAAGTAAGAGCAAGAGTGAGAGCAGCAGCACGAGCAAGAGCAATAGCAAGAGAAGACCAGGCAGGGGACCGAGAGCAAGAGCAGAGCAGCAGCGCGAGCGAGAGCTAAAGCAGCAGCAGCTCCTACTGATGTGGACGTCTCCGCCGAGGGAGCGACGCCGTGGAGGAAGTGGCCGGCGACGCCGCCGTGGATGGAGCCGCGCCGTGTCGGCTCAGGACCGAGCGCCGGCAGCACCGTGAGATCGAATCAAGAAGAAAATGCGGCGATTAGTGTACACCATCTTTGGTGGTGCCGATTAGGCCGCAGCTTCATCCAAGGAAACGGTGATGATGATGCTCTTCCGGTGGTGCAGGTGAAGACGATGGTGTGGGAATGGAGGTGGCGCAAAAGACAAGGGGAACGTCGGAGCAGCTCCTTGGAGGTAGAGGACGGGGTGGCTGAACCGGCGGGACGACAAGATCAACGACGGATCCTCATCCGGTACGATGGATGAGGGACGTCGAGGTGTTGCTGTGGACGACGTCGTCCGGGAAGAGACTCCGGCTGGGTGGCAGACGCAGCAGGGTGTGGGGTTTCGTCGCGGGTTTTCTCGGCCTCGATGTACGAATGAGTTGGCGGATGGGATGGAAGTGGGGAATCATGGCTTAGGGACGCGCTTCTCCGAAATGTGGGGTAAGTTACAAAAGTACCCCCACCGATTTGAGGCGCTTCTTTCGGTTCAGGGGTACCACGGGCATTTCGTGTGTCGGGATTTCACAGGAGGTGGGAGTTTTCGCGCGCGTTGTAATTTTGGAATAGCAAGGCGCGGGTTGAGATGGAGGGAGTTGTCGGAGCACGACGAGACAAAGATATATCTTAAATATTTCGGGCTAACAAGGCGCGGGTTGAAGAGGCGGGTGTTTCGTAGCACGATAGAGAGAGACGCTAGCTTGAATTTTCGGCATAACAAGGTGCGGCTTGAAATTTCGGAAGAACAAGCTTAACGTGTACCCCAAAAAAAGAAAATTTGCACCTCAACACGCACAACACACACACAAACACCATTTAGACTAGAGAAAGGTACATGTGCATTGCACGCATGAGATTTGGCAACCAAATTATGAATAAATAACACATTATAGCATGTAAGCTTTGAGTCATATATGCATGATGTAGATGTTCGTTTAATTCTTATAGTTCATTTCATTCAAAATCATCTAGTTTTTATAAGAAAACTAATCTATTTTAAGATTCATGGAATTGTGCATTGTAAGACATAAAGTAAAAACAAATAATGACAAATCATGTAGAAAAACATTTGGGCAATTCTGATACGGAAGATTCTAGAACAAATAAGAAGTGCTTGTGTTTTGATGTTTGTGCATTATGCTTAAGTTCAACCATGGAGTCTTCTAGATTATACATGTGGCGAAATCTGGTGGAATTTAGATGATATCCAACGGCCAGTAGTGCTCAAATTTGCCATCTTTGGACCATCAGATTCGCCTCATCCAACGACCATCTTTCAAAGTTAAAGTTACCCGCACATAATATAAAAAAATATAAAATATAATATATATATAGGGGTATAGATATAGATATGCGATGCGAAAGCCGCAAATCATCTCCAATTAGAATAGTGTGTCCATGCACGGATGCAACGTGGCCAAATGATGTCTGCCATCGGTATCTCAAATTCAAATCAGTCTGACTGCGCAGATCTCCGTTATATTCATGCATGCATGGGTTTCAAACATCAGGATCTCTTATTCAAATATTTGAATTCAACTTTACATTGATTATGACCTCACCTAGTCTTTTACACCCACACATTCGTCTTCTCTTTATAATTGTACCACTAACTTTCTCTCGTGCATGCATGCACACACACTACCAGTCGGCATTATCCATCGCACACATGCAATCTTTTTCTTCAGGTCGGTCTCCCATGAAGGCACACACCCACACACATCCCCCTCTCCATCATATCGGGCATTCTTTATCTCTCACGCGTGCATGCGCAAAGATCGATGTTCCTCTATGTATGTGTGTATATAGCTAGGTCTTTCATAGTTTTCCACACAAACCGATCAATCGATATATCCAGTGAGGTCTCACCCTCTTTCCCACGTCAACATCGATCAATCTATACCTCTCTATATAGGATTAACATATATCGCTAATACACCCATGTTAGTTATATATCCAACGCCCCCCTCTCATCATCCATGCCTTCCACTTCATCTCTCAAACGCGTGCATGATGGCAAAGACAGGGGGCAGTAAGGGCCCTGCCCCCCCTAACATCACTATATATCGAGGCTAATATGAATGTGATCATTAGACAATTGCTGCTAAAAATGGTTTAAGTTCATGAGTTGACCCTCCTTGTAAAGGATTAGCAATGCTTGGCCCCCTAGCTCTTCTATTTTTTATGGCTCTGCCATTGCGTGCAACAACGCACGTTCTCGCCCCCTCTCTCTAAATATTGATCTCGCACTTGTGCATTCCTTCATAGTCTCCCTCCACTCGGCCCCTCGCACCATCTTCTAGCCCCCCACCGGATTTTGCCACATGTACAATCTAGCCGACTCCATGGTTGAACTTAAGCATAATGCACAAACCTCAAAACAACAGTGGTTCTCTTTTGTTCTAGAATCTTCCATATCATAACTGCCTAAACTTTTTTTCTAGTTGAATTGCCATTATTTGTTTTTACTTTATGCTTTACAACGCACAATTCCATGAATCATAAAATAGATTAAGGGCTTCTTTAATTCAAAGGATTCTCAAAGGAATTTTGGAGGATTCTAATCATTAGGAATTTTTCCTATCTTGGTTATTGGATTCGTAGTATTGTAAACCATAGGAAATTTTCCATATGATTCATTTGCACTAGATTTCATAGGAAACATCCCATCCACTCAAACCTCTTTGAAAGAATTCTGCGTTTTTTCTATGCACACTCAAACACTCGTACAATCCTGTAGGATTCAAGACGACATTCCACTATAATCCCATGTTTTTCCTATTCCTGCGTTCTTAGATTTTTTATAAAAACTAATTGATTTTGAATGAGATGAACTATAAGAATTAAACGAAGGGCTACATCAGGCATATATGACTCAGAGCTTACATGCTATAGTGTGGTATTTATTCATAATTTGGTTACAAAATCTGATGCGTGCAATGCACGTGTACCTTACTAGTACTTCGAGTATGTGCAAAACACGTAAATTAGAATACCAATGGCACGCTACATAGTGTCTCTCTTACAGTTCATGAAGCCACGTGGCACATGTGGTGGCGTTGTCGCGACCTCCTTGCGTGGATTGATCACAGTGACGCGCTGCTGGTTCCAGAAGAATGTACTCGTCCTCCCTGAGCCATACTGGCGGTACATGCACGAAGCAAAGATGTGCACGCACACCATGCACGCACTCATTCCCTTGCACACACGCGCGGGTACACGGGCGGACGTAATTTTGTACCAAGATCCACCCCATGTGATAATTTGACGCGTGTAAAGTCGTTCACTTCATTGATGGTCAGTTAATACAGCACATGCAAATTGAGTGGACGTGAGGGCGGAAGAAAGACATTATTACTCCACTGCACGCATGCGAGTAGTTAAATCATGGGTTGCTAGTAGTACTTCCATTGGTCTCCTTCATATTTTGTGCCAATTTTTGACAGTAACATAATATTTACGCATTTGAGCAGTGTAGTACTTGAAATTTATGTTCCGCTAAACTCATCGGGAGTCATTTCGGGCCTCGAAACCAAAACCATCAATTAATCTTTACCTTGTTCCCATCACATTCGAAAGCCTGCTCAAACCTACTAGTACGTACCAAACCTGAATGTGTTCCCACTATGCAGGTATTAGTACTAGTGCTAGTACTTAGGTTATAAAAAGGGGAACTACCTAACCAAAAATTACTCTACCTTTCCTCCTCATAAGTGCTTCTTCTTCGTCCGTCGTTGCCATGGCGGGTGAGCAAAGCTCTAGGTCGAGAACTACTCGTAACAAGGGAGCGGCAACCAAGGCTGCAGAAAAAAAGAGGGCTCGCCGCCACACAGAGACCTCAAAAGATCTCTCACGGGCAGGCGATGGCTCCCAGGAGCGCCCTAGCCGCGGAGGCGAACATGCCGAGCCGGCAGAGCTGGAGTCGTTATCCCTCGACGGCATGCCCGATCAACTCAATAAGCACCTCAATAAGAAGAAGGAGTTCATCCAAGGCTTGATGGAGTTGCTGAAGGAGAGCCTCGACGACATGCCCGCTGAGCTCAATAAGCAGGGGGAGTTGACCGCTGGCTAGGTGATGCTGCTGAAGAAGAGCATTACCTCGGAGAAGAAGGCGACCGGCAAAATCCTGCGACCTCAGGAGGACAAGGCAAAGCTCTGCCACGAGATCGACATGTTGAAGGAGAAGAACACCGACTGGAAGAAGCTGCATGAGAATAGTAGTTCCTCGATGAAGATGCTGCAGGACATCGTCATGGAACAGAAGGAGGAGTTGGCAAAGGTCCGCATCGAGCACCCGACTGCTGTCAAGGTACGTAATGCTGCCGTGGAACAGATGATGAAGGCTCGCATCGAGAAATCCCGCGTCATGGATAGAATGAAGAAGATGGCGGAGGAGACGCGCAAGGAGATGGAGGTCGTGGAGGCGATGAAGAAGCAGTTACAACTCCTCCGCGAATTAGATCATTTGGGGTGATAATCTTCCTTCTTCTTTTTCTCCTGTGTTTCATCTTTTGCTTCGGGTCTTTCGCCGCACGTGTCACGTTCTCTGTGAGGCATGAATAGAACAATGCTTTTTTGAGGGAATGAATAGAACAATGCTAACAATGAGATGACTAGCAAATTAGATCATTTTTTATCGCCATATGGCATTGGGCTGCTGTGTTTTGTGCTCCTCCGTCGCAGTACTACTCCAGTGGAAAACTTGAATATATCGCATGGTTCTTTGCTCCTCCTCAGGTCATCGGCGCATTTACACGAGCAGTCAAATCACAAGGCCCCGCCTTCCAGCAGTAATGAGCCGTCAAATCACAAAGGGCCCCGCCTCTCGTGAAACCGACCAAGCTAGACTGCCCCGCCCTCTAGCCTTTTAAAAAATGTATACTTTTGTACAGCAGTAGTATCGATGGATTGCGCCATGGAGCAAAACTTGAAAATTAAAAAAAAACTGGTACATATAGAGAGTGCTCATCGCCAAATTATGCATATAGTACTATTAAAAGGGTAGTCACAGTAATGGTGTCCAGCACAACCCACCCCTCAAATAAAGTGCCAACATGGAGCAACTCGCCACTCCTCATCGAGCTGAACTGGAGCGGCGAGTTGCTGAACCATGCGCCTGCTTGGGGCTGCAACTGGCTCCGTCGAGCCAAGCGAAGTTGGTGAAGCACCGAGCAGCCTCGCCTATATCCGGAGGGCTCGGCGGGCCACCTAGCCGGGTAATATGCCGGAGAACGGCTCATCGAAAGCCATCGGAAGAGTGGAGAAAATGGTGAAGGAGGAGATGGGGGAGCGGCGGAGGGGTGCGATTCTTGCCCACTGTCTGTCTGGCCTCGTGTAAATAGAGGGCGGACGGTAGGAGCTTGGCCGGTGTCTGGCCTCGTTTAAGCTAAGGGCGGACGAGAGGAGCACGACCGGTGTTGCGTTTAATTCCGGCCCGCTCATGAACGGACGTGTGGCCGGAGTAGGATTCTCGGTTTGCATGCGGGTTTAACGGAGGGGTTTAATTGAGGCGTCGGTCGTGCAGCGGGAAGCGCAGTACTATTCGATTTGACAGCAGTAATGAGCCGTCAAATGACAAAGTCCCTCGCCTCTCGTGAAACCGACCGAGCTAGACCTGCCTCGCCCTCTAGCCTTTTAAAAATGTATATACTCCACTTTTGTACAGTAGTAGTATCAATGGATTGCGCCATGGAGCAAAACATGAAATTAAAAAAAGGTGCTACATATAGAGAGCGCTCGTCGCCAAATTATGCATATAATACTATTAAAAGGCTTGTCACAATAATGGTGTCCAGCATAAGTGCACAACCCACCCCTCAAATAAAACTAAGCACACTGGAATTCTTTGACAAAACTAAGCACCCTGGAATTCTTTGACAACTAAAATACTGGCTATATGATGTTGGCCATATATATTGTATGTATATAATGTGAAGAAACGAGTGGTAGTACTATACCATTTAAAAGATGAAATGTAAGAAATACTAGTATGTACGTACTGAAGAGTTAAAGTAACGAGAAGAAACATAACATAGTTCTGCTGGGGGCTCAGCACAACACACCCCTCAAATTAAATTAAGCACACCTGAAATTAAACTTTGCAACTATTCCGGTAGACACTGCATTAGAACCACCATGAGCAACGACACTGCCACCTTACTCGGAGTCCTCGTCCACGTCCTCGACTTCGTCCTTGTCCCTCTTCCTCTTGGCCGATACTTCTTTGCTTGAACCGCACACTTGGCTGTTGCTCTTCATCCAACCCTTGTAGATATTGAAACAAAGGTAGCCATCCATTGCAGCATAGTGGATGTGGTCTATATCTAGTACATTCCGCTGCCATGCATAACGATGAAACGTGTATGGAGGTTTCTCCAGTTTATCGTATGAAGGATGAACCATGGCTTCTGCCAGGGTCAGCATTGAAGGCTGACGAGAGGACACTAGCTGATTCTTCTGGAGGTCGAAGGTGTTGCCTACAATGAGGCCTATCCGACCCAGGACTTCTTTATCGTTACCAAAGTCTACAGTAACGAATTTGACTAGGTTGCTCTCGAGGAAGTCCTTAAAATCCAGGCACTCAACGTCGGCATGGCATATGTGGTAGACCAAGCATAAGTCATGCACGCAAACATGGATCACGGCGGGCTTCTTCCTCTCTTCGTCCTTTAGATCCTTCTCTCGTCCCAGGACTGTGGTGTACTCAACATCTAGCCCAGTGACCCACTCATCATCTGAGTCTTCGAACATGCGTCTGAAGCGAGAAAGGCATCCTTTCACCGTCGTAGAAGAACGGGTGTAGATGAAGTCGAACTAATCGCCGGTGTGGTTCTAACCTTGTACTCACCGCCGATCGTGGAGATTTGGGACGCCATGGATTTGGGAGAAGGGTTAGGATTAGTGGAACTGCTGTAATGTGAATGGATGTGATGACTAGGAGCGAACCGCCGTAGTATTAAAGGACGTGCAGGGATGAGTAAGAGCGAACTGCCAGCGTGCGAATGGCAGGGTAGTGGCTTTCCATTCTCCCATGATACGGGCTTCCAAGAGCCCTTGGATCTTAGATCGAACGGTTGCATGACGTGATTCTAGACCTATGGATGGATATCATATCCTGGAGGGTTATTCTGCAAATTTTCAGCAACTTAGCACGCGACCGTTTGATCTCAGATCCAAGGGCTGCCAGCAGCCCGTATCATGGTCACGCCTACCACGACCGTCGCGTCGCTCGCGCGGTCACGCCCTTGGAGATTTAACACGGTGTGTTAGGCTATCTGATGTTGGCATGCATGTCATACATAGTCATCACTTAGTCACTCATATTACAACACGGTTGGCTATAAGGTTGGCTATAAGTGTATTTTTTTACTTCTCTCTATCTCTTTCTTCGTACTCCCTCCGTCCCATAATATAAGAACGTTTTTGACGCTAGTGTAGTGCCAAAAACGTTCTTATATTATGGGACACAGGGAGTACTAGTATTTATTGCATTTGCCAAGGAGTGACCTCTTCTAATGAAATGGTGTTGCTAAGTTTGCTTGATTTAATTAGCTATAGACTCAAAATTGTCTTTTCACCTAGGTACACTCTCTTAGCACCGTTTCTTCCTTGGGTCACCAAACTAGTCTCTCTCTTCTTGATTAACTTGCCACATCAGACTTTATGCCTATGTGGCAAGCTTAGCACCTGTAGGAGCAAGTAAGGCTTCTTGTAATGGGAGTAGTATCATGCATGCCAACTATGCAATCTTGATGAGGTGACGTCGAATTAAATGAAGAAAAGAGAGAGTTGAGTATCGTAATATGAAACTGTAGTATCATATTAAACGATGTGCTACTATGTGTCATGCATGACAATAAATAAACTATCCTATGATACCAACACATGATACTATGCATCACGGATGTAGTATCATACAAAAGTATCATATGCATGATACTAGTATATGATACTCTCCATTACGACCAACCTAAGTACAATAGTGCGCTTTACATGGCATTTTTGCATATGTGGAGGAAAGAGAGGCAAGGAAAAAGTGGAGAAGTGGGCTCTCATGCAAGAGCCAGCCTCTACTACATGGTGGAGCATTGGGAGAGGCACCTGTATGGAGGTGGTCAGGAATCAGGAGACTCACGCCGGTCATAGCTCCGCAGTTAAAATGATAATGGCAAGTCAAATCACGGGGCTCCACCTATCCATCAGTAACTCGCTGTCAAATCACACAGCCCTACGTTTGCAGCAGCCTACTCCCTCGTCTCCTCGCATCTCTGTCGAACCGACTAGGCGGAACTGCCCCGCCGCCTACCGCGCAGGAAAAGCCCCGCCCTCGACTTTTAAATAGTATACAGTATACTAATTTTGTACCCATGGATTGCGCCATGGAGCAAAGCCTCTAGAAAATGGTGGTACACATGTACGGAATATACAACATGCCCGTCGCGTTCGCATCGCACCCCAGACGGTCGGTCGGTCTGGCACGCTGCTCTCCGAATGGAACGCACGTCATATTGCGTTTGCACACACATGTGGGATGACAATTGAGAACCGACCATAGGCACACTCCCCGGCCCCGCAAGTTGGGTGACTTAATAGAAGAGGGAGACGAGCGATAGTACTAGAGAAGTGTTGTACTACATTGGTGCCTGGACAATCCCTGCAAGACACGGAAGATCAGTTCGTCCATGCATGTGACCAGACTCCAGTAGACACGCCTGGATTGGCTATCGTCTACATATCGTGCAGGTTGTGTTGTACATGGTTGTAGTTGTGGTGAGAAATCTAAAAAAAGGTTTCTTGTCATCTCGCAAAATTAGGTGTCATGTGCTTCGGATCACTGCGAGGGTTAACCAGCAACAACTAAGTTGGGCTAGTCATTGGGGGCACATGTATGAAGACTACTCGGCTGTCATCTAGGTCAAGTCGGCTATGTTAATTGGGACATCTATCGACGGACCCCTTTTCTATGAGTTTATCTTTAATTTGAGCTTTGTTCCTCGTCTAGTTTGTCTGTCGGGATTCATGTTGTCTCCTTTGGGCAGTGAGGTTATGATTTCTTGTCATGTGGCATTTTTTTGTGTTATATGTTATAATCCGGCGCTTTAGATCAAAATGACGACAACTGCGCCTTTGGGCCACGTGCATGAAGACTTCTCGACAGTCATTGACGAGGTCGAGCCGGCTCCGGTAGACAAAGGAAAATTAGTACTACTCCACTATATAGGCAGGAGCCTCCGCGCTTGCTTGCTAGTGTTGCTCTCTTCACACTATCTCGGCCTCTCCAGATCTAAACACGACAGCAGTGGCCACACTCTTTCTCTCTCTCTGCTCACCGCTGGTAACAGATCCAGTCGGATCCTCTCCGCCGGGGAAGGTGAGAAGGTGCAACGTTCACGCGGTCGTCCTCAGCGACGGCTCTTACCCACTGCTGGGCGCGTCCCAATCAGCCTGCCTTGCCGTTCTCTCCCAAGCACCGCTGGCGAGGGAGGGCCTCCGACCCCTTCTTCCTCGCTGTCATAGTGTGGGCAGATCCGGCCTCCCGCCGCCCACCTAGCGACATCCCGGCGACCATCAGGTATAACTTCCTTCAAAACTGGCCTTGCTCTACTTCCCGAGCTCCTGATGTCGCTGCATTTGTAACTTTTACTATTTCTCAGGCCCCCTCGTAGATAGGATCGATCGGCTGTTCGAAAACCACCTAATTTTTTTACGTTTAAGAGGTAAAACTAGTTCATGCACTCGAATCTAGTACTACTTGGTACAAACAAGGAAGAAAGGGGGTGGGGGTGGGGGAGGATTTGTTACCTGAATCTAGGACTTGGTCAAAAGAGGAAATAATGGGGGCAAAAAGTAGCAGAGACTGGCTATCCAACTGGTCTCTAGGTCTAATAGGGAAATAAAGGGAAACGCAGTACAAACTCAATATAAACCCGATCTATTGGTGTTGAGCATTCCAGGAGCTTCACAACCAACCTTGATGTTGCTCAATTTTATTGCAACTAATGAAGAAGAAACTTTGTGGGTTTCATTTTCTGATGGAAATGGAACTGGGGCTGGAGCCCTTTTCTTAAAAATTTTTGAATAAGAAGCTGCTAGCTCACGGGACATTGCTTCATTTTAGGTGAACTGCACCAAAAGATCCCATGAATTGAATCTCCCATGTTGGTGACTAAAAGAGCCAGCTTCAACATCCCAGTCTAAGCACCCCCGGCCTCCATCCTTGCAATGCACGGTACACCTCGTTTGCCACCTGCTCGACCCTAGTGTCACTGATAAAATGAAGTAATAATACAGTTAAAATAGAGCGAGTGTCATCTCTATCATTTCATTTCCAATGTAGATAAAGAAAGTGCTTCTCTTTGTTAATGTATGTTTCATCAACTAGTCCCATTGTTAATATTTAAGCGTTTCTGCAAACTGGGATATTTAATTTTAGTTGATATATACAAAAATAGAGATTTGAATGTCTCAAGGCGCCTCCTTGTACTACCGCTATACACTGATGTTCATCACTGGCAGAAGGTGTGTCTGGGAGACTTGAGATGATGTCCAGTATGAGGCGTACCGTATGAGGTGTCGCATGGCCCATCTCTCCCTCATAGCATGGCATACTATGATACTATCGCAATATTTTCTTCTATTTATTTTGTGTGTTTCATCAACTAGTGCCACTATAATGTAATCACACTTTTTCATTATCTGTGCAAACAGGGTTATTCAGCTGCATTTTGGTGGAACTGCACAAATGTACGTATGGAACCGGCATATATGCAGAGTGCAAGGTGTGCCAAGTAAAAATTACCGACACCAACCATGCTGCATGCACGCATTGGCATCCACCACCACCAGTGGGATGTGTGGCGCTCTCTATGGACGGATCTTTCTCGGCAGCAAATCCTCTAACCAAATACTAGTAGCTTATATTGGCAGTTTTCTAGGGAGTACTCTTTTCTGAAAGAAGCACCAATCTATTTTTCTTTATTTGTACACTGTGTCACAACTTTGACCCAAAGGTCCAGAGCTATTTTAGGGCGATTGGCATAGTACTTGGAGACCGATTGTAAGCATGATTTTCATTAGCTGTCACACTGATTGTAAGCATGAGCAGGTGGAAGATTAGGTTAGTGCGAAGCTTACCTTAAACCCTACCGCCACCATTGAAACGAGGCGAGCGTCGAGGGAACCGTGGAGAACGGCGGGGAAGTGACGTTGCGCCATCCGGCCTCCTCTTGTGATGGGAGAATGAATACTCCTGTGGCTCCGGCTGGCTCTGCACCCTCACAAACGGCACACCATACTCGATCGATTTGTTATCCTCTGGGTGCTCGACCTTCGACATGTACGCCCACCACCTCCGCCTGTCTGTCGCCTCGGGCGAATCGGTCTGCTCCAACGCCCAGAGGAGATACTCGATGAACTCGGAGGACTGCGGCATGACTGCCGCCGAGGAGTACATGTACATCGCCGCCCTCATTGCCGCTGTCTCGCTCTTTTGCATACATTGCCACATGGCCCACTGTTGGGTTTCGTAGTAATTTCACAAATTTTCCTACGCGCACACAGGATCATGTGATGCATAGCAACGAGAGGAGAGTGTTGTCTACGTACCCAACGCAGACCGACTGCGGAAGCGATGACACGACGTAGAGGAAGTAGTCGTACGTCTTCACGATCCAACCGATCAAGCACCGAAACTACGGCACCTCCGAGTTCGAGCACACGTTCAGCTCGATGACGATCCCCGGACTCCGATCCAGCAAAGTGTCGGGGAAGAGTTTCGTCAGCACGACGGCGTGGTGACGATCTTGATGAACTACAGCAGCAGGGCTTCGCCTAAACTCCGCTACAGTATTATCGAGGTATATGGTGGCAGGGGGCACCGCACACGGCTAAGGAATAGATCACGTGGATCAACTTGTGTCAACTTGTGTGTTTAGAGGTGCCCCTGCCTCCGTATATAAAGGAGCCAAGGGGGGAGGAGGCGCCGGCCAGGAGGAGGTGGCGCAGGAGGAGTCCTACTCCTACCGGGAGTAGGACTCCCCCCCAATCCTATTCCAACTAGGATTCCCAAGGGGGAAAGAGGGAGAGGGGTGGCCGGCCACCTCTCCTAGTCCTACTAGGACTAGGGGAAGGGGGGAGGCGCGCAGCCCCCTTGGGCTGCCCCTTTCTCCTTTCCACTAAGGCCCATGATGGCCCATATGGCTCCCGGGGGGTTTCGGTAACCTCCCGGTAACCCGGTAAAATCCCGATTTCACCCGGAACACTTCCGATGTCCAAACATAGACTTCCAATATATCAATCTTTATGTCTCGACCATTTCGAGACTCCTCGTCATGTCCGTGATCACATCCGGGACTCCGAACAACCTTCGGTACATCAAAATGCATAAACTCATAATATAACTGTCATCGTAACCTTAAGCGTGCGGACCCTACGGGTTCGAGAACAATGTAGACATGACCGAGACACGTCTCCGGTCAATAACCAATAGCGGGACCTGGATGACCATATTGGCTCCTACATATTCTACGAAGATCTTTATCGGTCAGACCGCATAACAACATACGTTGTTCCCTTTGTCATCGGTATGTTACTTGCCCGAGATTCGATCGTCGGTATCCAATACCTAGTTCAATCTCGTTACCGGCAAGTCTCTTTACTCGTTCCGTAATACATCATCTCACAACTAACATATTAGTTGTAATGCTTGCAAGGCTTATGTGATGTGTATTACCGAGAGGGCCCAGAGATACCTCTCCGACAATCGGAGTGACAAATCCTAATCTCGAAATACGCCAACCCAACATCGACCATTGGAGACACCTATAGTACTCCTTTATAATCACCCAGTTACGTTGTGACGTTTGGTAGTACCCAAAGTGTTCCTCCGGTAAACGGGAGTTGCATAATCTCATAGTCATAGGAACATGTATAAGTCATGAAGAAAGCAATAGCAACATACTAAACGATCGGGTGCTAAGCTAATGGAATGGGTCATGTCAATCAGATCATTCTACTAATGATGTGACCTCGTTAATCAAATAACAACTCATTGTTCATGGTTAGGAAACATAACCATCTTTGATTAACGAGCTAGTCAAGTAGAGGCATACTAGTGACACTCTTGTTTGTCTATGTATTCACACATGTATTATGTTTCCGGTAAATACAATTCTAGCATGAATAATAAACATTTATCATGATTATAAGGAAATAAATAATAGCTTTATTATTGCCTCTAGGGCATATTTCCTTCAGTCTCCCACTTGCACTAGAGTCAATAATCTAGATTACACTGTAATGAATCTAACACCCATGGAGCTTTGGTGCTGATCATGTTTTGCTCGTGGAAGAGGCTTAGTCAACGGGTCTGCAACATTCAGATCCGTATGTATCTTGCAAATCTCTATGTCTCCCACCTGGACTAGATCCCGGATGGAGTTGAAGTGTCTCTTGATGTGTTTGGTCCTTTTGTGAAATCTGGATTCCTTTGCCAAGGCAATTGCACCAGTATTGTCACAAAAGATTTTCATTGGACCCGATGCACTAGGTATGACACCTAGATCGGATATGAACTCCTTCATCCAGACTCCTTCATTTGCTGCTTCCGAAGCAGCTATGTATTCCGCTTCACATGTAGATCCCGCTACGACGCTTTGTTTAGAACTGCACCAACTGACAGCTCCACCGTTTAATGTAAACACGTATCCGGTTTGCGATTTAGAATCATCCAGATCAGTGTCAAAGCTTGCATCAACGTAACCTTTTACGATGAGCTCTTTGTCAC
>NC_041389.1:335313294-335360007 GCF_002162155.2 Triticum dicoccoides | reverse complement strand
AAATACGCCAACCCAACATCGACCATTGGAGACACCTGTAGTACTCCTTTATAATCACCCAGTTACGTTGTGACGTTTGGTAGTACCCAAAGTGTTCCTCCGGTAAACGGGAGTTGCATAATCTCATAGTCATAGGAACATGTATAAGTCATGAAGAAAGCAATAGCAACATACTAAACGATCGGGTGCTAAGCTAATGGAATGGGTCATGTCAATCAGATCATTCTACTAATGATGTGACCTCGTTAATCAAATAACAACTCATTGTTCATGGTTAGGAAACATAACCATCTTTGATTAACGAGCTAGTCAAGTAGAGGCATACTAGTGACACTCTGTTTGTCTATGTATTCACACATGTATTATGTTTCCGGTAAATACAATTCTAGCATGAATAATAAACATTTATCATGATTATAAGGAAATAAATAATAACTTTATTATTGCCTCTAGGGCATATTTCCTTCACCCACACCGTCCTCGAAATCTCCCACTCATTGTCAAACCAACTAAGGATCTCCTTCAACCTGGCTAACTTTGCCTGGTCGCCGCCGGCGATCTGCCTGATTCGTTGTTGCATCTTCTCCATAGATGTCCTTCTGAGTGGTCCGGTGCTAGCTTTGGAAGATGGGAGGAGAGATGGTGGTCTTTCAATAGAGAAGAGGGAGAGGCAAGACGGTGGTTTTGGAATGGAGATGATGGAGAGGAGAGGAGGTGGTTTTGCAATGGAGAAGATCAGAAGAGGGAGAGGCGAGACGGTGGTTTTGGAATGGAGATGATGGAGAGGAGAGGATGTGGTTTTGCAATGGAGAAGATCAGAAGAGGGAGAGGCGAGATGGTGGTTTTGGAATGGAGATGATGGAGAGGAGAGGAGGTGGTTTTGCAATGGATAAGAGGGAGAGGAGCGTGCGGCGGCAATTTAGGATTGGACGAGAGGGGCGGCGCGCTGTGATTGGATCAAAATCAAAATCAATGTACCCTTCAATTAAGAAAGCGACCCCACATTAACTAGTCTCCCTTTTATTCTGGGTCACAATTGACCATGATTTTCGCACATAAAATATATGTTATACATTGAAAAATAATATAATTTGAAAGTACATTCAGATACGAACCAAACAATGCAATTTTTGGTGACATGCATTCACATTTTGCTTGTCAAATACAGTACATGGTCAAACTTTGACCCAAAATACGAAAATAACAAAAAAATACTTCCAAGACCAGCGCCGCTCTTCCGCTCTTCTCCTCTTAAACCACCACCGCTCCTCTCCTGTTCCAATCTAAATCCATCGCCGCTCCTCTCCTCTTCCATTTCAAAACCACCGCCCCTCCTCTCCTGTTCCAGTCCAAAACCAGCATCGCTCCTCTCCTGTTCTAATCCAAAACCAGCGCTGCTCCTCTCCTCTTCCATTCAAAAACCACCGCCAGCGAGTGAAGGTGCTGTGGAGAAGTAGATCGATGGAGGGGTACAACCGATACGTGAGGATCGCAGACGGCGACCCTGTGAAGCTAGCTAGGATGTTGGAGATATAGTCTTGGTTTGACAACAAGGACCAACTAGCGGCGACGGCAACATCCATGGCCAAATATCTGCAACAGAGTGAAAAGGTGGCGATACTCCCGGAGGACCAGCGCCGGGATTAGCTTCTCCATTTCTTATCGCCGCAGCAGGTTCATACCCAAGATGGTTTTATCTTAAGTTAGAACCACGGCAACCACTAATGTAATATAACTTTGCTGTGTTTTGAACTGAATGCATGTTGTTTTCCTGTTTGATTTCTCTTTGTATGTACTACACCCTATGCTTAGTTAGATAGGCTTGCCAACACATTAACCCTTGCCGTGGGCGCTTTGAGGAACAGATCCTTAGCAGCCTGCTTGGGGGTGTCGCTGTCGGGCAAGCCACCTTGCCATTCTTGGCGCAGCCACTTGAGATGTTGAGCGGACTCGAAACAGAACAAGGGAGCTACCAATAGTGCCAGGGTTCCTTCGCGTACAGGTTTTCCACACAAAAACGGAAACCATTCGAGGGAAATATCCTTACAAAAAGGAGATTACTCAAGGTTTCACATGACTTAGCTTTCCATTGTTGCGCAGATCGTCGCCGCAGCCGCAGACGACAACGCTCGCCTGACTTCTGATATCAGGGTGGTGTGGATGATCTTGGTATCCTCCGCCACCAACGTCTACCACGTCACCCATCCGTGCTGGTACGGGCGGAGCGGCTCCAGATGAACCGATCGTCGTGATCATCTTCTTCTTCGGAGCCATGGCGATGGAGAAGCTGCTGCACTAACTACTAGACCAGATTCTCACAACTTCTCCCCCTACCTGGCGCGCCAAAGATGTCGGGGAAACGACACCTATGGGATCACGGGGATCCCTTCTACGGTTGGCGGGGAAAGAGCTGCGCGAAGAGCAGGTCCA
The DNA here is from genome assembly GCF_002162155.2 of Triticum dicoccoides. Classification (NCBI taxonomy): domain Eukaryota; kingdom Viridiplantae; phylum Streptophyta; class Magnoliopsida; order Poales; family Poaceae; genus Triticum; species Triticum dicoccoides. Next base: position 335,357,577 of record NC_041389.1, on the reverse strand, counting down.
GTGATCAGCGCGAGTTTTTTTTACCTAGGTTCGGGCCACACTGGTGTGTAAAACCATAGTCCCGCTTGCGTGTATATTCTGTGTTCTTGAGCTCTTGAACTAGCAGTGGTGCATGCCTAGTCCAAAAAGTCTGAATCCTTCTCCAGTACGCCTCAGGCCTCCTTTTATACGTCAAAGGGGTTGCCACAGCGGCACACACGAGGTGGAAAGTATCTATAGTGTTCAAACTTATCGCTCGACACCGTAGGACAAACGCATTTAATGTGCTGCCTACGTGCCCTCATACTTTATCGGGGACGGTAACATAAGCCATCCTGTCCTTCGCCGCCCCTCCTTGCCTTGACACGCGTCCAGGCTGACGAGGCATGCAACGCTAGGCTGGCTGGCTGCTGCTGTGCTGGCGTGGTGGTAGAGCCTCCATGAAGATCTGCATGCCGCCACACAGGCGCCTGCCTAGTTGGCAAGCTGGTCGTCGCGCTGGAGTGGTCGTGAGGTGGCGAAATCCTTGTCGGGCGTGGGCCTGACTGCGGCTCTGTAGTTGTCCCCGGCAAGAGTCTTGCCGGGGGCCTTGAAGTCATCCCCGGCAAGGGCCTTGCCAGGGGGCTTTGTCTTCTGGTCCCACGTGGGCCCACAGGCTATCAATCTTCACAAAGATCTGCATGCTACTACGCATGCATCCCGAAGTCTTGGCCTTGACGCTGTCGATGGCGTCAAAGCTCTCAGCCTCAAGGGTGATGGCCTTGCTGGTGCTCCGCAGCTTGCCCCAACAAGGCTCTTTGCCGGGGCTACATAGGCTGCCCTGGCAAGGGCGTTGCCAGGGGAGGTCCAGACCGTCTCATGTTCCTTGTTCACCATCTTGACTGTTTGTTCTAGTAGTCTTGTGTTCTGTCTCCTCCTGCCCCGCCAAGCCCTACCGCAGGCGTGGCTACGACTGCCCGTGCACAAGTAAGGGGTACAGAAGAGCCCATACTTTTGTACACCGATATTTTTGCACCGATGACAATTTACTTGAAGGATCTTATTCAATACATAGGTAGATATGGTGGACTCTCATGACATGAAACTAGGTTTAAGGATTTTGGATGCACACGTAATATCTCTACTTAGTGCAAATTTTTGCTAGCAAAAGATCCTAGACAAGCACCACATGTTAGGAGATCCATAACAATATAACTTCTATGTGAATGTAAACAACCATAATTCATTACATTGTCTTCCTTGTCCAACATCACCTAATTGATATAGAATATTTGATGGGGGCTCACAATCATAAAAGATGTCCAAGATAGTATATTTATATGTGAGACCTCTCTTCCCTTATTACTTTTCATGGATTGCACCAATGACCAATGTTATGTTTATCAACTTCCAACAAATTTTATTGTACATAAGAATATATACAACACATGAGAAGATTGAGCATACCTCATATTTGTTTCTTCATCATACTGACCAGGCTGGCATCCATGTCCCGACTCGTTGAAAGGCAGCTTAAATAGCTGGCATGTAGTTCATTCGCACTGAAATCTTCATAGTTTGGCAGCTCCAATTTTGACTTGCCCTTCTCAAATAAGGGTGCCTCATCCTTGGCTGTGGCTTGATCAACACGTTGGAGGTCTATGGAGTCTTATAACCCACCCTAGAGATAGCAATCTCCTCATGGTTCATCTCATAAGAGGGAACGTCTTTAGTTGCCTTGATGGGGCTCGCAATAGGAGTGGGACTTGGCGGGTTAAGATCATCCGCCGGGTTAGCATCAGCACCCATAGCCTCACTAGCTGCTGGCTCAATTTGCTGGATCGGTCCACTTTGATCATCATGATGGTCTTCGGGATTCTCAGTGTCGGCCTCAGGGGTCACCAAGATTTGATCTTCTGACTCAGGGATCTTAGGAGTTATCGATGACTCGCCAACTTTCCTTTTCTTGGTTTTGGCTTTAGCCCTGCAGATAGAACATCATGTTATAACATATGAAATAATCACAAGTATAAAGGATAAGTCAGTTAAGAGAACGTTATCCCAGATTAATGATAAAAGCCGGCGGCTGAGTAGAGGACAAGTCTCCTGAAGATGGTGGTGACTCTTGATAATTGGAATAAGAGGGATTAAAAGGTTGCCTAATAAGGCCGGCTTGTGGAAGAGAAGAAGTTGGACTATGTGGCACCTCATTGTGTCACTTGCGACCAGATGGTTCATGGGTTAAGCTGGCCAGCAGCTCTCCAGAGCCGCTCTGGGTTTGGTGCCTTAACTCATACTGGGTTTTCTTCAAAATAAAGTTTGGGTCTAAATGAGCATCTAGATTAGAAAATCTTACTTTCCGAATGACCCGCCTTGTTTTCTTTGGAGATAAGGATTCTGAGCCAGAAGAGATGGAAATTACCTCAGCATCATCAGCCCGGCTTGTGGCAGTGTCACCCTGAGAATAAGAAGCGTCAGCGAGTTCAATAAAAAGGTGACCAAGGGAGTCAAGTTCTATCTCTGACTGATTATCTGCTCCTGGTGACTCGCCCTAGCTCCTGGCTCATTTACAGCTAGGTTTATTTTCCCTTTCAGCTGGAGCAGTCTTAGTCTTGGTTGCCTGTGTTTTCTTCCTCTTCCAGAATGGATAGTCGGCCTATATAATTGTGCAAGGTTAACAAGTTAGATAGCCGGATAATCAAGGATTGATAAGCCGTATGAAAGGTTATATGTATACTCACCAAGGAGCCGGGTTGAGTTTGTAGAACGGTTGCAACCCCGTCTTGTTAAAATTCTCTTGAGTCTTCCCAAGTAGTTTCTTCACAATTTTGTTGATTTCATTAGCCTCTAAGTTGTCAGAGCTATGCTGTTGAATGTCTATTGAGTCGCCTGAGTAATCACACATTAAGCCAGGCCGACGGCTCAAGGGCATGATTCTCCAAGTGACCCAGCACCGGGTCAAGTCAACCCCTGTCAAACGATTGGCCAGTAAAGCCCTGAGTTTGGAATATACATGGGCGACTTGAGCATGCTAACCCTGCTAGGGAGGTCGAAATCAATTGAAAGATGGTCAGCTCTATAACCCGGTAAGGTAATCTCATTAGCCGGATTTGTGTTCTTGCAATAGACCCAAGTTTTAATCCATCCCTTAGGATGGCTTGGTAGAGTGGCTGGAGGAAAGGAACCATCTCTTCGCCTCTGAAGACCCCACCAAGTTCCAGGCTGGGGCAATCAGCAAACTCTGTCTAATGGTTGATGTAGAAAAATTCCTTAAAAAGAGGAACAGTGGGATCCATTTGTAGACACACCTCACAAAATACTTTAAACTCGCAAAGGTTGGATATAGAGTTTGGGCCCATATCTTGAGGATAAAGATTGAAAAAAAATTAGAAGTCCCAGAAGAATTTTGACTTGGGCGGGGATAAGCATATAAGGAGATGGTCTACAAAGACTATGACTTCTCCTTCGCCGGGTCGGGGAACATCATCTCCTTGGGTGGCTCACTAGCAAATCTCTTCCCGAGCCAGTAGAAGGCCTTGTTCTTTATAGTCGTTGAGTACGAGCCGAGAAACTTGGGAGGGCACCCAGTTGCAAATTGTGGTTTTGGCCATTATGAACTGCCTAAGTAAGATTAAGAACTGCATAAATATGAATGGTGGGTATACTTATAAAGCAATAACTCGACACATCCTCCTATGATAAAACGGTACTATTGATTGTGGTTAAGGCAAGACGGCATGATGATTAATGATGGAAAATTCGCCCCATAGGTGAGCCGGCTTGACATAAGAAGCGATTTCTAAATATCTGACAGGTTACAATCTCAATAATGAGTCGACAAAGCAGGAAGGTGTCTAATATTAAATTGAGGGTTTTCTAATTTTCTACGAAGTGTTGGATAAACAAGTTTCTACCGAAGCCCCTGATACGTCTCCAACGTATCTATAATTCATGAAGCATTCATGCTATTTTATTATCTGTTTTGAATGATTACGGGATTTATTATACACTTTTATATTACTTTTGGGACTAACCTACTAACCGGAGGCCCAGCCCATATTGCCGTTTTATTGCCTATTTCAGTATTTCGAAGAAAAGGAATATCAAACGGAGTCCAAATGGAATGAAACCTTCAGGAGCGTGATTTTTGGAAAGGATATGATCCGAGAGACTTGGAGTTCAAGCCAGGGAAGGCTCGAGGAAGCCAAGAGATAGGTGGGCGCGCACACCCCCTGGGCGCGCCCCCTATCTCCTAGGCCCCTCGAGGCTCCCCCGACCGACTTCTTTCGCCTATATAAGTCCATGTACCCTAAAAACATCGAAGAAGAAGATAGATCGGGAGGTCCGCTGCCGCAAGCCTCTGTAGCCACCAAAAACCTCTCGGGAGCCCGTTCCGGCACCCTGCCGGAGGGGGAACCCATCACTGGTGGCCATCTTCATCATCCCGACGCTCTCCATGACGAGGAGGGAGTAGTTCACCCTCGGGGCTGAGGGTATGTACCAGTACCTATGTGTTTGATCTCTCTCTCTCTCTCTCTCTCGTGTTCTCTCTATGGCACGATCTTGATGTATCGCGAGCTTTGCTATTATAGTTGGATCTTATGATGTTTCTCCCCCTCTACTCTCTTGTGATGAATTGAGTTTTCCCTTTGAAGTTATCTTATCGATTGAGTCTTTAAGGATTTGAGAACACTTGATGTATGTCTTGCTGTGCTTATCTGTGGTGACAATGGGATATTCACGTGATCCACTTGATGTATGTTTTGGTGATCAACTTGCGGGTTCCGTGACCTTGGGAATCTATGCATAGGGGTTGGCACATATTTTCGTCTTGACTGTCCTATAGAAACTTTGGGGCACTCTTTGAAGTACTTTGTGTTGGTTGAATAGATGAATCTGAGATTGTGTGATGCATATCGTATAATCATGCCCACGGATACTTGAGGTGACAATGGAGTATCTAGGTGACATTAGGGTTTTGGTTGATTTGTGTCTTAAGGTGTTATTTTAGTACAAACTCTTGAACAGATTGATCCGAAAGAATAACTTTGAGGTGGTTTCGTACCCTACCATAATCTTTTTGGTTGCTCTCCGCTATTAGTGTCTTTGGAGTGACTCTTTGTTGCATGTTGAGGGATTGTTATATGATCTATCTATGTTATTATTGTTGAGAGAACTTGCACAAGTGAAAGTATGAACCCTAGGCCTTGTTTCGTATCATTGCAATACCGTTTACGCTCACTTTTATCACTTGTTACCTTGCTGTTTTTATAATTTTAGATTACAAAAATCCATATCTACTATCCATATTTCACTTGTATCACCATCTCTTCGCCGAACTAGTGCACCTATACAAGTTGCCATTGTATTGGGTGTGTTGGGGACACAAGAGACTCTTTGTTATTTCGTTGCAGGGTTATTTGAGAGAGACCATCTTCATCCTACGCCTCCCACGGATTGATAAACCTTAGGTCATCCACTTGAGGGGAATTTGCTACTGTCCTACAAACCTGTGCACTTGCAGGCCCAACAATGTCTACAAGAAGAAGGTTGTGTAGTAGTCATCAAGCTCTTTTCTGGCGCCGTTTCCAGGGAGGTGAGTGGTTGAAGGTATATCTTTAGATCTTGCAATCGAGTCTTTTAGTTTCTTGTTTTATCACTAGTTTAGTTTATAAAAGAAAACTACCGAAAATGGATTTGAGTTTGCCTCATACGCTTCATCTTTTTAATATCTTTCGTGAGTATGATGAAAAGGAAAATTGTGCTCAAGTGCTAGAAGAAGAAGTCTATAAAATGTTTTGCACTAAATATTTGAATGATGAGCATGATTGCAATGTTGTTAGTATGAGTTCCTTGAATATCCATGATACTAATGATATGCAAAGCCACAAGCTTGGGGAAGCTATGTTTGATGAATATGATATTTTTTGTCCCCCAAGTTTTGATGAGCAAATTTATTATGATAAAAGCATGCCTCCTATTTATGATGATTATATTGATGAAAGTGGGTTTGGAAGAGTGTCAACTTTAGGAAGTAGTGATCCCACTATTTTGGAGGATGTTGAATCTTATTGTGATGAACATGAAAGTGGATTTGGAAGAGTGTGAACTTTATTTAGTGATGATTCCACTATTTCGGAAGAGGTTCCAATTGATTATGAGAACAAAGTTGCTATCTATGATGATTATTGTGATGACTTGTATGCTATTAACAATAATGATAAAATGAAACTTGTCATCATGATTTTAGTTTTCAATTGGATTATGCTTCACATGATAATTATTTTGTTGAGTTTGCTCCCACTACTATTCATGAGAAGAAATTTGCTTATGTGGAGAGTAGTAAATTTTGTATGCAAGTAGATCATGAAAAGAATGCTTTAGGTGATGGTTATATTGTTGAATTCATTCATGATGCTACTGAAAATTATTATGAGGGAGGGATATATGCTTGTAGGAATTGCAATAATATCAAGTTTCCCCTCTATGTGCTTAAAATCTTGAAGCTATGCTTGTGTTACCTTCCTATGCTAGTTGATTATTGTTCCCATAAGTTGTTTGCTCACAAAATCCCTATGCATAGGAAGTGGGTTAGACTTAAATGTGCTAGTCATATTCTTCTTGATGCTCTCTTTATGTTTCAATTTTTATCTTTTATGTGAGCATCATTTCATCATGCCTAGCTAGGGGCTTTAAACGATAGCGCTTGTTGGGAGGCAACCCAATTTATTTTTGTTCCTTGCTTTTTGTTCCTGTTTAGTAATAAAAAAATAATATAGCCTCTGGTTAGATGTTCTTTTATGTTTTAATTAGTGTTTTTTCCAAGTAGGACCTTTGGGAAGACTTGGGTGAAGTCTTTATGATTTTGCTGTAAAAAACAGAAACTTTAGCGCTCACGAGATTAGCTGCCATTTTTTACTAGAGAGTGCTTTTAGGTTGATTTTTTTGCAGATGATTAAAATACAAATTCCTTAGGTCCACCAATTTATTTCAGAATTTTTTGAGTTCCATAAGTATACGTTTGATACAAATTACTACAGACTGTTCTGTTTTTGACAGATTCTGTTTTCTATGTATTGTTTGCTTATTTTGATGAATCTATGAGTAGTATCGGAAGGTATGCACCATAGAGAAGTTTGAATACAGTAGGTTTAACACCAATATGAATTTAGAATGAGTTCATTACAGTACCTAAGTGGTGGTTTTATTTTCTTATACTAACTGAGCTTACGAGTTTTGTGTGGTTGAAGTTTCCAAGTTTTGGGTAAGGATTCGATGGACTATGGAATAAGGAGTGGCAAGAGACTAAGCTTGGGGATTCCCAAGGCACCCCAAGGTAATATTCAAGGACAACCAAGATCCTAAGCTTGGGGATGCCCCGGAAGGCATCCCCTTTTTCGTCTTCGTTCATCGGTAACTTTACTTGGAGCTATATTTTTATTCACCACGTGATATGTGTTTTGCTTGGAGCGTCATTTTATTTTGTTAGTATTTGCTTGATTTTATTTCGAATAATGTTTTGCATCTTTATTTTCAATAAAAATGTCAAGGATAGCCTTTACAATGCTTATTTTCCTAGTATACATGTTGCTGTTTGAAATCAGAAACTTTACCGATGTTGCAAAAATTCCCTAGAAAAGTCAGAGAATGGTATAATGTTGAAACGTTTTGCATAATGAGCTCTGATAAATCTTCTACAGCATAGTATTTTTCTCATAATTTTTGGAGTTAGGGAAGTATTATGAATCTTGCATTCTTTACAGACTATACTGTTTTGGCAGATTGCTGTTATGTTTGCATTGTTTGCGTAGGTTTGCTTGTTTAAAGATTCTATTTGATGATAGGAGTATTAAATATGCAGAGGCATTTAGTATGCAATATTGAATAATAATTTTAGTGATTTGTTACAGTAGAAAATGATAAGGTTTTGCATTGGTTTATACTAACCTATCTCACGAGTTCTTGTTGAGTTTGTTGTGGATGAAGCTTTTGATAAAAAGAAGAGAAACCATGATATGAGAGGAATTAAGGAGACATAAAAGCTCAGATTGGGGATGCCCAAGGCACCCCAAGATAATATTGCAAGAAGTCTCAAGCATCTAAGTTTGGGGATGCCCGGCAGGCATCCCACCTTTCTTCTTCAACAACTATCGGTTAGTACCTGTTGAGCCTAAGTTTTTGCTTCTTCACATGAGTTGTGCTATCCTTGAAATGTCATATTATTTTGTTTTGCTTGCTGTTTGAATAAAATACCAAGATCTGAAATTCTTAAATGAGAGAGAGTCTTCATATAGTTTCATAATTATTTTGCTACTCATTGATCATCACTTATATCTTGTTGGAGTAGTTTTTCATTTACTCGTGTGCTTCACTTATATCCTATGAGTAAATTGTTGAATGAGTTGATTGTCATAAATCTGAAATTTTATATGTTTCATTTGCTTATCTCATGGGGAGTAATGACTTCACATCTAAGAAGTAGAGGTTTATTTAAGGTTAGCAAGCATTGTATTGGTCATTTGAACAATTCATGAAAGAATATTGAAGGAAGAGAGATTTCACATATAAATATACTATCTTAGACATCTTTTATAATTGAGAGCACTTATTAAGTATGACATGCTAAAGAGTTGATGTTGGACAAGGAAGACAACATAATGGGTTATGTTTTCTCACATCTCAGTTAAAGTATATTGTCATGGATCATTCAAACATGTTGAGCTTGCCTTTCCCCCCTCATGCTAGCCAAAATTCCTTGCACCAAGTAGAGATACTACTTGTGCTTCCAAATATCCTTAAACCCAGTTTTTGCCATGAGTGTCCACCATACCTACCTATATGCGGTATTTACCTACCGTTCCAAGTAAATTTGCATGTGCCAAACTCTAAACCTTCAAATAGTAATCTGTTTTGTATGCCTGAATTGCTCATGTAGCGACTAGGGGCTGTCAGTATCTTCCATGCTAGGTGGGTTATTCTCAAGATGAGTGGACTCTGCTCGTCATTCACGAGAAAAATGGCTGGTAACCGGGATGCCCAGTCCCATGATCAAAAGATCAAAATCAAACCCAAATAATTAAAACAAAACTCACCTAGGATTGATGTTAGTTGGAGGCACCCGTTGTTTCGAGCAAGCCATGGATTGATGATTGTTGGTGGAGGGGGAGTAAAAACTTTACCATTCTATTTGGGAACCGCCTATAATGTATGTAGTATGGAAGATATTGGGAACTCTTGGTTGTTATGTTGACAATGAGATCATACATCTCAAAATTATTTATCTATATTTCAAAATCGAGCCCTGGCACCTCTGCAAATCCATGCGTCCCTCTGCGAAGGGCCTATCCTTTACTTTATGTCTTTTACTTTATGAAAGAGTCAAGGTGATCTTCACCTTTCCCTTTTTTATTTTATCCTTTGGCAAGCACCTCGTGTTGGAAGGATCCTGATATATATATATATATATATCCAATTGGATGTAAGTTAGCATGAACTATTATTGTTGACATCACCCAAAGGTGAATACGTTGGGAGGCAACACTATAAGCCCCTATCTTTCTTAGTGTCCAATTGAAACTCCATAACCATTAGTATTGCGTGAGTGTTAGCAATTGTAGATGACTATATGATAGTTGAGTATGTGAAGTTTGCTAAATCAAAGCTCTGACATAGACCATTCCTGAAAATAAGATGAATTGCAATTGTTTGATGTCTAAGAATGAAGTTTGCTAGTTTTCAAGAAAGTTTTTGGTCTATGCTTTAACATGTGAATTGCTTGTTGCTTGTTCATGAGAAGTTTTATGAGATGAACTAATGTTATGACATATAATCATGCTAGAAAAGGTGATTGAAATTATCATTGATCAAACTTGTGCACCTTCTAGCATTCACACTTCATAAATTCTTTCTTTATCATTTACCTATTCGAGGACGAGTAGGAATTAAGCTTGGGGATGCTGATACATATCCAACGTATCTATAATTTATGAAGCATTCATGCTATTTTATTATCTGTTTTGAATGATTACGGGCTTTATTATACACTTTTATATTACTTTTGGGACTAACCTACTAACCGGAGGCCCAAACCATATTGCTGTTTTATTGCCTGTTTCAGTATTTCGAAGAAAAGGAATATCAAACGGAGTCCAAACGGAATGAAACCTTCAGGAGCGTGATTTTTGGAAAGGATATGATCCGGGAGACTTGGAGTTCAAGCCAGGGAAGGCTCGAGGAAGCCAGGAGATAGGAGGGCACGCACACCCCCTGGGTGCGCCCCCTATCTCCTGGGCCCCTCGAGGCTTCCCCGACTGACTTCTTTCGTCTATATAAGTCCACGTACCCTAAAAACATCGAAGAAGAAGATAGATCGGGAGTTCCGCTGCCGCAAGCCTCTGTAGCCACCAAAAACCTCTCGGGAGCCCGTTCCGGCACCCTGCCGGAGGGGGAACTCATCACTGGTGTCCATCTTCATCATCTCGGCGCTCTCCATGACGAGGAGGGAGTAGTTCACCCTTGGGGCTGAGGGTATGTACCAGTAGCTATGTGTTTGATCTCTCTCTCTCTCTCATGTTCTCTCTATGGCACGATCTTGATGTATCGCGAGCTTTGCTATTATAGTTGGATCTTATGATGTTTCTCCCCCTCTACTCTCTTGTGATGAATTGAGTTTTCCCTTTGAAGTTATCTTATCGGATTGAGTCTTTAAGGATTGAGAACACTTGATGTATGTCTTGCCATGCTTATCTGTGGTGACAATGGGATATTCACGTGATCCACTTGATGTATGTTTTGGTGATCAACTTGCGGGTTCCGTGACCTTGGGAATCTAGGCATAGGGGTTGGCACATGTTTTCGTCTTGACTCTCCGGTAGAAACTTTGGGGCACTCTTTGAAGTACTTTGTGTTGGTTGAATATATGAATTTGAGATTGTGTGATGCATATCGTATAATCATGCCCATGGATACTTGAGGTGACAATGGAGTATCTAGGTGACATTAGGGTTTTGGTTGATTGTGTCTTAAGGTGTTATTCTAGTACGATCTCTTGAATAGATTGATCTGAAAGAATAACTTTGAGGTGGTTTCGTACCCTACCATAATATCTTTGTTTGCTCTCCGCTATTAGTGTCTTTGGAGTGACTCTTTGTTGCATGTTGATGGATTGTTATATGATCTATCTATGTTATTATTGTTGAGAGAACTTACACTAGTGAAAGTATGAACCCTAGGCCTTGTTTCCTATCATTGCAATACCGTTTACGCTCACTTTTATCACTTGTTACCTTGTTGTTTTTATAATCTCAGATTACAAAAATGCATATCTACTATCCATATTGCACTTGTATCACTATCTCTTCGCCGAACTAGTGCACCTATACAAGTTGCCATTGTATTGGGTGTGTTGGGGACACAAGAGACTCTTTGTTATTGGTTGCAGGGTTGTTTGAGAGAGACCAGCTTCATCCTACGCCTCCCATGGATTGATAAACCTTAGGTCATCCACTTGAGGGAAATTTTCTACTGTCCTACAAACCTGTGCACTTGCAGGCCCAACAACATCTACAAGAAGAAGGTTGTGTAGTAGACATCAGCCCCTACAATCATGGATCTATAGACCGTTCAAAAAGGGAAAATAATTGCTAACTCTAAAGACAAAGCATTGGAGCGGTGGTTGCCTAACCCAGAGATTTCTAAAGATATCTAGATGCAAAAATGGTGCCGCCACACACGCCGCCATATTTCTATGAGAAATCTCATCAAGAATACTTCAAGACTAAGCAATGGAGATGGAGGGGTGGTGAGCTCTGAGGAACTTCGCTGAACTATGATGGAACTAGCATAGAGGAGGAAGAGGGTGGTGTACCTGACCGTTGTAGAGGGTAGCGGGGATTCTTGACTAGGCTTTGGTCAATAATGGATGGCGCAACGGTCCTCGATGGGTTTGCCAGTGGCGGACGAGCAAAGGCAGTGGAGCGGCGTGGAGCTTGAGCTCGAGGAGGAAGAAGAAGCAATGGGGGTGAGGTAAAAGTAAAAGAAGGCCCCCTGCATGTATTTATAAGGATAAGGGATAAGTGTAAATGCAAGGCACGAGAATTGAGGAGGCACATTAACTTTTGGAGCCATGGGCGCCTCAATTTTCGGCTTTTACATATAGTCAAGAGATTTGTTATGATGTCATGTTGGGCTCCCTAGATTTGCGAAGGAAGACGTCAACAATAAAAGGTGAAAAAGAAACAAGTCTGGAAACGTCATAAGCCGACATTTCATGACCCAGAGAAGATGCAGACCAGACCAATGGATAAAAGGTGAAAAAGAAACAAGTCTGGGGCCTAATGTTAGGGATATAACCCCATGATATGACCCACCATAATGGGCCGGGTCATCCAGGTGGCGGCTGATAAGCAGGACTCAAGATGGGTCGAGGCGTCCAGGTGCAAGACCAGCAGGATGGCTCACTGAGTGGGCCGACTTATGACCCAATGTCCAAAGACGGTGGCTCATAGGCCCAAAGTACAAGCCGTCAGGAGTTTCCTTACTTAGGAAGCAAGATAATTCAAAAACATACTTGGTCATGGATCGTAGTATGACCAGACTCTTGTAAGCCCTAGGCCTCAACCTGTATATAAAGGCGAGTCCCATAGGAAGATAGGACTAAGTTTCAATTGATCAATAGCTAGGCCAAGAAAATCCGCTCCCTTGTAATTGATCTCCAAGCAATAAGCAAACAAGCAAGAAGTAGGCTATTACCTCGATTGTGAGGGGTCGAACCTGGGTAACTCGTGTCTCTTGGTTCCACTCAACCCCGACAAGCTAATCACCTAGTTGCGATGACATCACATCTAAGTCCTCACACTAGGACATTTGTTGTGACAAAACCACAACACCAAGCATACTTCTTTTATGTGAAGTCATTACACCCCATGGGAGTAGCATGTGATCCTTTTATTCTTTTATTTTCGTTGAAAAGATTGAAGCAAGAAAGCAAGCAAAATTCAAACTACTCTTTATTATATATCTCGCACACAATTATATAGATAGATAGATCACTAAGCAAGCACTCAAAAATAGATCATGTTGAAACTTTATTCTTCTAAATCATGAAATAACTAAGGATCTAACTAAGATAGATAATAATGATAAAAGTGGTGGTGATACGATACCAGGGCACCTTCCCCAAGCTTGGCACAAGCCAAGGGGAGTGGCCATTCCCGTGTACTCATGTCTCCTTCTTGGGTGATGGTGGTGGTGATGAAATAGTAGACTTGTCTTTCATGATGTTCATCAAGATCTCGTTCAAGCTTTGAATCTCTCAGAGCACATGGCGGATAATCTCAACATTCTTTTGTACTTGAGCCATAATATGTTTATTCTTTGTACCCCAAGTTTTCTTTCCTGCATCACTTTCACTTGGACGAGAGATGTCCCAATTGGACGGTATGTGCATACGAGGGGTATTCTCGGTCCCATAATTGTGAACCAAATTATGAAAGTTGTTCCGGTGTAACTTGTGTAGTGGCCTCCTAGGAGGAAGTTTTTATTGTACCTCTTGGCCTCCTTGGTTGCTTGTTATTCCCATTGCTTGATGTGGATTTGGAATAGTGGAGGTGCCCGCCAAGGTGCCCCTCTCCAAGGCCAGAGGGTGAACCTCAAGCGAATCTCCTTCATCTTCATCCATGGTGAATTCCTCAGCCTCCACTCTCCTGAGTTCCATCTGCATCAACCAAGCATTGTCTCCCACGTTGTTGGAGGAGAAAGGAGACATGATGTCTTGCGACAACCTGATTTTTTGGCCCTTTCTTTTTCTTTTCTTTTTCTGAGGTTTTTGCTTGAGTTTTCTTTTTCCACGGCTTTGTGGTCTCGAAACTAAAGAAGATGCCCTCTTATTTGTTTCCAGAGTGGCTTTTCATTCCCATATCCTTCCCTACACCCTGTCATTTTCATCCTAGTCCAAATCCCAATATTCTTTTTATTGCGAATATTCCTTTTCTATTAAAGGAATAACTCAAATTGCCATAGGTTGTGAAGCAACCTATATTTCCATCACTCCTAAAATTCCCAAATAATTCTCATAAAATGTTTGGGTCATATGTTAATCAAATGTGGAAAAACTTTTCATTGCCATGTTCAAAAATAATGCTCAAATAATTCATTTTCTAATCTACCCTAAATGGCACATTGTGAAGCAAGTGCCATTTTCCTTTGCCCAATTGACCTCAAACTCCTTGGACATATTTTCATGTCCATATAATTGCCACATGCCAAAATGCAAGATCATTTGCCTAGTAGTTATTTAATTATGATTTTGCAAAGTTTCTGCCCAGAAAGAAGCTTTGTGAAGGAGGTACAAGCTAGCCATATCCAAATGAGTTGCGATTTTGCATTATCCTTCATATAATCATATTATAGCCCTCCACCAAAGTTGAGCTCATGTCATTCCTCCATGTGAGCTCATCTTCAATTCTTAATTTCTGGTCAAAATTTCAGTTTGTGAAGCAAGTATATTGTATCTTGCTCCATTAAGGCTCAAAAGTTTTCTAGGCCTTCTAGTATCCATGTAACCTCCCTCCATCAAGTTGTGGCTCAATCCCTTTGGCAATTTTCCATGTGGAAGTTTTGCAAGTTTCTGGTCAGAATAAATCTTTCTGAAGCAAGTGCTATTTTGGTTCATCCAAATGGCATGAAACTCCTTGGGCATCTTAATATCTTCAAATCATTCGTCCATAACCATTTTCAGCTCAATTGATGCAACTATGTGAGTGCATCATCCAAATTCTCATTTCTGACCAGTGGGTCACTTTCTATAGCAACCCCCATCTAAACTCCTTCCCTTAGTCTAATTTTTGGTGATCCGCATCACCTTAGTGTTTGATCATCACCGGACAAACTATTTACTGGGTTACCTAGCTGGTGTCCCCACTGCACAGCACAAACACTTGGTTGTTGGTTTGCTTTGGGGCCATCTGCAAATCCCTTCTTTGCCCCTGGACCCAATTATTTCTTCATTTAGACTCACGTCACTAAGTTCATTCCTCTAGACATTGTCGGCCATGCCAAAACTAGCCATTTGCTCCAGTGCCGGTGGTGATCATGCTGATGTCATGCAAATTGCATGCTCTGGCTTCTTCCCGCCCTTTTTCTCGTCGGTTCCCTCCTTGCCTTGACGTAAATTCATGTCTTGGAGCTCCCCAGTGATGCCCTGCGTCTCCCTGCATCGATGGCTCATCATGGTTCGCCATAAATGAGCCGCAAATGCCATGCCCGTGCGATGCCCAGCCACTGACCTCCATTAGAGCACTGCTCAAGCTTGCTTATGAGGATCCAAGGCCTTCCCCGGGTCTATATAAGGCGTGCCTGACCTCTCCGGCAGCTCACTCATCCCTCCCTCGCCTCATTTGGTCACCAGAATCACCCAATCTCATCGTTCCCTCCTCGGACCATTGTGACCTCGCCGGAGTTTGTCTCGGTTCTGATCTCCTCGTGCCTCCTCCCCTCCTCCTACCACGTCCACCAACTTCCACTCATTCCACTCAGCCGCCCTACCCCCTTGCCCCTCACCGGAGTGCCCTGCTCCACCGAGCACCACCACCACCCGAAGCTCTCTGCCTCCCCATGGCGTTGCCCCTCCCCTCCGTTCCACTCCTCCCTGGCGCCTACTAGCCATCTGAACGGACTCAACATGGTTCTACGGTCCCGTCGGTGTCCTCAGATCGACTAGAGCCCACCGGAGTCGCCCGTTCCCTCGCCAACCATCCGCCTCTGCCTTACGCTGTCCTCCTTCTATCGCTGCTTCTCGCAGTCGCCCTCGGCCGCCTCGGCGCCGGCTGACCACAGGGACGTAGGCGCCTCGCCGGGGCACACCTGCCGGTGGCCTCTCCCTAGCCAGGGACGGCTGGAGCCGGCCAGGCCGTGGCTCCCCTCCCATTCCCCGTTCCTCCTCTGCTCACGGGAGCACAGGAGCGGGAGGAAGGAGACAAGCCGGGTCGACCCCCCTCCTGCGCGCGGACCCCACCAGCCAGCCCCATGGCGTTGACCCCGCCCGGTCCAGTGTGGATAAGTGATGGGCCCCACCCGCGTGGGACCCGCACGTCAGCGTTGACCAGCCTCGACCTCGCCTTGCCACGTCAGATAAGTGGAGGCGCATTTGGGGTGTGCATTTTCATCTTCAGAAAGCGTATTTCTAATTGTGCGCCTCTGCCTTATCCACTCAGGGACCCGACTGTGAATATTATTTTTACAGAAAAGTCCTTGAGCTTCTACACCTCATAACTCCGCAACCCTAACTCCGTTTTAGGTGAATCCAACGCTCATTTCTTCGTCTCGTAGAGACCTTTCTGTTGGTATCACTTTCATTATGCTTTGGCATGCAGAAAATGACCATTTTGCCCTTGCACGTAAACAGCCCCTTCGGGAAAGGACTGTTTCCGGCGAATCTTTCCGCGGCTTCACCGCACTTCTTCCCGGTGCCTTCTTCATCTCCAGGCAAGCCACAATACCCACTTGCAGGATAGTAATGCAGTAGCCATGGTTTTCAACTCGAATATTTAATAAATGTTTGCTTGTTTAAAAGATGGTTATCGTTGTTCCGGTGATGCTTAGAGTTTCATGTTCACTCTCGTGCTATGTTGTCTTGCACTATGTTATCATGTTCTACCTGCTAGTATTCCTTTCATATGTTTATGCTTACTAGTATCACATGTTGATGTTGGTGATGGCCTTCAGTGTATGACTGTCGTCTGTCCCGAGTGCCGTTGTTATGCATGTTCCATTGCATCCCGTTGGTTAAATGCTTGAAGGATGGCATTGTTGATATGTCTTGCATGATATTTATTGTTGATGCTAGTGGTCATGCTAGATTTCTGTGTGTAGTGTTGTACTTGTGATATTCATGCACGTCATTATGCCATGCTCAGTTGGATATGATTCATTGGCGATATGGTCGATAGTTATGTTGTACCCTCATGCTTATGTTGATATCATGCTCATGCATTGTAATTGCATCATGTTATTTTATCATGGCTCAGCATATTTGTAGTCAAGTTTAACAGGATTAAATTGAACTTGAACAACTGTTGGCTGAGTCATGGTACCACCATATCGAGCTGACCAGTGCAACCACGCTTACCTTTATGGGAGGGTCCTAACTGGGTCTATTGTTGTGCCTCTTGCCAGTGCCTCCAACGAGGGAAGGTTATGCATGAGCACTACCTTGGCCAGGTAGGACGACATAAGCCTTGTGAGCACGAGTTTGGTTTTGTGCACATGTCCCCGTTTGGGACCGTTTTGCCATGATGTGGCCGTTTTGCTACGACGGTGGCTGTTGATGTTTGGGGTAGACACGGGGCCACCCATGACTAGCCTAGTGGGGAGTGAGTCGGGGTGGCCGGGAGAGTGTCATGGCAGTAGGATGGTTTTGTCGGAACATCGTTGGTCCACCCGAATGGGAGTGCGAGGCCATGGGTTCCGTGGTGTGGGTACAGTGTGCTAACCTCTGCAGAGTGTGTGTTAAATCTATCGATAGCTGTGCCCGCGGATAAGGGCCCAATTTGTGTCGGTCACATTATGGGTCAACAGTAACAATAATAATGTGCTTAATAACAACCCTGGTTCGATGATGAGATAAGTTGGTTATGTGATCTGTGAATGATCACCGTTTGGTTACGAGGTAACCCGTTGAACCAAGAGTGGTTCCGTTTGTGATCCGTGAATGATCTCCGTTTGGTTACGAGGTAACCCATTGAACCAAAGTGGTTCCATTTGTGATCCGTAAATGATCACCGTTTGGTTATGAGGTAACCCGTTGAACCAAGAGTGGTTCCGTTTGTGATCCGTGAGTGATCACCGTGGTATCGAGGATACCGTGTTGTTGAATATTTGTGATGTTGTGCGAGAATCATGGGTTAAGATCAAGCTCCTTGTGGTCATTTAATGATTACTACTGTATTGTTTATACCAAGCTTGATTTGATCCTGAGATGATCGTGTGATGTCCGAGGTCGGTAAGTGATGCATGTGTTGGTTACGAGGTAACCCGAGCAGAATAAGTGGTGCATATGGTGTCATGATGTTGCATGATAGTATCGTCAGATTCATATGTTCATGCCATGCTCATATTTTGCTAGCTGTATCATGTTCATGTTATTCATGCCATGTTTTCTATGATGATATCATGTTAATTCCTGCTTAACCTGTAATTGCCATGTTGTTGTTTGTCTTGAATGCTTCTTGTTATTGTGAGCTTGCAAGTACATTCAATGTACTGACCTGGCGTGTCATGCCAGCTTGCAGGTCCTGCCGGATTTGATTGCTAGTTCGCCATGGATTCTTTGTTTGCGAGCTAGGATAAGCATTCCAGCCAGAGTCCCTGCAGAGTGGCGTTCACCACCGTCGCTGTTGTTCTGCTGCCAGATTTATTCCACTGCTTCGAGTTGTCTGCTGCTTTCATAGAGCAATAGTGGCAGGCGTAGTGTCGCCATGCCGATGTAACCCTCGTACCCAAATAGATTGTAATAAAGAGCTGATTTGTTCTATGCTAAGCAGTGCCGTATTCCAGAAGACTTCATCTCAATCTCTAGGCTGGAATACGGGGTGTTCCAGTTTTCTCTGAGCCGGGGTGCCACATGTCTGGCCTTAGAAACCCAACGGGGAACATCACAAAATAAGAACATAGGAAAACCTTGCGGTCCGATGGTAAAAACACCAAAAAGTATATATAATGAATTTTTCTCATGCATGACAAGTAAGAAGGAAGAAAAACAGAGTCGGTAAAGTCCACGAGGGGGCCACAAGGCTGGGGGGCGCACCTCAGGCTTGTCGCTTCCTCGTGTGCTTCCCGGACTGTTTATTATTTTCCTAATTATTGAATATTCCAAAATGGACAGAAAGTACTTTTATGGAAATTTTGGAGTCGGTCTTAGTGTCCCACATACCTATACCTAGCATTTGAGAAGGTTTCCCTTATGTGTTCCTCCGATGTCATAGTTTGTATAATACTAGTTTCAACATTAATGGGCGTACCTGAGGTATAATGTTCTGTTGGGAAACGTAGCATGCAATTTCAAAAAAATCCTATGCTCATGTAAGATCTATCTAGGGGAAGCATAGCAACGAGAGGGAGAGAGTGTGTCCACGTACCCTCGTAGACCGAAAGCGGAAGCGTTTACTCAATGCGGTTGATGTAGTCGAACGTCTTCTCGTTCCGACCGATCGAGTATCGAACGTACGACACCTCCGAGTTCTGCACACATTCTGTGCAACGATGTCCCTCGAGATCTTGATCCAGTAGATGGTCGGTCGAAGGAGTAGATGAGTTCCGTCAGCACGACGGTGTGGTGACGGTGATGGTGATGTGATCCGCGCAGGGCTTTGCCTAAGCACCGCGAGAATATGATTGAAGGCGTAAACTGTGAAGGGGGGATCCACACATGGCTTGGAGAAATTGGTGTGTATCATAGGGGCGCCCCCCGTATATAAAGGAGGGAGGGAGAGGAGGCTGGCCTAGGCGCGCCCCAAGTGGGGGGAGTCCCACTTGGACTCCCACTAGGATTCGGCCCCCCTTCCTTTTTCCACAGGGGGAAAGGGGGAAGGAGTAGGAGAGGGAGAAGGAAAGGGGGGGGGGGGCGCCGCCCTACCCCTTGTCCAATTCGGTTTCCCCTTGGTGGGTGGCGCGCCAGCCCCTTGTGGGCTGGTGTGCCTCCCTCCTATGGCCCATATGGCCCATATCTTCCACCGGGGGGTTCCGGTAACCCCTCCGGTACTCCGGTATGTACCCGATACACTCCGGAACCCTTCCGGTGTCTGAATACCAACTTCCAATATATCAATCTTTACCTCTCAACCATTTCGAGACTCCTTGTCATGTTCGTGATCTAATCCAGGACTTCGAACAACCTTCGGTCACCAAAACACATAACTCATATAATACATATCGTCATCGAACGTTAAGCATGCGAACCCTACGGGTTCGAGAACTAGTAGACATGACCGAGACACCTCTCCGGTCAATAACCAATAGCAGAACCTGGATGCTCATATTGGTTCCCACATATTGTACAAAGATCTTTATCGGTTGAACCGCTATGTCAACATATGTTATTCCCTTTGTCATCGGTATGTTACTTGCCCGAGATTCGATCATCGGTATCTTCATACCTAGTTCAATCTCATTACCGACAAGTCTCTTTACACATTCCGTAATGCATCATGCCACAACTAACTCATTAGCCCCATTGTTTGCAAGGCTTCATATGATGTGCATTATGAGAGGGCCCAGAGATACCTCTCCGATACTCGGAGTGACAAATCCTAATCTCGATCTATGCCAACCCAACAAACACCTTCGGAGATACCTATAGAGCATCTTTATAATCACCCAGTTACGTTGTGATGTTTGATAGCACGCAAGGCATTCCTCCAGTGTCCGGCAGTTGCATAATCTCATAGTCGGAGGAATATGTATTTGACATGAAGAAAGCAGTAGCAATAAAACTGAACAATCATTATGCTAAGCTAACAGTTGGGTCTTGTCCATCACATCATTCTCCTAATGATGTGATCCCGTTCATCAAATGACAACACATGTCCATGGCTAGGAAACTTAACCATCTTTGATCAATGAGCTAGTCTAGTAGAGACATACCAGGGAGACGATGTTTTGTCTATGTATTCACACATGTATCAAGTTTCTGGTTAATACAATTCTAGCATGAATAATAAACATTTATCATGAATAGGGTAATATAAAATAACAACTTTATTATTGCCTCTAGGGCATATTTCCTTTAGTTTCCCACTTGCACTAGAGTCAATAATCTAGATCACATTGTAATGAATCTAACACCATGGAGTCTTGGTGCTGATCATGTTTTGTTCGTGGAAGAGGCTTAGTCAACAGGTCTGCCACATTTAGATCCGTATGTATTTTGCAAATCTCTATGTTTCCCTCCTTGACCAAATCTCGAATGGAGTTGAAGCGTCTCTTGATGTGTTTGGTCTTTTTGTGAAATCTGGATTCCTTCGCCAAGGCAATTGCTCCAGTATTGTCACAAAAGATTTTCATTAGACACGATGCACTAGGTATTACACCTTGATCGAATATGAACTCCTTCCTCCAGACTCCTTCATTTGCTGCTTTCGAAGCAACTATGTACTCCACTTCACACTTAGATCACGCCACGACGCTCTGCTTGGAACTCCACCAACTAATAGCTCCACCATTCAATAAAAATACGTATCTGGATTGTGACGTAGAGTCATCCGGATCAGTGTCAAAGCTAGCGTCGACGTAACCACTTACGACAAGTTCTTTGTCACATCCATAAACGAGAAACATATCCCTAGTCGTTTTTAGGTACTTCAGGATGTTCTTGACCGCTGTCCAGTGATCCACTCCTAGATTACTTTGGTACCTCCCTGCTAAACTTATAGCAAGGCAGACATCAGGTCTGGTACACAACATAGCATACATGATAGAACCTATGGTTGAGGCGTAGAGAATGACTTTCATTTTCTCTCTATCTTCTGCAGTGGCCAGCCATTGAGTCTGACTCAACTTCAAACCTTGTAACACAGGCAAGAACCCTTTCTTTGACTGGTCCATTTTGAACTTCTTCAAAACTTTATCAAGGTATGTGCTTTGTGAAAGTCCTATCAAGCGTCTTGATCTATCTCTATAGATCTTGATGCCCAATATATATGCAGCTTCATCGAGGTCTTTCATTGAAAAACTTTTATTCAAGTATCCTTTTATGCTATTCAGAAATTCTACATCATTTCCAATCAACAATATATCATCCACATATAATATTAGAAATGCTATAGAGCTCCCACTCACTTTCTTGTAAATACAGGCTTCTCCAAAAGTCCGTATAAAACCATATGCTTTGATCACCTCATAAAAGAGTATATTCCAACTCCGAGATGCTTGCACCAGTCCATAAATGGATCGCTAGAGCTTGCACACTTTGTCAGCACCTTTAGGATCAAGAAAACCTTTTGGTTGCATCATATACAACTCTTGTTTAAGAAATCCATTAAGGAATGCAGTTTTGACATCCATTTGCCAGATTTCATAATCATAAAATGCGGGAATTGTTAACATGATTCGGACAGACTTAAGCATCGCTACGGGTGAGAAAGTCTCATCATAGTCAACCCCTTGAACTTGTCAAAAACCTTTTGCGACAAGTTGAACTTTATAGACAGTAACATTACCATCAACGTCAGTCTTCCTCTTAAAGATCCATTTATTCTCTATGGGTCGCCGATCATCGGGCAGATCCACCAAAGTCCACACTTTGTTCTCATACATGGATCCTATCTCAGATTTCATGGCCTCAAGCCATTTATCAGAATTTGGGCTCATCATAACTTCTTCATAGTTTGTAGGTTCGTCATGGTCAAGTAACATGACTTCCAGAACAGGATTACCATACCACTCTGGTGCGAATCATGCTTTGGTTAACCTACGAGGTTTTGTAGCAACTTGATCCGAAGTTTCATGATCATTATCATTAGCTTCCTCTCCAGTTGGTGTAGGCATTACGGGAACAGATTTCTCGGATGAGCTACTTTCCAAATTGAGAGTAGGTACAATTACCTCATCAAGTTCTACTTTCCTCCCACTCACTTCTTTCGAGATAAACTCCTTCTCTAGAAAGTTTCAGTTCTTAGCAACAAAGATCTTGCCTTAGGATCTGTGGTAGAAGGTATACCCAATTGTTTCCTTAGGGTATCCTATGAAGACACATTTCTCCGATTTGGGTTTGAGCTTATTAGGTTGAAGCCTTTTGACATAAGTATCGCATCCCCAAACTTTAAGAAACGAGAGCTTAGGTTTGTTGCCAAACCACAATTCATACGGTGTCGTCTCAACGGATTTTGACGGTGCCCTATTTAATGTGAATGCAACTGTCTCTAATGCATAACCCCAAAACGATAGTGGTAAATCGGTAAGAGGCATCATAGATGGCACCATATCTAATAAAGTGCGATTACGATGTTCAGACAAACCATTATGTTGTGGTGTTCCAGGTGGCGTGAGCTGTGAAACTATTCCACATTGTTTTAATTGAAGGCCAAACTCATAATTCAAATATTCACCTCCACGATTAGACCGTAGAAACTTTATTTTCTGGTTACGATGATTCTCCACTTCACTCTGAAATTATTTGTACTTTTCAAATGTTTAGGACTTGTGTTACATTAAGTAGATATACCAATATCTGCTCAAATCATCTGTGAAGGTCAGAAAATAACGATACCCGCCATGAGCTTCAACACTCATCAGACCGCATACATCGGTATGTATTATTTCCAACAAGTCATTAGCTTGTTCCATTGTTCCGGAGAACGGAGTTTTAGTCATATTGCCCACAAGGCACGGTTCGCAAGTATCAAATGATTCATACTCAAGTGATTCCAAAAGTCCATCTTTATGGAGTTTCTTCATGCGCTTTACACCGATATGACCCAAACGGCAGTGCCACAAATAAGTTGCACTATCATTATCAACTTTGCATCTTTGGGCATCAATATTATGAATATGTGTATCATCACAATCAAGATTCAACAGAAATAGACGAATCTTCATGGGTGGATGACCATAAAAGATATTAATCATATAGATTGAACAACCATTATTCCCTGATTTAAATGAATAACCGTCTCGCACTAAACAAGATCCATATATAATGTTCATGCTTAACGCTAGCACCAAATAACAATTATTCAGGTCTAAGACTAATCCCAAAGGTAGATGTAGAGGTAGCGTGCCAACAGAGATAGCATCGACCTTGGAATCATTCCCGACGCTCATCGTCACCTCGTCCTTAGCCAATCCTCGTTTGATCCATAGTCCCTATTTCAATTTACAAATATGAGCAACCGAACCGGTATCAAATACCCGGGCACTACTACGAGAATTAGTAAGGTACATGTCGTGGAATTGTCACGGCAGATGTCCTAGTGTAAGGACTTAGTCGCGAGGCCAACGCATCTATGTGGTAGCTTGAGAGGGGTTGAGCGGAATCGAGAGACGCAACACGAGACAGGGATTTAGACAGCTTCGGGCCCCGGGAAACATCATCCGGTAAAAACCCTACATGCTGTTTGAGGCTAGGTCTCATTATCATCACGAGGGAGTCACAGTAAACCGGCTCTCCTCTTTGTGTCTAGCCCTAGAGATTATTGATTGTTGTCTGTCCCTCTTTGGGGAGCCCTGCCCCTCCTTATATATGTTGAAGGGGTGGGTTACATGTGGAGTCCTATTAGGATTAGGACTAGTCTATCTCTAATACAAACCGGATACAAGTCCGGGTCTTCCTTGTAAAGTAAATATTCCTCACGCCTTTTCTCTTAAACCAACCCACCATAGCGTGATCCGGCCTTCTGGGCCATGGGCCTCGCCATCCATCTGACCCGCCCGCCAGGTTAGTAATGAACCGCCAAGACCGGGCGGGTAGCCGGTGAACCGCCAAGCAACGGGCGGGTTACCAGTGAGTCATCCAGTCCGGCCGGTTTATACTCCCGGTCGGTTTACGCCACGGGATATATCCCCGACATTAGCCCCCAGTTTAATTTGGATTTATCCATGTTAAACTGATCCTGTAAAACAAATACAAGAACAAATTTGATAGACTATGCTCCGGGTTAAGAATTCTTGTAAACTGGCATCTGATCATTCTGAAGTCCTTGTCATTTCCTTCTTCTAAAAAATCCGGATCAATAACCAGCTTCATACTCAAATTGTTGATGTTGGCTTCTTATAAAAAATATTATGAAGAATAATCCACTTGAGTCGGCTTCCAGAGCGCCAGTTTAAGAAATATTGGTCTTGAAATACTCATCTGATATTCGGCCGGTTTGAAGATGTAGAATTTGCCGGTTTATGATTACCACCATTGTCTGGTTATAAAAACTGATAATTCCGAGTCATAATTGTTGCAGACACCGGTTCATGATTGTTGCCAACGCTGGTTCATGATTATTAATAACGCCGGGTTGCAGCCACAGGGTCATAATGATTGGTGACGCCGGGTCAACCTAGTTTGCTCAATCAGAGAAATTGAAAATATTTCTTCGATAATAATATAATACCTATAGCCCCCAAGTCTTTGAGCAGAACAAAGTGGTGGCTTAAGACTTTGCTTCGGTATAAATACTACCACTTTCAAAGAAATACATGTTGTTCATCCCAGTGACTAGTAAAAACTGAATACTCCATACTATGTAGCCCCCAAGTGCCGGGTTGTCATGCTTGCAGCAACCTGGGACTTGTAATTGTCTTATACTCATAAAAACTTCAACCAGTGTAGCCCCCAAGGGCCGGGTCATTATGCAATAATGAGCAGGGACTTTGTAGGTATAATCATGTAGATTTGAGCAATGATGTGTAGCCCCCAAGGGCCGGCTTAGTAAGATAATATTGAGCTGAGACTTGATATATACTTCAATGAAAATAACATCATATGATGTAACCCCCATCATGGGACTTGAACCCACGTCCACAAGGTTAAGAGCCTTGTGCTTTACCAACTGAGTAGCGGACCCTTCAATATAATGAATAAAAAGCTTTGTACCTTCAACTGTTGACAGGAGCAATTGGTAGCCCCCAAGGACCGGCTCATTATAATGTGATGAGTCGGGTCTTCAATAATATGAGCAGAAAATTACTTTGCATTAGCCCCCAAGTGTCATGGTGCATGCTTGCAGCGACATGAGACTTGCATGTAATCTCAATTTGAATAATGTAGCCCCCAAGTGCCGGGTCGTGAGCCTGCAGCAACTCGGGACTATTCCTTCCATTGTAGAATAAATCATATCCTTTGATAAAATAATAACTGTTGCGCTAAAGCGACTTTGAAAACTCAATAATACCGGTTACTAATAACCATAAAAATCCAGCCATGTTGGCTATTCAAGATAATATAATCCGGTATGAAAAATTCATCCAATATCATAATGAAAATTCAGCCAAATTTGGCTATTTGAATAATATAACCCAATCATTTATAAGCGCACGAATCCAATGGCGCAATCCAAATATATACTGGCGACGTATAGTCCAAAGCCAGGCCGGTTTAATAAACTCCGGATAATTTCCCATCATATACTGGCGACTTATCGTCTTAAAGCCAGGCCGGTTTAATAAACACCGGATAATTTATCATCATGCTTTATTCAACCTGTCTCTGCATACAACAAGTTTGAAGTGTCCTGGCGGTTTACCGCTGGACGGGTCATAATGCCCAACATATAACCCAGGTTTATAACCAAGGCTGCACTTAAGAATAATCAATGAAATATATCATACCTGTAATATTGAATCACATCATTGGTTTACCAATTTTTTGTAGTAAGAGTGATAACCCCAATCTTGAGTAATGCTAACTCCTTTCATACTGTGCCGGTTGATGATAAACCGTACCGGGTTGTGATAAACACCGGTTTAACCATATATAATACTGGCGACTCATAGTCAAACCAGACCGGGCTGATAGTCTCCGGATTATAACTTGATCATGTACTGACAACTTGTAATTTGAAAGTCAAACCGGGTTAATGAACACCGGTTTGCTCTATAATAAGATGGTAACATAAAATCAAAAAATCAAACCGGGCAAATAGTCTCCGGATTAAAGATTGACCGTGAGCCGTCAATTGACAGTCGAACCGGTCTGCGAATTTTGTCGGTTTAAGAATGCAACAAAGAAGGAAAATTTATTAAAGAAAATTTCAAGCAAAGGCAATGATAAAACCATTTGCAAAAGACATGCTATACTGAGCTGATCAGATGGTATTACCGTGGTCGGACAGGACCAAGCCCCCAATAGGTGTGACAATGGTTCAAGTCAGCCAGGTCCCCAAATGATTCGTGGCATATATGCCAGATCAAGAGGCGTGGCAATGGTTCGGGTTCGACCATGCCCCCAAGTGATTTTGTGGCCTTAGGCCGACCAAGAGGCGTGACTGGTTCAGACTTGACCATGACCCCAAATGATCTGGTGGCTGTCGCCTATCAAAGGGTGTCGCGTTGGTTCGGACACGACCAAGGCCCCCAGTGATATATAAAAAGCAAATGTCAAGGGGTAAACCGGAGGCCGCTTTAAGACAGAACCTCCGTGTAACCACGCATGATGTAAAAAAGAACAGAGACCCCGCTTTATAAAGCAGAAGCCCCCATGTGATCAATAATATGTCAGGCCAATAAAGGCATGATACCCATGTTTGAACCGCGCGTCATGGCAACAGGTCCTCTTTGGCACCCTTTAACTTTTTGCAAGAGATAACTCCTTCTTGAACCGGATGTTAAACCGGATATTGAGAGCTTCAAAGCTTTGTGGGGGACATCTTTCCCTTGAACCGGATTGTAAACCGGAATCTTCATTTTCAGCCGGAAATTTTCTGACAGCCTTTCAACTCGAACTTGCGAGAAGTTAATTCCTTTTTGAACCGGACATTGTTAAACCGGATTTGAGCGCTTCAGAGCTTTGTGGGAGAATAGATTTCCCTTGAACCGGATTCTAAACCAGAATCCTTTCTGATGACCCGGATCTTCTTTTTTGAGCCGGGATTTTGTAATTGTCACATACTTTCTAAGCCGGAAATTTTCTGACGGCCTTCAAATAACAGTAGCCTCCGGGACCGGGTTATCTTTCCCTCCATTGTCCTGGGGTTTTTAAATTTGCTGAAACTGGCAAGACTTGTTGCGTCATATCATCGTAGCCCCCGAGTCTCAAGGTGACTCGAAGAGTTGGCTAGAGATTCTCCATATTTGACCGTCATATAAACCGGCATAACTTGTATATCATTGGTGTTGATAGCATGATGTGAATCCACAGAAGGTTGAGGTGACTGCGGCGGGTTATAAATGATTCCGTATGAACCGTGTCAGCAACTCGGCCAATGGTTCCTTCCAATTGGCTGTTTGAAGTTAACCAAAATGTAGTAGCTGCGACTGGTGCGCCTGCCCATTGAAACATCCAGTGCAGACGGGTGAGTCGGGTGAAGTTTGTAAGCCGGCGCGGACAGCGAGTCGACCGCGGCGTTATAAACCGGTGCGGGCGGGAGAATCGACCGCAGGGGCGAACAATAAGTCAATCACATGTGTTCATGTAGCGGGGGTAGCAACCTGCGCAGGATGAGCGCTAGTGCAAAAAATAATATCTACTCACACCCCTTTTGCAACACCTTTTTGTGTGGAATAATGGTCCTGTGAAGAAATAGCATAAACCAAGTAATTGTTCTTTGATAAAAACAATGTGCTAAGAAAAATAAACTTAGATGGATATCACCTGACTCGTCCGGATAACCGCGGCGCTGTAAGCTGGTGCTGACGGGCGAGTCAATCGCAGGCGCGGTAAGCCGCGTGGACGGGTGAGTCGACCGCAGGCGCGGTAAGCCGTGCGGATGGGAGAGTCAGCCGCTCGTGTTGATGTAGCGGGGGTGTCGAGCAGTATGGCATGGATACACACTAGTGCAAAAATAATGCTGGTGTTTGTCCTTTATGCAACACCTTTGTAATGAATAATGGTCCTGAAAAAATACCACATGCGAGAGTAATTGTTCACACAAAAAATTGATGTGCTATGAAAACAAACTGGACGGATATCACCTGTCTTTTTTGCTTGGACAACGGATGATCTGTCCGTAGATAAATTTTTCAGTACTGTTACTGGATTCCCTTTGATCCATATATGTATCCAAAGCATATTTGTGCTGATGCTGCCGATCTTCTTTTCCTTTTGATCTCCGCGTGGGTCGTAGTAGTACTGATTTTTCTTCCAGGCATGTGTATGGAAGTCAACATATATACGGTTTGATCCTCCTCCCTTTTTAGCGTGAGCTTCTTGTAGTAAACCACCCGCATCGCCTCCCAGGTCGTGGGCGATGATGATTCTGACGTGCGGGCGCTCGAAGCGGTGTGGCGCTGATGTGGTCGGCGCAGCTCAGCTTCCGCGGTAACTTGATGAGGTGAAAAATGGCCGCAGCGTCGGGGTTAACCCGTCGATAGCAGAAGTGCGTCATGTAGAGTAATCCGGGGCGATTCAGAACTGTGACTGCGGTAGCAACCCGGCTTCAGCACGGGTACGGCTCAGAGCAGTTGAACGGCTCGCCGAGGTGAAAGTAGAACAGGTCCCCGTGATGGTTGGACCGGCTGGGTGACACAAAAGCGACCGACAATGGCTACTTGGTCCGGGCGTGCAGCAAATTGAGGTGGCTGCTCGGGGACGACGCAGTTGCTGCTGAAGAGGCCCGCGGCCAGGCGGATCACGGTGGCAACTCGACAAAGGTGAATCCGGGTTGTAGTAGGGGCTTGACTTGGCGGCGGTTTGTTTTTTGGTAAAAATTTGTTGTAGCTCGGCGGACGCGTGCGCGCCGGTTTCGCCAAGTCGTCCGTTTCCTCCTCGCGCACGACGAGTTCTCCATGCCCAAGTACGCGCCCCGCGCCGCTCCGCTTTGACCGGCCCCGGCCAAGCCCACTACAAACTGCCTCGTCTGAAGCTGGAAAGGCGCGCGGCCCGCAGCGGGCACAGAGGAGGGCGAGGCCAAGCCAGCGGGCGCAACCATAGAGGGGCGTGAGGAGGAGAGGCTCGGGTGCGGCCCGGCGGAGAACAGAGTGAGCGCCGCGGGAGGGGGCGCGATCAGGCCCCCGCGCGAGGGAAGGCGAGGTTCCCACTCAGGTTGGTGACGGAGATGCGACGCCGGCATGGGAGGCCAGCGCGGGGGCGGGGAAGAACGGGCGCAACCAGTGGAGATCGGCGACTCGCGGTGGCGCAGTCCGGCGTGTTGGTGGCGGCAGCGGAAGAGGCTTTAGTAGCAATCGGTACAGCAATGGCGGGTCACAACGGCGAAGACAGGGAGCGCTCAGGGCGAGGCCGCAGATGTCAAGGTCTCGAGGAGACCCCCGGTTTGAAGAGAAACACCGCGGCCACTGCTGGCCTAGCGTAACCGGCTTGAAGGTGCGGAGACGGCCGGCCGGCGCAGACACTGGTGCAGGCGGGTTGTGCACTACTGACGAGCGGCGGAGCCGAGACCAATTGTTAGCACTGTAGTACTACTTGCAAGTTTGCTACGTTGTAACAGATCATCTCAGGTCCCTTCCCGCAAGTTAGTAGCAACAGTGATCTGTCAAATCTCCTTGTGAATTGTTGCGTCGCTATCGCCTCAAGATTTTAACCAGCAAAAAGGTATACATGGCAGCGTAACTGGACAGCTCAGCTACTTTACGACTTGCAGTGCACAGCAAAAGATATTGATCGGTCTTCCGATTCGGCGAGTTGCCGAGCCACGCGCGGGGCGGCACACACAAACCCTATAATCTCTTCTCGGATCCGGTTCACCAAGGCGGCGGTTTGCCACGTAACCCTGATAATCTTTCACGAGGCCAATCTTGGCATACTCTTTCAAACTGGCTTTTCTTCATCCGAAAAATTGCGAACTCCTCGATCCTTAGGATAGATCCCTCCAAGAACTCAACACCACCGTGCGTGGGCCCCACGGTGGGCGCCAACTGTCGTGGAATTGTCACGGCAGATGTCCTAGTGTAAGGACTTAGTCGCGAGGCCAACGCATCTATGTGGTAGCTTGAGAGGGGTTGAGCGGAATCGAGAGACGCAACACAAGACAGGGATTTAGACAGCTTCGGGCCCCGGGAAACATCATCCGGTAAAAACCCTACATGCTGTTTGAGGCTAGGTCTCATTATCATCACGAGGGAGTCGCCGTAAACCGGCTCTCCTCTTTGTGTCTAGCCCTAAAGATTATTGATTGTTGTCTGTCCCTCTTTGGGGAGCCCTGCCCCTCCTTATATATGTTGAAGGGGTGGGTTACATGTGGAGTCCTATTAGGATTAGGACTAGTCTATCTCTAATACAAACCGGATACAAGTCCGGGTCTTCCTTGTAAAGTAAATATTCCTCACGCCTTTTCTCTTAAACCAACCCACCATAGCGTGATCCGGCCTTCTGGGCCATGGGCCTCCACATCCATCTGACCCGCCCGCCAGGTTACTAATGAACCGCCAAGACCGGGCGGGTAGCCGGTGAACCGCCAAGCTCCGGGCGGGTTACCAGTGAGTCATCCAGTCCGGCCGGTTTATACTCCCGGCCGGTTTACGCCACGGGGTATATCCCCGAAAGTACACATCAATAACATGTATATCAAATATACCTTTGTTCACTTTGCCATCCTTCTTATCCGCCAAATACTTGGGGCAGTTCCACTTCCACTGACCATTTCCTTTGCAGTAGAAGCACTCAGTTTCAGGCTTAGGTCCAGCTTTGGGTTTCTTCACGGGAGTGACAACTTGCTTGCCATTCTTCTTGAAGTTCCCTTTCCTTTTATTTGCCCTTTTTTTAAACTAGTGGTCCTGTTAACCATCAACACTTGATGCTCTTACTTGATTTCTACCTTCGCCGATTTCAGCATCGCGAAGAGCTCAGGAATATTTTTCGTTATCCCTTGCACATTATAGTTCGTCATGAAATTCTTACCCGTGCCCTTCTTCTTGAAATAGTGGTCTTGTTAACCATCAACACTTGATGCTCCTTCTTGATTTCTACCTCCGCAGCCTTTAGCATTGCGAAGAGCTCAAGAATAGTCTTTTCCATCCCTTGCATATTGTAGTTCATCACGAAGTCTTTGCAGCTTGGTGGTAGTGATTGAAGAACTCCGTCAATGACACAATCATCTGGAAGATTAACTTCTAGCCGAGTCAAGTGATTATGGTACCCCAGACATTCTGAGTATGTGCTCACTAACAGAACTGTTCTCCTGCATCTTGCATCTATAGAACTTGTTGGAAACTTCATATCTCTCAACTCGGGCATTTGCTTGAAGTATTAGCTTCAACTCTTGGAACATCTCATATGGTCCA
The DNA here is from genome assembly GCF_002162155.2 of Triticum dicoccoides. Classification (NCBI taxonomy): domain Eukaryota; kingdom Viridiplantae; phylum Streptophyta; class Magnoliopsida; order Poales; family Poaceae; genus Triticum; species Triticum dicoccoides. The sequence goes on along the minus strand of NC_041389.1, from coordinate 335,325,744 downwards.
TGACGTTCAAAACGTCTTTGAAGTCCCGATTCTATGCCGTAAAGCATGGCACAATGAACTAACGAGTAGTCATCAACACAAGACTGCCAGGCATTCACAATGTCTGGAGTTGCTGGGGCAGGTGGTACACCTAGCAGTGCATCAAGGACATAATTCTTCTATGCAGCAATGAGGATAATACTCAAGTTAGGGACCCAGTCCGTGTAGTTGCTACCATCATCTTTCAACTTAGCTTTCTCTAGGAACGCATTAAAATTCAAGGGAACTATAGCACGGGCCATAGATCTACAACATAGATATGCAAAAAACTATCAGGACTAAGTTCATGATAAATTAAGTTCAATTAATCATATTACTTAAGAACTCCCACTTAGATAGATTTCCCTTAAGTCATCTAAATGATACGTGATCCAAATCAACTAAACCATGTCCGATCATCACGTGAGATGGAGTAGTCATTGATGGTGAACATATCCATGTTGATCATATCCACTATATGATTCACATTCGACATTTCGGTCTCCAGTGTTCCGATTCCATATCTGTATATGCTAGGCTCGTCAAGTTTAACCCGAGTATTCCGCATGTGCAAAACTAGCTTGCACCCGTTGTAATTGAACGTAGAGCTTATCACACCCGATCATCACGTGGTGTCTCAGCACGAAGAACTTTCGCAACGGTGCATACTCGGGGAGAACACTTATACCTTGAAATTTTAGTAAGGGATCATCTTATAATGCTACCACCGTACTAAGCAAAATAATATGCATAAAGATAAATATCACATGCAATGAAAATATGTGACATGATATGGCCATCAATATCTTGTGCTTTTGATCTCCATCACCAAAGCAACATCATGATCTCCATCGTCACCGGCTTGACACCTTGATCTCCATCGTAGCGTCGTGGTCGTCTCACCAACTATTACTTCTATGACTATCGCTACCGCTTAGTGATAAGGTAAAGCAATTACATGGTGTTTGTATTTCATACAATAAAGCGACAACCATAAGGCTCCTGCCAGTTGCCGATAACTTTTACAAAAACATGATCATCTCATACAACAACGTATATCACATCATGTCTTGACCATATCACATCACAAGATGCCATGCAAAAACAAGTTAGACGTCCTCTACTTTGTCGTTGCAAGTTTTACATGGCTGCTACGGGCTTCTATCAAGAACCGTACTTACATACGGCACTAAAACCACAACGGTGATTTATCAAGTTTGTTGTTTTAACCTTCTCAAGGACCAGCCACATTCAAATTCGATTCAACTAAAGTTGGAGAAACAGACACCCGCCAGCCACCTTTATGCAAAACTAGTTGCATGTCTGTCGGTTGAACCGGTCTCATGAACGCGGTCATGTAAGGTTGGTTCGGGCCGCTTCATCCAACAATATCGCCGAATGAAAATAAGACATTGGTGGTAAGCAGTATGACGATCACCGCCCACAACTCTTTGTGTTCTAATCATGCATATCATCTACGCATAGACCTGGCTCGGATGCCACTGTTGGGAAACGTAGCATGCAATTTCAAAAAAAATCCTTAGCTCACGCAAGATCTACTAGGAGATGCATAGCAACGAGAGGGGGAGAGTGTGTCCACGTTTATCACCATCTCTACTATCCATACTACACTTTTATCACCATCTCTTCGCCGAACTAGTGCACCTGTACAATTTGCCATTGTATTGGGTGTGTTGGGGACACAAGAGATTTCTTGTATTTGATTGCAGGGTTGCTCAAGAGAGACTATGTTCATCGTACGCCTCCCACAGATTGATAAATCTTAGGTCATCCACTTGAGGGAAAATTGCTACTGTCCTACAAAACTCTGCGCTTGGAGGCCCAACACGTGTCTACAAGAATAAAGTTGCGTTGTAGACATCAAACTCTTTTCTGGCGCCATTGCCGGGGAGATGAGTGCTTGAAGGTATATCTTTAGATCTTGCAACCGAATCTTTTAGTTTCTTATTTTATCACTAGTTTGGTTTATAAAATAAAACTACATAAAGAAAACTACATAAGCAAGTTTCTTTATAATATCTTTCTTGAAAATGATGGTTCAGAAAATTGTGCTCAATTGATAGAATAAGAATTTAATAAATGATTTGCATGAATGATGAGCATGATGGCAATGTTGTTAGTATGAATTCTTTGAATATCCATGATTTTAATGATATGCAAAGCTACAAGCTTGGGGATGCTATGTTTGATGAAGATGATATTTTCACTCCCCCAAGTTTTGATGGGATAAATTATTATGATGATAGCATGCCACCTATTTATGATGATTATAATGATGAAAGTGGATTTGGAGAGGTCATGACTTTATTTAGTGATGAATCCACCATTTTGGATGAGGCCTCAATTGACTATGATAACAAGGTTGCTATCTATGATGATTATGGTGATGACATGTATGCTATGAAGAATAATGATAACCATGAAACTTTTCATCATGATTTTAATTTTCACTCTCATAATAGTTATTTTGTTGAGTTTGCTCCCACTACTATTGATGAAAAGAAACTTGCTTATGTGGAGAGTAATAAGTTTTCTATGATTATGTGTAATGAAAGAATGCTTTATGTGATGGTTATATGGTTGAATTTATTCATGATGCAACTGAAAATTATTATGAGAGAGGAACTTATGATTCATGATGCTCTTGTTATGTTTCAATCTTTATCTTTTATGCGAGCATCATTAAACTCATCATGCCTAGCTAAGAAGCATTAAAGAAAAGTGCTTGTTGGGAGACAACCCTACACTTTTACCTACTGTTTCTGTGTGTTCACATGATTATGCTACTATAGTAATCATGTTTTATTGCTTTTGTTTCAATAAAGTGCCAAGTAAAACCTTTGGGATCATGTTGGGTGATAGTTGATTTGATCTTGCTGAAAAACAGAAACTCTTGCACTCACGAAAATAGCTCTCATTTTTAACAAAAGGGTCCTTTTTAGTTGATTATTTTTGAAGAAGATTAATATACAAATTTCTCACATGTTCATATTTTTTTTATAATTTTTCGAGTATCATAAGTATGGTTTGAGTACACATTACTACAGACTGCTCTGTTTTTGACAGATTCTATTTTCAATGCATAGTTTGCTTGTTTCCCAGTTTCTATGGCTTATATTGCTCAATATAAATTGTATAAATAATATTATACAGTAGTAATTGTGTGGAAACAATTATGAATCTTGTCTTTTACAGTACCAAAGTGAAATGGTTTGCTCTTTATCATACTAACCTATCTCACAAAGTTCCGTTAAGTTTTGTATGATTGAAGTTTACAAGTTTTGGGCGAGATGTCGATACGAGGAGAATAAGGAGTGACAAGAACCTAAGCTTGGGGATTCCCAAGGTACCCCAAGGTAATATTCAAGGAATATCCAAGCAACCAAGCTTGGGGATGCCCCGGAAGGCATCCCCTCTTTCGTCTCCAACTGTAACGCCCTCGATGCGGCGATATCTCCCACGTGTCGAAGCACGACTTAGAGGCATAACCGCATTGAAAGCAATGTCGCAAGTGAGGTAATCTTCACACAACCCATGTAATACATATGGGAAAGAGATACATAGTTGGCTTACAATCGCCACTTCACACAATTACATGAATAAAGCATTACATCATCCAGATACAATCAAGGTCCGACTACGGAACCAAAATAAAAGAAGAACCCCAAATGCGACAAAGGTCCCCGATCGACCCCAACTGGGCTCCACTACTGATCAACTAGAACGAAACAACACAAAGGGCAAGATCTTCATCGAGCTCCTCCTTGAGCTTGGTTGCGTCATTTGCACAGACTCATCAGCACCTGCAAGCTGGTTTTGGAAGTATCTGTGAGCCACAGGGACTCAGCAATCTCGCACCCGCGAGATCAAGACTATTTAAGCTTATGGGTAAGGTAAAGGTATGAGGTGGAGCTGCAGCAAGCGACTAGCATATATGGTGGCTAACATACGCAAAAGAGAGCGAGAAGAGAGGGCAAAGCACGATCGATAAAAGTATGATCAACAAGTGATCCTATAGCAACCTACGTCAAGCATAACTCCAACACCGTGTTCACTTCCCGGACTCCGCCAAGAAGAGACCATCACGGTTACACACGCGGTTGATGTATTTTAAATAAGGTCAACTTCGGGTTTTCTACAACCAGACGTTAACAAATTCCCATCTGCCCATAACCGCGGGCACGGCTTTCGAAAGTTCAAATCCCTGCAGGGGTGTCCCAACTTAGCCCATGACAAGCTCTCACGGTCAACGAAGGAATAGACCTCCACCCGAGACGTTCCGATCAGACTCGGTATCCCGGTACAACAAGACATTTCGATAGGGTAAAACTAAACCAGCAACACCGCCCGAATGTGCCGACAAATCCCGATAGGAGCTGCACATATCTCTTTCTCAGGGCACACTCAGATGATCAATCCGTACAACTAAAACCAAACCTCGAGTTTCCCCGAGGGGGCGCTGCACAGGGCTCTAGTTCGGACCAACACTCAGAGGAGCACTGGCCCGGGGGGGTTAGAATAAAGATGACCCTTGAGTCTGCAGAACCCAAGGGAAGGTGGTAGGTTGTTAGTGCAAATGGTAAAACCAATGTTGGGCATTGCTGGAAGAGCTTTACTTAAGGCGAACTGTCAAGGGGTTCCCATTATAGCCCAACCGTGTAAGGAACGCAAAATCCGGGAACATAACACCGATATGACGGAAACTAGGGTGGCAAGAGTGGAACAAAACACCAGGCATAAGGCCGAGCCTTCCACCCTTTACCAAGTATATAGATGCATTAATTAAATAAGATATATTGTGATATCCCAACCAGTAAACATGTTCCAACAAGGAACAACATCTCCATGTTCCAACAAGGAACAAACTTCAATCTTCACCTGCAACTAACAACGCTATAAGAGGGGCTGAGCAAAGCGGTAACATAGCCAAACAACGGTTTGCTAGGACAAGGTGGGTTAGAGGCTTGGTTCAACAATATGGGAGGCATGACAAGCAAGTGGTAGGTATCGCAGCATAGGCAAGCAAAAGAGCGAGCAACTAAGCAAGCAAAGATAGAAGTGATTTCGAGGGTATGGTCATCTTGCCTGAGATCCCGCAAGGAAGAAGAACGAATCCAAGAAGAAGACAAACGGCCGTAGACGAGCGAATCCTCACAACTCTGGAACGAAACCGAAGCTAACGAGAGAAGCAACCCGGAAAAAAAACAAACAACATAGTAAACAAACATCACATAAACATGGCATGATGCGCAAACAAGTATGATGCATGTCCGGTTTAATGAGGCATGGCATGGCAAAGTGCAACAAACAATACTACAAGTTAAGTGGAGCTCAATATGCAACGAGGTGCATGTTGACGGAACACCACATCAATTATTTAGTTATCTCTCGTTTAAGCTACCCAACAATATTAACTGTTGTTAAACATGGCAAGAGGTGAAGCATAATATAAACTATACCATCTAAACAATTTAAATGGGGCCGGATATAAAAACAACAAATCCGGTAAATCCCCATATGCATTTAGCAATTTAATGCAACAACAAGTTTAAACATTTTAAATGTTGTTATCATGATGCGGATGACATATACAAGTTTTATGCAATTTTATGAAAATGTTGACATAGAGCATGATAAGGAGCATTTGGTCACCATGGCGGAACAAAAAGGGTGCCACGGCGGCGAAACAAAAATGGTGCCACGGCAACATTCCGGTCCCGGTAACTCATGGAGATACCGGTGCAAAAGGAAGTGAGTGGATGCGTGTCGTGCAAGGATGGTGGGGTGATCCCGGATACCGGGTTCCCACAAGATGGTGGCATGGCAACGAGGTGAAACATGCACGCGACAATTTCGGACACGGTGCAAACATAGGGTGCATCTCATACATGCAAGGGCATCTCATCGCGGTCGTCTCGGGTTATACCTTCGAAGCGTGCATTTCGGAGCGGGTCGAGTTGTCGAGGGAAGTAGTTGTTCACGGCGACGGTAGAGGTACATATCATAGTGGAAGTAGTCGTTCACGGGTCGTCGTGGGAAGTAGTCGTACACGACGTAGTGGAAGTCGTGGTACACGTTCGGAGAGGAACTTGACGCCCACGGGGTCGATGGTAGAGGTACTTGACGCATCATGTAGTCGAACTTGGCATATCCGAAGGGGTACTTGACGAAATCCACATCGAATGTAGTCGTGCACGTCGTAGTCGGACTTGACAAAAATCACACCGGCGGTAGTGATACACATCTCGTAGACATCCAGGGTCATCGTAGAGGTACTCGTCGTCCACGAAACTAGCAGTGGAGCACACATGCCTCGGGTTTTGATCTTCAGGAGCAGCGGCGACTGCAGGTACATGGGGAGGCTACACCGGGGCCCAAGGCAAACAGGCGGGCAACGGCAACGAAGCACCACAGATGGCAGCAGTGCCATCAGGGTGCCAGGAGGTGGAGCTCAAGCAGAGGAGGCTCGGGGTAGCGTGGTGGTGTGGTAAAATAGCAGCAGGAGGATCTGCGGGGAGGGAGAAGGCGGAGGATGGAGGTCCGGTGAGGCAGCAGAGGGATGGTCGCGCGCGAGAAGAGCAACGGCAGGATGCGGCAAGGAGGAGGCCGCAGGTGAGGGAGGAGGTTGGGCACGCGGCGCATGGTGGTGGAGGCGAGATCCGGGCGCGGGGTTCCGTTCCCGGCGCCGGAATGGAGGGGGGCGCACCGGCGAGGAGAGGACGGCGACTTGACGCGGCTCCGGCGACGGGGCGTGATGCAGGGGACTCGGGCAGGGGGTTGAAGAAGACGACGCGAGGCAGGGGCGCCGGAGTTGGACTCCAGTTACGGCGCAGGAGGCCCGACGCGGCGCTCGGAGGAGAGGGGCGGCACGCGGCCATGGCAGGGAGGCGATGGTTGCCGGCGCACGAGGAGACGAGGCAGCGCTTGGGGCTCGGGGTCGCGGGGAAGGAGCAGCTCCGGTGCTGCGGCGCCGGAGACGGCAGGAGATCGACGTCCTGGGGCAGCGCGGCGAGGCCAAGCCCGGCGGCAGCAAGCGGGCTCCGGTGGCCGGCTGGAGGTGCGGAGGCGACGCGGGTGACGAGGAGGCGCGGGCCGAATGGCTGTGAAAGGGATTGCGCGGGATCAGGAGGAACAGGTCAAGGGGGCTTGCGACGGAGGAGAAGGACGAAGGGATCGGGTCGAAGCAGCAGGAGGGAGAGATGACGGCGCTGCGAGGAGGAAGAGGGGACGGGACGAGGGCGCGGCTGGGGGTAAGAGGAGATCGGGCAGGCCTCACGGGCCGGCTAGGTCAGGCCTAGAGGAGGGGAGGCCCAGCCGGGCTGCGGGTGATGTTGGGCTGCGCTGCAGCTGCGCTGGGCTGCCCACTGCTGCTTTTCTTTTCTTTTCTTCAAACAGAAAATAAAACAAGAAAAGCACAGAGAGCTAGGGGAGGAGTTAGGGAGAGATAAAAATATGGCTGGGGTCCATGGAATATGCCCAATTTGAATAAATTGGTTTGGCAATTTTAAGAGGAAGAAAAATAATTCAAGTTTGAATTGAATTCAAACTTGAGCAATTTTCGAACCCAACCAAATCAAATTTATATGAGCCGATAAATGACAGAGAGGGTGTAGGCAATGAGCAGGATTGCAAGATTAAATTCAAAATCATTTGAATTTAATTCAATAGGTTTGAACTAGGACTAGGTAAAGGGAAGGTCCAAAAATGTTGTGATTTTTGGGGAAGCTCCGGAAAATGATGAAATAATATTGGCAAGGTTGGAGACCAAACTTGAAGTAGAAAGTGAGTGGGGATTTTTCAAGTGTGTTTTGGTTAATTCCAAAAGAATGGAATATTTAATATAGCTCCCTAATATTGGAGGATATGTTATAAAGAGAAGTCACCATGTGAGTCCCTCGATTTAAATGGATCGAAAAATCCATACAATTTATTTAGTTGAGTTTTAAAAAAAAATGACATGATGGCATGATGCAATGCAAATGATGCAAGGATGAATGCAACAAATAAAACAAATCACACGACGAAACTCGGAATAGCTGGAAGTCTTCTGGAGCGTCGGTCTCGGGGCGTTACACCAACATTATCGGTAACCTCACTTGGAGCTATGTTTTCATTCGTCACATGATATGTGTTTTGCTTGGAGAATCAATTTATTTTGTTAGTATTTGCTTTATGTTATTTAGAATAATGTTTCGCATCTTTTATTACAATAAAAGTGGCAATGATAGCCTTTGCCATGCTTATTTTGCAAGTATACATGTTGCTGTTTCAAAATAGAAAGTTTATCGATGTTGCAAAAATTCCCTAGAGAAATCAGAATTTGATAAATTGTTGAAACTTTTTGCAAAATAATCTCTGGTAAATTTTATACAGTGTGGTATTTTTCTAATAATTTTTGGAGTTAGGGAAGTATGATGAATCTTGCATTCTTTACAGACTGTATTGTTTTGGCAGATTGCTGTTATGTTTTCATTGTTTGCATATGTTTGCTTGTTTAATGATTCTATTTGAGGATAGGGGTATTAAATATGCAGAGGCATTTATTATGCAGTGTTGAATAATAATTCTACTGACTTGATATAGTAGAGAATGATAAGGTTTTTGCATTGGTTTATACTAACTTATCTCATGAGTTCTTGTTGAGTTTTGTGTGGTTGAAGCTTTTGAGATTTAGGAAAACCGTGATATGAGAAGAATTAAGGAGACACAAAATCTCAAGCTTGGGGATTCCCAAGGCACCCCCAAGATAATATTTCAAGAAGTCTCAAGCATCTAAGCTTGGGGATGCCTCGATAGGCATCCCACATTTCCTCTTCAACAATTATCAGTTAGCATCGGTTGAGCCTAAGTTTTTGCTTCTTCACATGAGTTGTGCTATTCTTAGAATTTAATTTTGTTTTGTTTTGCTTGCTGTTTTAATAAAATACTTAGATTTGAAAGTTTTTAAATAAGAGAGACTCCTCAAATAGCTACCCATTTACATAACTACTCACTTGATCTTCACTTATATCTTTTTGGAGTAGCTTGTCATTTACTCTTGTGCTTCACTTTTATCCTATGAGTAAGTTGTTGAATAAATTGAATGTCATGAAGTTGAAATCATATCATGCCTAGTGGTAACTTCACATTGGGTTTAGAAAGTTAAATCTTTTGAATCTTGACAATCACAATATTGGTCATACAAGCAATTAACGAATAATTAGTATAAGGAAGAGAACTTTCACATGAAAATACACTATCTTGGAAATCTTTTGTGATTGTGAGCCTCCATGAAAATATTATAGGCTAAAATTGTTGACGTTGGACAAGGAAGACAACGCAATGATTTATGTTTGTTCATATTCACATAGAAGTTATATTGTCATAGATCCTTCAACATGTGGTGCTTACCCCCTATCTTGGCTAGCCAAAAATTCCGCACCAAGTAGAGATACTACTTGTGCATCCAAAAAACCCTTAAACCCAAATCTTGTTTTGAGAGTCCACCATACCTACCTAAGGATTGAGCAAGATCGTTAAAGTAAGTTGTCATCGGTGCAATAAGGCAATAAAATTGCTTCTAAAAGTGTTAGATCATTTAGTGTAAGAGAAAATTGAGCGTTGTACGAACTTGTGATGGCAAGGAATAAAAGCGACAGACTGCAAAATAAAGGTTGCTATCATAAGGGGGAATATAACATGACATTCTTTTGCACTAAGGGTTTGAGCATACAAATAAATAATCGCATGGCAACCTCTGCTTCCCTTTGCTAAGGGCCTATCTTTTACTTTTATGCAAGAGTCAAAGTTTTTCTTTCTATTCCTTTTTATTTTTCTCCTTTGGCAAGCATCATGTGGTGAGGAAAGATCTAGGCACATATGTCCAAATGAATATGGGTAGCATGAGTTTTTATTGTTGACATCACCTGAAGGTGAATACGTTTGGAGGCAAAATTGTAAGCCCCTATCTTTCTATGTGTCCGGTTGAAACGTTTTGCTCATGTGTATGCAGTGAGTGTTACAAATCATAGAAGACTATATGATGGTTGACTATGTGGAGCTCTTACTTAGACTCTGTTGAATAAGTTGAATTGCAATTGCTTGGTGACTGAGAACATAGGTTGTTGAGTTTCAAGAGCATTCATTGTTTGCACCGCAACATGTGAATTGGTTGCTACTATAACATGAGAAGTTTTATAAAAAAGAATTGCTGTTATGATGCTAGGAAAAGTGATTGAAATTATCATTGATCAAACTTATGCACTTTGCTAGCATTCACACTTAAAAAATATTTCTTTTATCATTTACCTACTCGAGGACGAGTAAGAATTAAGCTTGGGGATGTTGATACGTCTCCAACGTATCTATAATTTATGAAGTATTCATGCCATTATACTATCATTCTTGGACGTTTTACAATCATTTTATAGCAACTTTATATCATTTTTTGGGACTAACCTATTGACCCAGTCCCCAGTGCCAGTTGCTATTTTTGCTTGTTTTTTACATCGCAGGAAATCAATATCAAACGGAGTCCAAACGCAATGAAACTCCTGGAGGATTTTTTGGGCCAGAAGAAAGACAGTGGGCCAAGGAAGCACCTGGGGGGGGGCTACTCGAGGGGAGCAGCACCCACCAGGGCGCGCTAGGAGGCTGAGGCACACCCTGGTGTGTGCTGCCCACCTCGGGTGCCCCCTGGACTGCCTCTTCGCCCTATAAATTCTCAAATATTCCAAAACCGTTTGGGGTAGCCCTAGATCAGAAGTTCCGCTGCTGCAAGGCCTCTGTATCCACAAGATCCAATCTAGACCCCATTCTGGCACCCTGCCGGAGGGGGGAATCATCTCTAGTGGCCATCTTCATCATCCCGACGGCCACCATGATGAGGGGGGAGTAGTCCATCCTCGGGGCTGAGGGATTGTACCAGTAGCTATGCGTTTAATGTCTCTCTTGCGCGATCTTGAGATGTCACGATCTTGATGTATCCTGGACTTTGTTAACATATATGGATCATATGATGTTTCTCCCCTCTCTACACTTGTTGTGATGAATTGAGTCTTTACCCATTGAAGTTTTGTCTTGTCGGATTGAATGTGTAGATATGAGAACACATGATATATGTCTTGCATATGAATACCTGTGGTGACAATGGGGTATTATTTTGATTGACTTGATATATGTTATGGCACTCAACTTGCAGATTCCCGCGGTGACCTTGGGGTAATCTATGCATAGAGGTTGATGCACATTTTTATTATCTATTCTCCGATAGAAACTTTGGGGTCCCCTTGTAGTTCTTTGGGTGGATTGAGTATTATGAATCTGAAATTGTTTGATACATATCATATAATTAACTCACAGGTACTCGCGGTGACATTGGGGTATCTAGGTGACATTAGAGTTGGTTGATATGCATCATATGGTGTTATTTTAGTATGTACTCTTGATTAGATCGGTGGGAAAGAATAGCTTCCTGTTACTTTAGTACGAACTCTAGGATAGATTGATTGAAAAGAATAGCTTTGAGGTGGTCTCATACCCTATAAACAATTTCTATCTTATGTTCTCCGCCAATAGGAACTCGGGAGTGATTCTTTATTGCACTTTGAGGGATAATCATATGATCCAACTATGTTAGCATTGTTGAGATTTGCACTAGTGAAATGTAACATCCCAAATTTTCAATTTGGAATGTTATACATAGGTCATTCATGCATATCATATTTTATTTCTTTTCCGCTCCACGATCCTCGAAATCCTAAGCAACTCAAGGACCCTCGGAGAGAGTTGGGGATTTTCCGGTTTCATATTTGGATTTCCTACCAAATAATGTAACGAGGATTTTTTATTTTAATTATTTTCCTCTTCGAAAAATATTTCGTACCAAAAATAAATGAGAGGAGATAATATGACTTCTCCAAAATAATTGAAATATTGGAGGAAAAATATTAAAATCATTTATTTGATTTTAGTTGATTTTATTCGGATTTTATTTGCAATAGAAAAATTGCACGTTTTTAAAATTGCATTTTAGGGTCAAGAAAATGTTCATCTCGTTCTAAATATTTCATTTAGACGGTGTAAATTTGTTTTGGCATTTTTAGGTTTTTATTTTAATTTCTAGGATTTTATTTCTGCCGACGAATTTATTTAAAAAAAATGTTCCGCCGACTGGGCCGAAACCCAGCCGGGCCGCCGGCACAACTCCGCGTTGCCGCCGCCTTCCTCGCGTGCGCGCAGCCGCCGCCGACTCGGACGAGGAGTCCGAGCCGGACTCCATCGCCGCCGCCTTGGCCCCTACTCCAAGCCGCTGCCCCCCTCTTTATATACTCCCCTCCCCCCGAGCCCCCACCACCACCAACCACCGCCGCCACCACAGCCCGCCCCGAGCCGCGCAGCCTCCCGCCGCCCGCGCCTCGCTGCCGCCGCTGT
>NC_041389.1:335296708-335312661 GCF_002162155.2 Triticum dicoccoides | reverse complement strand
GGTCGCCGCCCGCGTCGTCACCGAGCCCCGCCGCCACGTGAGCCACCGCCCCGCCGCCCTCGCCTTGCCGGAGGTACCAAGCCGGATCCGAGCCGCCGTTTTAAAAAAAATGTTCGGTTTTTTTAGAAACCCTAGATCGTTTTTTTTCAGATCGGTTCACCAGTTTTTCGCGGTTCCTCTATTTAGCGGACGTTCGTCCGTATGTTCGTTTAAATGAACGTTTTTCTTTCGTTAGTTACAGATAACGAACGCTCATTCGTTAGCCTGTTCGTCAGTTTTCTTTTATCCGATTTATCTGCGATTATTTTCAGTCATGATTTCTGATCCGATCTTAGTTTCTGTTTATCTTCTCGCTCGTTAGTCGGAATCAGGTGATTCAAAAGCCTAGAGTTTCGTATCGATACCCTCTTTCTGTTTAACCAACTTGAATAAGATTTTGATACTGTAAAATTTGACTTTAGTTCAGAATAGTAAACGTATCTTGTTTCTTTCGCCGTTTGAGTTTCGTTGCTCCGTTTGATTTGATTCTTTTTGCAAACCAGAGTTCTTAAGTTGAACTTTCTGGTCGTTCGCTTTTGTTTGAAGTTTTGTTTGTGCATTGTTGCTAGTTGCTTATGTAAGTTATTGTTTTTTTGCGATAGAATTCCCGGAGTACGAAGCGTGTTACTACGAGTCTCTAGGATTCACGGATCGTCAGCAAGGCAAGTAACACATGGATCATACTCTTTTCATACCCATTATTCATTGCATTAGTTCAATCTTCAAACATTGCATGATTAGGATGTCTTTAACATGTGGGTATTGGGAAGTAGTTGATGAGGTAGAACCTATTGCCCTGTTTATTATCAAACCCTTGGGAGTTACTTCTACGTTATGCTTATATTGCTATGCTATGCTCATAGACGTGGATTGGGTTTGAGTGTTTCCATTACAGATGTGAGATTGTTAATTAATGGTTCAACTTAAGGTGGCAACTTTAATACACATCTGGGTGGATTGAGGCACCTGGGGAACCCAGTGTTGTTTGTATTGTTTTGGAAATCCCGGGGTTACCATGTGATCTTCCTATGGACCGCCACCCAGGCTTAAAGGGAACTGAGATGATTCATGCTAGAAACTTCCGTGTGCAGCCACAAGCTATTATGGGCTCTAGCATAGCTGAGTAAGTTACGTGAAGCTCTTGAAGAGGTAGATCAGCAGGTTGTGGGGTTTTGTAGGATTGGTATGGTCTACCCGGAGTAGGGAGTTAATGTTTCTGAAAGACTATGTCTCGGTCATCCGTTTCTGAAACACCATGTAGTGCGAGAAATCCAACGGAAGCGATCGAGTCTTATGGGGAAAAGTACGTAAACCTCTGCAGAGTGTACAACCTAATCATGGTTAGCCGTGTCCCCAGTTATGGACAGTTTTGAGTGTCTAGTACTCAGTTTATCTTATGTATCTCATCACTCTTAATTAATATTATTGGGTTGTTAATCACTTTAATTGGGATTGAGTTGGGGTTACCTTCTCAATGTTGTTCAACTACCATGATAGTTAAATTAAAATTTATTCCTTTGCAGTAGGGAAAAATTGGCTTTATGCAAAACTGTAACCATAGAGCTTTCCACCAGCCAAATATGCATGTACTGATAGCATTATTCTGTTCTTGCTCTATTGTGTTATATTGCCGGCATATTCCATGTGCTAACCCGTTTCTCGGGCTGCAACGTGTTATGTTGCAGACTTTTCAAATGAGGAGTAAGGTTCGTTAGGTCATTGCCGTACAGCTCAGCTATGTCGTTGGAGTTGATGGACTCACTTTATCTTCCAAGCCTTCCGCTGTTATTGCATTAGATGGCCTTAAGCCATATTATTGTAATAAGATCTCTTTTGAGACACTCGATGTAATAAGTGTGTGATTGCTACTCTGTTATAAATCCTTCAAGTACTGTGCGTGTCAGCATTACTGATCCAGGGATGACACTGATGCATAGAGACTTGACCGTTTGAGGTCGGGTCGCTACAAGATGGTATCAGAGCACAGGCTGAGTGTAGGACACGACCACTAAGACAAACCATAGGTCACTCTTCTCTACTCATTTCTGACTCCTCTTCCCTTTTCCACTCTTTAGGATGCCGGAGATGAAGAACAAGTTTGCGCAATCGGAAGAGGATACACTTTTTGGACGCCACTTGAAGGAAGTCACTAGGTACCTGAACATTGGAATACCAAGTTTCACCGGGACGTACAATGCCACCTTACCATAAGAGGAGCGCTGGATGATTCAAGTACAAGTACCAGGAAGGACGTTCTCGCCAACTTCTAAACCCATAGAATTTTCCTTCGATGCACCAACCTGGAGTCTAGGCAAGAGCATGGCAGCCCACATTACCATGGGACGCATTGGAGAAGTCTACAACAAGGAACTCAATGACACTATCTATCAAATATGTGGGCGCCGAGACGAGCAATGGGAGATGATCAGCACTAGGAAGGATAAATCATTGCAGCTTTTGTCCAGGAGCAAAACCAGCACATTCAACGACAGGAGAACAAGATGTGCGCAGATATGATGGAGTTGAAGAAGGCAAAGACTAGGATCATCGAGCTGGAGGAAGAACTCAAGTTCACCCGCGATGGATATGAGGAGGAAATCAAGACGTTACTGGAGAAGAACGACGACCTGGTTAAGAAGATCGGAGTATTCATGGGAGAACTAGCACCGAGAGACGAAGATGACGACCCCACTTGCACGGACAATTACATCATCATCGACGACACTGATTCTGATCCTAGTGATGATGATTATGAAGATGAAGCTGGAGCTGATATTATGGAATCTTCCACCGATCAAAATTTCTAGATGACCACCATATACTAGTAATATTTCCCCCATGTATTTAATAGTAGTTGAGCACTTTTGCGATAGTTCTAAACCGTTGTATGCCCTTGCTTGATTGATTGAGTGTTATGATTGTGTTTGTCTCATGTGCATATGGGTAGTGCTTTCTCACTAGACCTTTTTCTATTCTAAATCTCTTCCCTCTAAACCCATCAGATGCCTCCGAGACGCGACACCGGTTTTGTTTCCCTCCGGAACTCACCCAGTTGATCCAGCAGCAGAATGCTTTGATGCAATTGCTAGTTTAGAACCAGGGCAACAACAACAACAACAACAACCCTCCACCAGCAGACAACCTAGCCCGTTTTCTAAGGTTACAACCGCCAGTGTTTTCTAGTAGCACCAAACCAATAGTTGTTGATGATTGGCTATGCCGTATCGGAAGGGAGTTGACCACCGTAGGGTGGACAGATGCAGAGAAGGTGCATTTTGCCGCACACCAATTGGAGGGACCGGCAGCATCATGGTGGGAGAATTTCACAGCCACCTATCCTATCGACACTGTCACATGGGCTCAGTTTCAGCAGGCTTTTCGTACTGCCCATGTTTCCACTGGAGCTATGCAGATGAAGAAGCGGGAGTTTCGCAATTTATGCCAGGGGAACCGTACTGTAGGCCAGTACGTGGATGATTTTGGCAAACTATCATGCTATGCCCCTGATGATGTGGCCACAAATGCCGCGAAGCAGGAGAAGTTTATGGAAGGGTTGAATGATGAGATGAGTATGCAGTTGATGGTGGCAACCTTCAACAACTACCAGGAGTTGGTAGATAAGGCTCTTATGATCAAAGGGAAGCAGCAGCAGATTGAGAGCCGTAAGAGGAAGTATGGACAAGGGAAGTATAACTCAGGAGCTCAGCAGAAGCCTTGCTTAACCCCGAATTCGGGAGGGCTTGTTCATAACCATGGAGGTCACAACCACACTGGAGGAGGATCGCATAATCACAATGGTGGTAAGAATGGAAATGGAAACAGAGCTAACAACAATCAGAATCGCTCCAATCCAGCCACACCCACCAAGAGAGACCTGAGTCAAGTTACTTGCTATAAGTGCGGGAAGATTGGGCACTATGCAAATGATTGCCCTGAAGGAAGGAATGGAAACGGAAACGGGAGCGCCAGGAAGAAGCCTAATCCATTCAACAAAGGACAAGTGAACCACGTTAACGTGGAGGAGGTTGAAGATCAGCCAGATGCAGTGATAGGTAAGTTTTTGGTTAAGTCATTTACCGCTCTTATTCTTTTCGATACTGGTGCATCGCATTCATACATATCAAGGGGATTTATGGACAAGTTTAATCTACCAACCCAAACCCTGAGGACCCCTCTCTTAGTGAGCTCGCCTGGAGCTGAGTATATGGCTAGCTGGTGGTGCAACCAGATATCCCTAACCATTGGGACTCATGTTTTTCCGTCTGACCTAATTATCTTGGAGTCACAAGGATTGGATGTGATATTAGGTATGGACTGGATGTCAAAGTATGGAGGAAGTATTGACTGTGCTAGTAAGTCAATTCATCTCACCACCCCGGAGGGTAAAAGGATTAAGTACGTATCTAGGCATGTGCCTAGGAGGACCCAAGTGAATGCCCTCACAGAGTTGTGCAGGAGGAAGTTGATACGTCTCCAACGTATCTATAATTTTTGATTGCTCCATGCTACTTTATCTACTGTTTTGGACTATATTGGGCTTTATTTTCCACTTTTATATTACTTTTGGGACTAACCTATTAACCGGAGGCCCAACCCAGAATTGCTATTTTTTGCCTTTTTCAGTATTTCGAAGAAACATAATATCAAACGCAGTCCAAACGGAATGAAACCTTCGGGATCATGATTTTCCAACCGAACGTGATCCAGGAGACGTGGACCCTACTCCAAGAAGTTTCCGAGGAGGTCACGAGGGTGGAGGGCGTGCCCCCTGGGTGTGCCCCCTGCCTCATGAGCACCCCGGAGGTCCACCAACGTACCCCTTGCACCCATATATACTTACGTAACCTAAAACTTCCAGAACAGAACCTAGATCGGGAGTTCCGCCGCCGCAAGCCTCTGTAGCCACCAAAAACCAATCGGGACCCTGTTCCGGCACCCTGCCGGAGGGGGATCCCATCACCGGAGGCCATCTTCATCATCCTGGCGCTATCCATGACGAGGAGGGAGTAGTTCACCCTCGGGGCTGAGGGTATGTACCAGTAGCTATGTGTTTGATCTCTCTCTCCCTCGTGTTCTCTCTCGTGTTCCGTCTCTGGCACGATCTTGATGTATCCCGAGCTTTGCTATTGTAGTTGGATCTTATGATGTTTCTCCCCCTCTACTCTCTTGTGATGAATTGAGTTTCCCCTTTGAAGTTATCTTATCGGATTGAGTCTTTATGAGAACACTAGATGTATGTCTTGCCGTGATTATCTCTGGTGACAATGGGATATCATGTGCCACATGATTTATGTTTTGGTGACCAACTTGCGGGTTCCACCCATGAACCTATGCATAGGGGTTGGCACACGTTCTTGACTCTCCGGTAGTAGCTTTGGGGCACTCTTTGAAGTACTTTTATGTTGGTTGGATGAATCTGAGATTGTGTGATGCATATCGTATAATCATGCCCATGGATACTTGAGGTGACAATGGAGTATCTAGGTGAAATTAGGGTTTTGGTTGATTTGTGTCTCAAGGTGTTATTCTAGTACGAACTCTTTTATAGATCGATCCAAAAGAATAACTTTGAGGTGGTTTCGTACCCTACCATAATGTCTGCGTTTGTTCTCCGCTATTAGTGGCTTTGGAGTGACTCTTTGTTGCATGTTGAGGGCTTGTCATATGTAATATCTATGTTATTATTGTTGAGAGAACTTACACTAGCGAAAGTATGAACCCTAGGCCTTGTTTCCTATCATTGCAATACCGTTTACGCTCACTTTTATCGCTCGTTACCTTGCTGTTTTTATTATTTCATATTACAAAAACCTTTATGTACTATCTATTTTGCACTTGTATCTTCATCTCTTTGCCGAACTAGTGCACCTGTACAATTTACCATTGTATTGGGTGTGTTGGGGACACAAGAGACTCTTTGTTATTTGGTTGCAGGGTTGTTTGAGAGAGACCATCTCCATCCTACGCCTCCTACGGATTGATAAACCTTAGGTCATCCACTTGAGGGAAATTTGCTACTGTCCTACAAACCTGTGCACTTGCAGGCCCAACAACGTCTACAAGAAGAAGGTTGTGTAGTAGACATCAAGCTCTTTTCTGGCGCCGTTGTCGGGGAGGCTAGGTAAAGGGTACTCACACTCCGTCACTAAGCTCTTTTCTGGCGCCATTGCCGGGGAGGCTAGGTAAAGGGTACTCACACTCTGTCACTAAGCTCTTTTCTGGCGAGGTGAGTGCTTGAAGGTATATCTTTAGATCTTGCAATCGAATCTTTTTGTTTCTTGTTTTAGCACTAGTTTATTTTATAAAAGAAAACTACAAAAAAAATGGAATTGAGTTTGTCTCATACGCTTCACCTTTTTAATATCTTTCGTGAGTATGATGGAAAGGATAATTGTGCTCAAGTACTAGAAGAAGAAATCTATAGAATGTTTGGTACTAAATCTTTGAATGATGAGCATGATTGCAATGTTGTTAGTATGAATTCCCTGAATATCCATGATGCTAATGATATGCAAAGCCACAAGCTTGGGGAAGCTATGTTTGATGGAGATGATATTTTTTGTCCCCCAAGCTTTGATGAGCAAATTTACTATGATGAAAGCATGCCTCCTATCTATGATGATTATTGTGATGACACGTATGCTTTAAAGAATAATGATAACCATGAAACGTGTCATCTTGATCTTAATTTTCAATCACATGATAGTTATTTTGTTGAGTTTGCTCCCACTAATTATGTGGAGAGTAGTAAATTTTCTATGCTTGTAGATCATGAAAAGAATGCCTTAGGTTCTGTTTATATTGTTGAATTCATTCATGATGCTACTGAAAATTATTATGAGAGAGGAACATATGCTTGTAGGAATTGCAATAATGTCAAGTTTCCTCTCTATTTGCTTAAAGTTTTGAAGCTATGCTTGTTTTACCTTCCTATGCTTGTTGATTATTGTTCCCCAAAGTTGTTTGCTCACAAAATCCCTATGCATAGGAAGTGGGTGAGGCTTAAATGTGCTAGTCATTTTCTTCATGATGCTCCCGTTATGTTTCAATTCTTATCTTTTATGTGAGCATCATTGTCATCATCATGCCTAGCTAGAAAGCCATTAAAGAAAAGCACTTGTTGGGAGACAACCCAATATTTATCCTTGCTGTTTTTGTGTGTCCAAATGATTATGCTACTGTAGTAATCATGTTTTATAGCTTTTGTTTCAATAAAGTGCCAAGTAGAACCTTTGGGAAGACTTGGATGAAGTTTATATGATCTTGCTCTAGAAAACAGAAACTTTAGCGCTCACGAAATTAGCTGCCATTTTTTACTGGAGAGTGCTTTTAGGTTGATTCTTTTTGGAGATGATTAATAGACAAATTACTCAGGTCCATCAATTTATTTCATAATTTTTGGGGTTCCAGAGGTATACGTTTGATACAGATTACTACAGACTGTTCTGTTTTTGACAGATTCTGTTTTCTATGTGTTGTTTGCTTATTTTGATGCATCTATGAGTAGTATAAGAGGGATGAACCATATATAAGTTGGAGTACAGTAGATATTACACCAATATAAATTTATAATGAGTTCATTACAGTACCTAAGTGGTGGTTTTATTTTCTTATACTAACGGAGCTTACGAGTTTTGTTTTGAGTTTTGTGTGGTTGAAGTTTTCAAGTTTTGGGTAAGGATTCGATGGACTATGGAATAAGGAGTGGCAAGAGCCTAAGCTTAGGGATGCCCAAGGCACCCCAAGGTAATATTCAAGTACAACCAAGCAACTAAGCTTGGGGATGCCCCGGAAGGCATCCCCTCTTTCGTCTTCGTTCATTGGTAACTTTACTTGGAGCTATATTTTTATTCACCACATGATATGTGTTTTGCTTGGAGCGTCATTTTATTTTGTTATTTTTTGCTTTTTGTTAGTTAGAATAATGTTTCTAATCTTTAGTTTCAATAAAAAAAGTCAAGGATAGCCTTTGCCATGCTTATTTTGCTAGTTTGCATGTTGCTGTTTGAAAACAGAAAGTTTACCGCTGTTGCAAAAATTCCCTAGAAAAGTCAGAGCATGGTCTAACGTTGAATCTTTTTGCATATTAAGCTCTGATGAATTTATTACATTGGGAATTTTAGTTCATAATTTTTGGAGTCAGGGAAGTATTGTTACTCTTGCATTCTTTACAGACTGTACTGTTCTGACAGATTGCTGTTATAGTTGCATTGTTTGCATATGTTTGCTTGTTTAATGATTCTATTTGATGATAGGAGTATTAAATATGACGAGGCATTTAGTATGCAATGTTGGATAATAATTTTAGTGATTTGTTACAGTAGAATATGATAAGGTTTTGCATTGGTTTATACTAACCTATCTCACGAGTTCTTGTTGAGTTTGTTGTGAATGAAGCTTTTGATAAAAAGAGAAACCATGATATGAGATGAATTAAGGAGACACAAAAGCTCAAGCTTGGGGATGCCCAAGGCACCCCAAGATAATATTTCAAGAAGTCTCAAGCATCTAAGCTTGGGGATGCCCCGGTAGGCATCCCACCTTTCTTCTTCAACAACTATCGGTTAGTATCGGTTGAGCCTAAGTTTTTGCTTCTTCACATGAGTTGTGCTATCCTTGTATTGTAGTTTTCTTTAGCTTTGCTTGCTGTTTGAATAAAGTATCAAGATCTTAAATTCTTAATTGAGAGAGAACCTTACACAAATTGGAATTTTCTATAATACTCTATGTGCTTCATTTATATCTTTTGAGCGTGATAATTTTTGCTCTAGTGCTTCACTTATATCTTTTAGAGTACGGTGGTGGATTTGTTTTGAAGAAATATATGAACTCTCATGCTTCACTTAGATTATTTTGAGAGTCGTTAATAGCATGGTAATTTTCTTAATGTTAATATACTTGGTGTTCAAGATATGTGAAACTTTCTTTTGAGTGAATTGAATACTAAGATAAGTTTGATGCTTGATAATTGTTTTGAGATATGGAGGTGATAATATCAAAGTCGTGCTGGTTGGGTGATTATGAATTAGATAAATGCTTGTGTTGAAGTTTGCAAGTCCCATAGCATGCACGTATGGTTAAAGTTGTGTAACAAATTTGAAACATGAAGTGTACCTGGCTTGTGCATCCATATGAGTGGCGGTCGGAGACGAGCGATGGTCTTTTCCTACTAATCTACCCCCCTAGGAGCATGTGCGTAGTACTTGATTTTTGATGACTTCTAAATTTTTGCAATAAGTATATGAGTTCTTTTGACTAATGTTAGTCCATGTATTATACGCACTCTCACCTTTCCGCCTTTGCTAGCCTCTTCGGTACCGTGCATTGCCCTTTCTCACCTTCAGAGTTGGCGCAAACTTCGCCGGTGCATCCAAACCTCGTGATACGATACACTCTATCACACATAAACCTCCTTATATCTTCCTCAAAACAGCCACCATACCTACCTATTATGGCATTTCCATAGCCATTCCGAGATATATTGCCATGCAACTTCCATCATCATCATCATGACATACATTACTTTTGTCATATTGCCATTGCATGATCATGTAGTTGACATCGTATTTGTGGCAAAGCCACCATGTATTATTTTTCATACATGTCACTCTTGATTCATTGCACCATCCCGGTACACCGCCGGAGGCATTCATATAGAGTCATATCTTGTTCTAAGTTTCGAGTTGTAATCCTTGTGTTGTAATCAATAGAAGTGTGATGATCATCATTATTAGAGCATTGCCCAAATAAAAAAAAGAGAAAGGCCAAAAAGAAAAAAAGAAAGGCCCAAAAAAAGGGCAATGCTACTATCTCTTTTTCCACACTTGTGCTTCAAAGTAGAAGCTTGTTCTTCATGTAGTGAGTCTCATATATTGTGCTTCAAAGTAGCACCTTGTTCTTCATGAAGTGAGTCTCATAAGTTGTCTTTTTTAGACTAGTGGGAATTTTTCATTATAGAACTTGCTTGTATATTCCTACAATGGGCTTCCTCAAATGCCATAGGTCTTCATGAGCAAGCAAGTTGGATGCACACCCACTAGTTTTCTTTTGTTGAGCATTCATAGCTCTAGTGCATCCGTTGCATGGCAATCCCTACTCCTCATGTTGACATCAATTGATGGGCATCTCCATAGCCCGTTGATTATCCTCGTCAATATGAGACTTTCTCCTTTTTTGTCTTCTCCACACAATCCCCATCATCATATTCTATTCCACCCATAGTGCTATATCCATGGCTCACGCTCATGTATTGCGTGAAAGTTGAAAAAGTTTGAGATTATTTAAGTATGAAACAATTTCTTGGCTTGTCATCGGGGGTATAGAAGTTGGGAACATCTTTGTGTGACGAAAATGAAGCATAGCCTAACTATATGATTTTGTAGGGATGAACTTTCTTTTGCCATGTTATTTTGAGAAGACATGATTGCTTTGATTAGTATGCTTGAAGTATTATTATTTTAGTGTCAATATGAACTTTTGTCTTGAATCTTTCGGATCTGAGTATTCATATCACAATTAAGAAGATTTACATTGAAATTATGCCAAAGTATCACTCCGCATCAAAAATTCTTTTTTATCATTTACCTACTCGAGGACGAGCAGGAATTAAGCTTGGGGATGCCTGATACGTCTCCAACGTATCTATAATTTTTTATTGCTCCATGCTACTTTATCTACTGTTTTATATTACTTTTGGGACTAACCTATTAACCGGAGGCCATGCCCAGAATTGTTGTTTTTTTGCCTTTTTCAGTATTACGAAGAAACAGAATATCAAACAGAGTCCAAATGGAATGAAACCTTCGGGATCGTGATTTTCCAACCGAACATGATCCAGGAGACTTGGACCCTACTCCAAGAAGTTTCTGAGGAGGTCACGAGGGTGGAGGGCCCCCCTGGGCGCGCCCCCTGCCTCATGAGCACCCCGGAGGTCCACCGACGTACCCCTTGCACCCATATATACCTACGTAACCCAAAACTTCCAGAACAGAAGCTAGATCGGGAGTTCCGCCGCCGCAAGCCTCTGTAGCCACCAAAAACCAATCGGGACCCTGTTCCGGCACCCTGCCGGAGGGGGATCCCATTACCGGAGGCCATCTTCATCATCCTGGCGCTATCCATGACGAGGAGGGAGTATTTCACCCTCGGGGCTGAGGGTATGTACCAGTAGCTATGTGTTTGATCTCTCTCTCTCATGTTCTCTCTCGTGTTCCCTCTATTGCATGATCTTGATGTATCCCGAGCTTTGCTATTGTAGTTGGATCTTATGATGTTTCTCCCCCTCTACTCTCTTGTGATGAATTGAGTTTCCCCTTTGAAGTTATCTTATCGGATTGAGTCTTTATGAGAACACTAGATGTATGTCTTGCCGTGATTATCTGTGGTGACAATGGGATATCATGTGCCACTTGATGTATGTTTTGGTGACCAACTTGTGGGTTCCACCCATGAACCTATGCATAGGGGTTGGCACACGTTCTTGACTCTCCGGTAGTAGCTTTGGGGCACTCTTTGAAGTACTTTTATGTTGGTTGGATGAATATGAGATTGTGTGATGCATATCGTATAATCATGCCCACGGATACTTGAGGTGACAATGGAGTATCTAGGTGACATTAGGGTTTTGATTGATTTGTGTCTTAAGGTGTTATTCTAGTACGAACTCTTTTATAGCTCGATCCGAAAGAATAACTTTGAGGTGGTTTCGTACCCTACCATAATCTCTACATTTGTTCTCCGCTATTAGTGGCTTTGGAGTGACTCTTTGTTGCATGTTGAGGGCTTGTCATATGTTCTATCTATCTTATTATTGTTGAGAGAACTTACACTAGTGAAAGTATGAACCCTAGGCCTTGTTTCCTATCATTCCAATACCGTTTATGCTCACTTTTATCGCTCGTTACCTTGCTGTTTTTATTATTTCAGATTACAAAAACCTTTATCTACTATCTATTCTACACTTGTATCTTCATCTCTTCGCTGAACTAGTGCACCTATACAATTTACCATTGTATTGGGTGTGTTGGGGACACAAGAGACTCTTTGTTATTTGGTTGCAGGGTTGTTTGATAGAGACCATCTTCATCCTACGCCTCCTATGGATTGATAAACCTTAGGTCATCGAGTTGAGGGAAATTTGCTACTGTCCTACAAACCTGTGCACTTGCAGGCCCAACAACGTCTACAAGAAGAAGGTTGTGTAGTAGACATTAGAAGTGCCTGTAGTAAAGGATTATCAGTATGTTTTCCCAGAAGAGTTACCAGGTATGCCTCCGGATCGAGACATTGAGTTTTTGATAGAGCTATTGCCAGGTGTAGGGCCTATATCCAAGAGACCCTATCGGATGCCCGCAAACGATCTGGAGGAAATTAAGAAACAGATCAAGGAGTCGTTGGAGAAAGCTTATATTCGAAGGAGTTCATTGCCTTGGGGAGCCCCATTACTTTTGGTCGAGAAGAAGGACAAATCCCTGAGGATGGTTGTGGATTATCGAGCCTTGAATGAAGTAACAATTAAGAACAAGTATCCACTACCGATGATCAATGATCTGTTTGATCAGCTGCAAGGAGCTAAGGTGTTTTCAAAGATTGGTCTACGATCAGGATACCATCAGTTGAAGATCCGAGAGAAGGATATACCAAAGACAGCGTTCACTATGCGGTATGGATTATACGAGTATAGGGTCATGTCGTTTGGACTGACAAACGCACCTGCCTATTTCATGAGTATGATGAACAAAGTGTTCATGGAGTATTTTGACAAATTTGTTGTGGTGTTTATCAATGATATTATGGTATACTCGAAGAATGAAGAGGAGCACAAGGATCATTTGCGTTTAGTTCTCGAGAAACTCAGGGAACACCAGTTATACGCCAAGTTCAGCAAGTGCAAATTCTGGTTGAAGGAAGTTGGATTTCTGGGGCATGTTATATCAGGAGAGGGTATAGCAGTAGACCCCAGCAAAGTTTAGTCGGTCACTAAATGGTTGGCACCCACTTCAGTTGGAGAGATCCGCAGTTTCCTTGGACTCGCGGGATATTATCGAAGATTCATTGAGAATTTTTCCAAGCTTGCAAAGCCAATGACTGAACTACTGAAGAAGGACACTAAGTTTAAATGGACAGAAGATTGCGAGGCAAGTTTTCAGGATTTGAAGAAACGTTTGACTACAGCCCCAGTGCTAACATTGCCAGATATACATAAGAAGTTTCAAGTGTATTGCGGTGCCTCACGATTGGGACTGGGATGTGTGCTTATGCAGGACGGAAAAGTTGTTTCATATGCCTCACGACAACTGAAGCCCCATGAGTTGAACTATGCCACGTATGATTTGGAATTAGCAGTCGTAGTGCATGCATTGAAGACTTGGAGACATTACCTTATTGGAAACCGTTGTGATGTATACACGGATCATAAGAGTTTGAATTATATTTTCATGCAAAACAAGCTGAACCTTAGACAGAGGAGATGGTTGGAACTTATAAAGGACTATGATATGAAGCTACACTATCATCCAGGAAAAGCCAATGTAGTAGCAGACACTT
This sequence comes from Triticum dicoccoides, assembly GCF_002162155.2. Taxonomy (NCBI): domain Eukaryota; kingdom Viridiplantae; phylum Streptophyta; class Magnoliopsida; order Poales; family Poaceae; genus Triticum; species Triticum dicoccoides. The sequence goes on along the minus strand of NC_041389.1, from coordinate 335,299,077 downwards.
TGAGCCGGAAGAGTTATGCCAATATGCTTGAGAGCAAGGGATTGCCAAAGGAGTTAGCTGAGGATATCATGGAACTTTGATCGGAGATTGTTCCAAGAGGTTTCGTTGCAACAATGGAGGTTTAGTCGACCTTGTTGAACAAAATTCGAGAAGCTCAGAAGGAAGACAAGGATATTGCCGAGATAAAGGAGAAGATGAGCAAAGGAAAAGCCAAAGGTTTTCGCGAGGATGAGCACGATACCTTATGGTTTGAGGACCGAGTTTATGTACCCAATAACCCAGAGATCAGGAAGTTAATACTTCAAGAGGCTCATGACTCACCGTACTCGATACACCCCGGAAACACCAAGATGTATTTGGATTTGAAGGAACATTTCTGGTGGACTGGTATGAAGAAGGATATTGCTGACTATGTAGCCATATGTGATGTATGTCAGTGAGTGAAGGCAGAGCATCAGAAGCCAGCTGGACTGTTACAGCCTATGCTGATGCCCGAACGGAAGTGGGATAAACTTGGTATGGACTTTATCACCGGACTACCCAGGACCAAGGCAGGATATGACTCAATATGGGTAGTAGTGGATCGGTTGACTAAAGTGGCTCACTTTATTCCGGTGAAAACTACGTACACAAGTGCAAAGTTGGCCAAGATATATATGTCCAGGATTGTATGTTTGCATGGAGTCCCGAGGAGCATCGTATCAGATTGAGGGACACAGTTTACTTCAAAGTTTTGGCATCAGTTACACCAGACCTTGGGTACGAGATTGGAGTTCAGTACAGCTTTCCACCCACAGACTGATGGACAGACCGAGAGAGTCAACCAGATAGTGGAAGATATGTTGAGAGCATGCGTGCTAGATTATGGATCTAGTAGGGATGACAATTTGCCTTACGCAGAGTTTTCATACAACAATACCTACTGAGCCAGTGTGAAGATGGCACCGTTCGAAGCTCTGTATGGACGCAGATGCAGAACACCGTTGATGTGGGATGAGGTAGGAGACCGACAGTTGTTTAGACCAGACTTGATCAAAGAGTGTGAGGAGAAGGTTAAGTTGATTCGTGATAGACTGAAGGTAGCTTAGTCAAGGCATAAAAGTTATGTAGACTCAAGACGCAAGGAGGTAACTTATGAAATTGGAGATAGAGCATATCTGCGAGTATCACCCTTGCGAGGTGTGAAACATTTTGGAGTTAAGGGAAAATTAGCCCCGAGATTTGTAGGACCGTATCGTGTTTTGGAACGGATGGGAGAAGTTGCCTACAAGTTGGAATTACCTGAAGGACTATCAGGAGTTCACGATGTGTTCCACGTCTCTCAGCTGAAGAAGTGTCATCCGGAGATGGCTGATATACCGTTAAGAGATACCGTACCCTTGGAGGCAATTCAGCTAGACAGTGATTTGACTTATGAGGAGAAGCCAGTGAAGATTCTTGAGTTTGCCAGCCGAGTAACTCGCAGCAAGGTCATCAAATTTTGTAAAGTTCAGTGGAGCCACCATACCGAGGATGAAGCCACCTGGGAACGAGAGGATGATCTTCGCAAGGACCACCCGCACCTATTTTCTGACCAATCCGAATCTCGAGGGCGAGATTCATCTTAAGGGGGGTAGGTTTGTAACATCCCAAATTTTCAATTTGGAATGTTATACATAGGTCATTCATGCATATCATATTTTATTTCTATTCCGCTCCGCGATCCTCGAAATCCTAAGAAACTCAAGGACCCTCGGAGAGAGTTGGGGATTTTCCGGTTTCATATTTGGATTTCCTACCAAATAATGAAACGAGGATTTTTTATTTTAATTATTTTCCTCTCCAAAAAATATTTCGTACCAAAAATAAATGAGAGGAGATAATATGACTTCTCCAAAATAATTGAAATATTGGAAGAAAAATATTAAAATCATTTATTTGATTTTAGTTGATTTTATTCGGATTTCATTTGCAATAGAAAAATTGCACATTTTTAAAATTGCATTTTAGGGTCAAGAAAATGTTCATCTCGTTCTAAATATTTCATTTAGACGGTGAAATTTTGTTTTGGCATTTTTAGGTTTTTATTTTATTTTCTAGGATTTTATTTCTGACGGCGAATTTATTTTAAAAAAATGTTCCGCCGACTGGGCCGAAACCCAGCCGGGCCGCCGGCACAACTCCGCGCCGCCGCCGCCTTCCTCGCATGCGCGCCGCCACCGCCGACTCGGACGAGGAGTCCGAGCCGGACTCCACCGCCGCCGCCTTGGCCCCTACTCCAAGCCGCCGCCCCCCTCTTTATATACTCCCCCCCGAGCCCCCACCACCACCAATCACTGCCGCCACCACAGCCCGCCCTGAGCCAGGCCGCCTCCCGCCGCCCGCGCCTC
>NC_041389.1:335255808-335296605 GCF_002162155.2 Triticum dicoccoides | reverse complement strand
GCCCCACCTCGCCTCGCCGGGGCCCCTCGCCGGAGGTACCAAGCCGGATCTGAGCCGCCAGTTTTTTTTAAAACCGTTTGGTTTTTTTTAGAAACCCTAGATCGTTTTTTTCCAGATCGGCTCACCGATTTTTCATGGTTCCTCTATTTAGCGGACGTTCGTTCGTATGTTCGTTTAAACGAACGGTTTTCTTTCGTTAGTTACAGATAACGAACGCTCGTTCGTTAGCCTATTCGTCAGTTTTCTTTTATCGGATTTATCTGCGATTATTTTTAGTCGCGATTTCTGATCCGATCTTAGTTTCTGTTTATCTTCTCGCTCGTTAGTCAGAATCAGGTGATTCAAAAGCCTAGAGTTTCGTCTCGATACCCTCTTTCTGTTTAACCAACTTGAATAAGATTTTGATACCGTAAAATTTGAATTTAGTTCAGAATAGTAAACGGATCTTGTTTCTATTGCCGTTTGAGTTTTGTTGCTCCGTTTCATTTGATTCTTTTTGCAAACCGGAGTTCTTAAGTTGAACTTTCTGGTCATTCTCTTTTGTTTGAAGTTTTGTTTGTGCATTGTTGCTAGTTGCTTATGTAAGTTATTGTTTGTTTGCGATAGAATTCCCGGAGTGCGAAACGTGTTATGACGAGTCTCTAGGATTCACGGATCGTCAGCAAAGCAAGTAACACATTGATCATACTCTTTTCATACCCAGTTTTCATTGCATTAGTTCAATCCTCAAACATTGCATGATTAGGATGTCTTTAACATGTGGGTATTGGGAAGTAGTTGATGAGGTAGAACCTATTGCCCTGTTTACTATCAAACCCTTGGGAGTTACTTCTACATTATGCTTATATTGCTATGCTATGCTCGTAGACGTGGATTGGGTTTGAGTGTTTCCATGACAGATGTGAGATTGTTAATTAATGGTTCAACTTAAGGTGGCAACTTTAATACACATCTGGGTGGATTGAGGCACCTAGGGAACCCAGTGTTGTCTGTATTTTTTTGGAAATCTCAGGGTTACCTTGTGATCTTCCTATGGACCGCCACCCAGGCTTAAAGGGAACTGAGATGATTCATGCTAGAAACTTCCGTGTGCAGCCACAAGACATTATGGGCTCTAGCATAGCTGAGTAAGTTACGTGAAGCTCTTGAAGAGGTAGATCAGCAGGTAGTGGGTTTTGTAGGATTGGTATGGTCTACCCGGAGTAGGGAGTTAATGTTTCTGAAAGACTATGTCTCAGTCATCCGTTTCTCAAACACCATGCAGTGCGAGAAATCCAACGGAAGCGATCGAGTCTTATGGGGAAAAGTGCGCAAACCTCTGCAGGGTGTACAACCTAATCATGGTTAGCCGTGTCCCCAGTTATGGACAGTGTTGAGTGTCTAGTACTCGGGTTATCTTATGTATCTCATCACTCTTAATTAATATTGTTGGGTTGTTAATCACTTTAATTGGGATTGAGTTGGGGTTACCTTCTCAATGTTGTTCAACTACCATGATAGTTAAATTAAAATTTATTCCTTTGCAGTAGGGAAAAATTGGCTTTATGCAAAACTGTAACCATAGAGCTTTCCGCCAGCCAAATATGCATGTAGTGATAGCATTATTCTGTTCTTGCTCTACTGTGTTATATTGCCAGCATATTCCATGTGCTGACCCGTTTCTTGGGCTGCAACGTGTTATATTGCAGACTTTTTAGACGAGGAGTAAGGTTCGTTAGGTCGTTGCCGTACAGCTGAGCTATGTCGTTGGAGTTGATGGACTCACTTTATCTTCCAAGCCTTCCGCTGTTATCGCATTAGATGGCCTTAAGCCATATTATTGTAATAAGATCTCTTTTGAGACACTCGATGTAATAAGTGTGTGATTACTACTCTGTTATAAATCCTTCGAGTACTGTGCATGTCAGCATTACTGATCTAGGGATGACACTGATGCACAGAGACTTGACCGTTTGAGGTCGGGTCGCTACATGAAAGTACGGACCCTATGCCTCATTTTCCATCATTGCAATACCGTTTGCGCTCCGTTTTGCCATTTACTACCTTGCTGTTTTTTTATTGTTCGCACTACAAAAACTCATATCTACTATCCATACTACACTTTTATCACCATCTCTTCGCCGAACTAGTGCACCTATACTATTTGCCATTGTATTGGGTGTGTTGGGGACACAAGAGATTTCTTGTATTTGATTGCAGGGTTGCTCGAGAGAGACTATCTTCATCCTACACCTCCCATGGATTGATAAACATTAGGTCATCCACTTGAGGGAAAATTGCTACTGTCCTACAAAACTCTGTGCTTGGAGGCCCAACACGTCTCTACACGAATAAAGTTGTGTAGTAGACATCATATATCAACCTTTACATCTCGGCAATTTCGAGACTCCTCGTCATGTCCGTGATCTCATCCAGGACTTCGAACAACCTTCGGTTACCAAAACACATAACTCATATAATACATATCGTCATCGAACATTAAGCGTGCCGACCCTACGGGTTCAAAAGCTATGTAGACATGACTGAGACACCTCTCCGGTCAATAACCAATAGTGGAATATAGATGCCCATATTGGTTCCCACATATTCTACGAAGATATTTATCGGTCGAACTGCTATGTCAACATACGTTATTCCCTTTGTCATCGGTATGTTACTTGCCCGAGATTCGATCCTCGGTATCTTCATACCTAGTTCAATCTCGTTACCGGCAAGTCTCTTTACTCGTTTCGTAATGCATCATCCCACAACTAACTCATTAGTCACATTTCTTGCAAGGCTTCATATGATGTGCATTACCGAGAGGGCCCAGAGACACCTCTCCGATACTCGGAGTGACAAATCCTAATCTCGATCTATGCGAACCCAACAAACACCTTCAGAGATACCTATAGAGCATCTTTATAATCACCCAGTTACGTTGTGACATTTGATAGCACACAAGGCATTCCTCCGGTGTCCGGGAGTTGCATAATCTCATAGTCGGAGGAATATGTATTTGACATGAAGAAAGTAGTAGCAATAAAATTGAACGGTCATTATGCTACCCTAACGGATGGGTCTTGTCCATCACATCATTCTCCTAATGATGTGATCCTGTTCATCAAATGACAACACATATCCATGGCTAGGAAACTTAACCATCTTTGATCAACGAGCTAATCTAGTAGAGGTATATTAGGGACACGGTGTTTTGTCTATGTATTCACACATGTATCAAGTTTCCGGTTAATACAATTCTAGCATGAATAATAAACATTTATCATGAATAAGGAAATATCAACTTTATTATTGCCTCTAGGGCATATTTCCTTGATGTTCACCTTCAGATTGGTGCCTTCGGCATTGTTTATCTTGATAGCTCTAGAACGATAAACTTCTTCAGTGATATACAGTCCTTCCCATTTATAGAGAAGCTTTCCTGCAAAGAAACTTAAACGGGAGTTTTACAACAAAACTTGAACTCCTACTTTGAATTCCCGTTTCTAGATTCTTTTATCATGCCATCTCTTAACCTTTTCCTTAATTAACTTAGCACTCTCATAGGCTTGTGTTCTCCATTCATCTAGAGAACTAATATCAAATAACCTCTTTTGACCGAAAAGTTTGAAATCATAGTTAAGTTCTTTAATTGCCCTATATGCTTTATGTTCTAGCTCAAGAGGTAAATGACATGCTTTTCCATAGACCATTTTGTAAGGGGAAATGCCCATAGGATTTTTATAAGCGGTTCTATATGCCCACAATGCATCATCAAGTTTCTTAGACCAATTCTTTCTAGATCTATTGATGATCTTTTGTAAAATTAGTTTTATTTCTCTATTGCTCAATTCAACTTGACCACTAGACTGAGGATGATAAGGTGATGCAATTCTATGGTTGACATCATATTTAGCAAGGAGTTTACGGAAAGCGCCATGAATAAAATGTGAACCACCATCAGTCATTAAATGTTTAGGGACTCCAAACCTAAGGAAAACAACTTCTTTAAGCATTTTAATAGATGTGTTATGATCAACACTACTAGCTGGAATATCTTCTACCCACTTAGTAACATAACCAACAACAACAACTAGAATACGAGTATACACATTAGAGGAAGGATAAGGTCCCATGTAATCACATCCCAAACATCAAATGGTTCAATAACAAGTGAATAATTCATAGGCATTTCCTGACATCTATTAATATTACCAATTCTCTGGCATTCATCATGTGATAAGACAAACTTACATGCATCCTTAAAGAGAATAGGCTACTAAAAACCAGATTGCAATACCTTGTGTGCAGTTCTATCTCCAGCATGGTGTCCTCCATATGCCCCAGAGTGACACTTCCGTAGGATTTGTTCCTATTCATGCTCATGTAATCAACATCTAATAATACCACCTACTCCTTCTTTATAAAGATGTGGGACATCCCAAAAATAGTGTCTCTAGTGAAAGAAGAATTTTTATTTTGTTGGTATGTGAAACTAAGTGGTATATATTTAGCAACAATATAATTAGCATAGTCTGCATACCAATGTGTATTACAAGAAGCATTTGTGACAGCTAGTTGTTCATCGGGAAAACTATCATCAAGAATGCTTTCTAACCTAGACAAGTTATCAGCTACGGGATTCTCAGCTCCCTTCCTATTAGTAATATGCAAATCAATTTCTTACAGCAAAAGAACCCACCTAATCAGTCTAGGTTTAGCATATTTCTTTTCCATAAGGTATTTAATAGCATCACGATCATCATGAACAATTACTTTAGAATTAACAATGTAGGATCGAATTTATCACATGCAAACACAACTGCTTAAAATTATTTCTCAGTTAGTCTTCTTTGGCCAATAAGACGAGTAGATCATTAGAGAGAGTGGTGCATAGTAGTGGGTTCTATGTTGCGGTGTCCTTACTCTGTGAGAGGAGGAGTTTCAAGACACATATTGTATTTTTGCTACTAAGGATAAAATGACGGGGTTCAAACAAATGGCTCGGTCTTAGTTTGTCTGTATTATGTAATCTTGCTTAAAGCGTTACTCTATTTGTCATGAACCTAATACTTTGAGATGCATGCTTGATAGTAGTCTTGGGGTGGAGTAAAGGTAATAGATGTAGTTGGATTAATGGTCTACTTGTCATAGATGTAATGCCTATATATAAATCATGCCATGAAGAATCATAATCATAATTATGTGTTATACTTTCAATTGTCCAATAGTAATTTGCATACCCACCGATACTATGCTTATGAGAGAGATGCCTCTAGGTAGTATATGACCTCTGGGTCCATTATCCATTATTACTAAAAACCTACAATTGCTTCTTTTTTAATTTCATTTTGTTTGTATACATATCACTATCAGATTTAATCCTTGTAATTGGCGAGAACAAGGGAATTGACAACCCTCTTACCTTCTTTGGGTGCAAACATTTGATTTGTGTGTGTGCATGTACTGTTCATGTTGTTTGTGTGTCGTCTCCTTCTTGTTCGATAAAACTTGATTCTTAACTGGGGAGAATACTATGTGCTACTATACTACTTCACCATTCCTCAATAGGGAATCCCAACAACTCTACACAGAGTAGCACCCTCCACCATAAAAAGGCCGCCCAACCCCGTATTGGCACAAAGCTCCTCTTCCTCTCTAGTCCCCGCTAAAACTTTCCCATGTCGCCCCTTTCACCTAACTAGGTTCCATTCCTGAGCATGAGGGAACGGTTGTTGAAAAAGAGGAAGAGGCAGAGGAGGCTGCTGACATTGCTTATGTGGTCGATTGGGATCGTCGTGACATGTTGGAGGTCGCGCAGGAGGATCTTGCCCTCCTCGCTGAGTAGGAGAATTGGAATCCCAATACACATGCTTTGGTTTGGGATAACCAGCCTGACTATGTGAAGTTCCGCGCCTACGCATTGGTCACCGTCTCTGGAAAAATAATTGAGGAAACCACCATTGGGAAGGTGCTAGCGGCGAAGAGGAACCACACCGTATGGTGCACTACGAGGAGGTATACGCGGATATCGCGGCGGAGCGGGAACACGCCATAGGGCGGCAATTTGATGCCAATATGGTGAGATTCGAGGAGATATCACCATTTTGGGCCTTGGCCCCGCTGTGAAAGCCTGACCTCGGCGACTGCACATGGCATGACGACAATCACACAAAGACGAGCCCCCCTAATTCCTGGGCTCCAGCGTGAACCACGTTGGACCATCATGCTGCTGCAACTAGACTCGTCACATGTGCATGTGCCCCATGCATAACATTCACCATCGACGTGGTGAGGCTCAAAATGATGCAATAGTTGCTACATATATGTAAAAGCGACAAATTTTTAACACCTATGATATGAAAATGTAACAAATCGACTTTTCTCCTCCTTTATAAAAGCTTTGTAATGGAATGTTAACTCAATTTAGTGTTTCAGTCACTTAAACAACGTGTGTGACAAATGAGTTAATGCAAAAAAGAAAGAAAGGAAAATAAAAAATATAGAGGCCGCAATTAATATGTCGACTCTGTATTTGCGCATCACATTGACACTTCTATAATACTTCCTCCGTCCCAAAATAAATATTGCTGGGCTCCGCAGACCCAAGAAGGTTCAAACTTTGGGGCATGTGCAGCGAACTCAACCTCTCGAGCTCGCTAACTCGTCACCCTACATCCTAGCCTAGCCGGGTTCGCGTGAGAAAGGAAGAAGATGAACACATCAGTTTACCCAGGTTCGGGCCACCTTCAGTGTAAGACCCTACTCCTGCTTTGGGGTGGATTAGCCTCACGAGGGGCTGAGGATGAACTAGTACAGTGGATGAACAACCTCTTGAGGATGAGGGTTCGTCGGGGTGAGCGATCCCCCTCTACGGTGGTGGCCAACCTACATTTATAGTCGCCTTGGTCCTATTCCCCCAAAACGTAGGCGGGAAGGGATCCCGCAATGGCCAATTTGAAAGGGTACAAGTAGTACATCCTGTCCTGACAAAAGGTGGTCTTCGTCTGCAAAGCCTCTGGTCATGACGCTGAGGTGGGCTCGGCGATGACATCCGTCCTGCCGTCATGATGGTCTTTGTCTCGTTGCACCGGAATGGAAACCTTTGCCAGATTCCTCGAGAACCCACGCTTGCGCTTGACTCCTTAGCACCAAAGAGGAAACCGCCTCCTCTGCACCCGCTGGCGCCCGTCTGGCCTTGGTCGTCATAGCTTGCGTCGTTGCAACCTCATGAGGTTGGGTACTTGCATGGTCTTGGGTCGTCCGCCTCGCGAGGCTTGATCCCTCGCGAGGGTCTTGGCTTGATGGTCTTTGTAAATGGGTCGTACTAGGCTGTCGAAGGAGCCACATTGTGGGCCGCATGCAGGCAAGTCTGGGTACCCTGGTTCCTAGAATGCCAACAGTAGCCCCCGGGCCCAAGGTGCGCTCGGACATGGCTTTGACGTGAAGCCAAAGGGCAAGGGCAAAGCATCACGGACCCCAATCGCCTGCGGGCCAGGCCGATGCGTGGCGCCTGATGGTACATGGGCGTATCCACTTCCCCATGTCGCCTCGACAACTACCCAACTTGAAAATTTCTTGATGCATGCAGAAAGGCCATCATTGCTTAGAACATGAGAGGTTGCCGGTTAGCCTTCCTTCGGCTATAAATGGGGGAAGGGGGGAGGGGCGAAGCCCCCAACCGATCTTCTTCCCCTCGCTGCTTGTTCCTTCTTCTTCTTTGCTGCGCCGCCATCTTGGCAAAGCATCCATGGCACCAGTGAGGAGGTTCTCGGCCGCAGAGAAGGGAAAGGCCCCCAAGGAGGGACCAAGCTTGCCACCGCCCAAGAGGGGCCACGGCCATCCCTGCAAGCATGTCGTGACGCTGGCACCGCCTCCGGCGGTCGTGGGGGCGCTCCCTCCCGCACCGGAGGTGGCCGTGGCCAAGGAGGGAGGCATGCGGCAGCCTTTCGGCCATCGCGCCCGTGATCCCATTTGACCGATGCATCCTCGGAGTTCGTGGTGTGGGCGGAGAGGCCTGCAAGCATTTGGTTCCAGCTTCCGCACTTCTTTGTGGGCGTGCTGCCGGCCAGGGGAGCTGGCGGCCTCTGGCTGCAGGCCGAAGGTTGTTGCATCAAGGCCTCATGGGTGGAGGTCGAGGTCACCCCCACTGGCAATGTGTTCCTGAACCGCGGGTCGCAGCTGTTCGCCCATGCGCACGTCCTGCAGGGGAGGTGCACTCTCCACTTCAGGCACGACGGCTCCGTGACCCTCTAAGTCCGGATCTTCAAGGAGGATGGCAGGCGCCTGGGGTGCTGCCCGGAGGGCGACAGCGACGAAGACTGCGTCCACCCCTTCGACGACGACGACCAGAGGGGTGGTAGAACCCCGGTGGTGAACTTGCCTTTGGCGACGGTCGCGATACTTCCAACAGTGGTGGCTCCTACTTTGGCAGGAGTATGAGCGAGGCGACTACGACAAGCCGCCGCACTGCCGACCTTGGACCAAGGAGGGTGATGAGCCGGCTCACCATCGTGCCTCAGTGAAGCAGGAGGAGCACTCCGACTGAGCGTGGGTGTCACTGGAGCCGGGTCTCAGGAGCCGCGGTGGTTGCGAGGCCGCTTTTGCTTCTTTGTTTTTCTTCTCCCTACACTAAGAAGCCGAAAACCCTGCCGGGGCATGTAATGAACCATGGCGCTTGCGCCGTTATATTAATCATTTTATATTGCATCTTGGCATTCGTATTGCTACTGATTGATGGGCTCTTCCTGATCGTGATTGGGATAACTTAGCCTAGTGTGCTTGTGGTAGATTCTCATGCCGCGAAGGCGTGCTTCTCTGGAGCTTGGACCTTTTGCGCGCCCCTCGTTCCAGGGAGATCCCACCAGGGGTTTTATTTTTGGGGATTCAAAGGTTCTCAGGCCCCGGGAGGCACCCGGTGGCCGCGAGGTTTCTGGTGAGCCATATGGCCTTTGGAGATGTCCACAGGGTGTCGCGCCCCATGAGAAACCGTCGCCCCTAGTACGCTAGGTCGCAATGCCCAACGAGGCCAGGAGATGAAGGCTCTTGGGGAACGCACACGCCCGTTGGCTCGCCACGGGCATCACGCGAGGATTAAGGCGCCAAAGGCTGGGGGGGCAAGGCTTTGGCGAGGTGTGTTCGTGGGCAGACCCATACATACACACCGCACCCAGCCCCTGCTCGCGAGACGCGCGAGGAAGAGCGACGGGCAGCTGCCGCTCTTTGAAAGCAAGGTTTGAAGAAGGTAAACGCTGTAAGGAGAAAAATTCCCATCCCTTTCAAATAAAGACGCGAGAACTTTGAAATTCATTCCAAATAGTGGCAAACCAGCTATAGAAAGCAAGCAAAAGAATAGTCGCGTCGGGCACCTACACTAGTCTTCTGGTCTTCCCGCCAGCGCGAAGCATGGAACTTCCACTAAGACGTGGGTGGGACCCCCGTGAGGCTCTGGGGCAACACTCAGGAGACTCCGGGGCGTGTACAGCCTCACTCATTATTACATAGAGTGTCACGAGCAGAGACTTAGGAGGCGCATGGTGATAACCCACAAGTATAGGGGATCGCAACATTTTTTGAGGGTAGAGTATTTAACCCAAATTTATAGATTCAACACAAGGGGAGCCAAAGAATATTCTCAAGTATTAGCAGCTGAGTTGTCAATTCAACCACACCTGAAATACATAATATATGCAGCATAGTGTTTAGTAAAAAAGTAGTATGGAAGTAATGGTAACGGTGGCAAAAGTAACAGTAGCAGCTTTGTAGCAATCATAACAGTGGCAAAGGAAAAGTAACTGAGCAATGGATCAATGAAGGATAATTATGTCGGATGGCATTCATCATGCAACAGTTATAACCTAGGGTGACACAGAACTAGCTCCAATTCATCAATATAATGTAGGCATGTATTCCAAATATAGTCATGCGTGCTTATGGAAAAGAACTTGCATGACATCTTTTGTCCTACCCTCCCGTGGCAGTGGGGTCCTAATGGAAACTAAGGGATATTAAGGCCCCCTTTTAATAGAGAACCAGACCAAAGCATTAGCACTTAGTGAATACATGAACTCCTCAAACTAAGGTCATGAACGGGAAGTGTCCTGACTATTGTCACTCCGGGGTTGCCGGATCATAACACGTAGTAGGTGACTACAACTTGCAAGATCGGATCAAGAACACAAATATATTCATGGAAACATGATGGTTCAGATCTAAATTCATGGCACTCGGGCCCTAGTGACAAGCATTAAGCATAGCAAAGTCATAGCAACATCAATCTGAGAACATAGTGGATACTAGGGATCAAACCTTAACAAAACTAACTCGATTACATGATAAATCTCATCCAACCCATCACTGTCCAGCAAGCCTATGATTAAGTCACTCACGCACGCCGGTGAGCATCACGAAATTAGTGATGCAGGATGGTTGATGATGACGACGGTGATGGATTCCCCTCTCCGGAGCCCCGGAGGGACTCTAGATCTGCCCTCCTGATGAAGAATAGGAGGCGGCGGCGGCTCCGTATCATAAAACGCGATGAATCCTTCTCTCTATTTTTTTCTCCCCAAACGTGAATATGTGGAGTTGGAGTTGCGGTCGGTGGAGGTCTAGGGGACCCACAAGGCAGGGGCGCACCCTAGGGGGGTGGGAACGCCCTCCACCCTTGTGGACAGCCGGTGGGTCCCCCTCTGTTGATTCTTTCGCCAATATTTTTTATTTATTCCAAAAATATACTCCTTAAAGTTTCAGATCATTCCGAGAACTTTTATTTCTGCACAAAAATAACACCATGGAAATTCTGCCGAAAACAACGTCAGTCCGGGTTAGTTCCATTCAAATCATGAAAATTACAGTCCAAAACAAGGGCAAAAGAGTTTGGAAAAGTAGATACAATGGAGACGTATCACATAGCGCTGGCCCGTTACGGGTAGAACTTCCGTAGATGCTGGATGTTCCAGGCATTCTCGATGGGGACCCCATCCTGCGTCTCCAGGCGCGCGGCGCGAGGCCTGGAGTCACGGGAAATCCTGAACGGGCCCTCCCACATAGGCGAGAGCTTATGAAGCCCTTCCCTAAAGAGGACCCGCCTCAGGACGAGGTCGCCCACCTCAAGGGTCCTAGAGCGGACGCTGCGACAGTGATACTGCCGCAGCGCCTGCTGGTACCTCATGGCACAGAGCGAGGCCTAGCGGCGGCCCTCCTCCTCGAGCACGAGTTCCATCCCCTACGAGGCGTCCTAGCGTGCCTCGTCAAACGCCAAGACCCGCGGGGAGCGATGTTTGACCTCGTGAGGGAGGACCGCCGTAACCTCATAGACAAGGAAGAACGGGGTCTCGCCGATGGGCTTAGTCGAGTTGGTGCGGATGGACCACAGCACGAACTGAAGCTCATCGAGCCAACCCCTGCCGCAGGCCTCGAGTTTCTTCTTGAAGCTCCTTGTCTTGAGGCCCCTCAGGACCTCCACATTGGGGCGTTCGGCCTGACCATTACTCCATGGGTGTGCCACCAAAGCGTATCATAGCTGTGTTCCAAGGTTAGCACAATATGTTTTGAAAAGGTTTCTTGTGAACTGCAAGCAATTATTGGTGATGATACGGTTGGGAACCCCAAAGCGGCTCACGAGGCCCTTGATGAACTTGACGGCCGACCCAGCTGGGATGGTGCGCACGGGTCCACCTCCGCCCACTTGGTGAATTTGTCGATTACGACATAGAGGTACCGGTAGCCCCTAGCTGCTCAGGGAAACAGGCCCAGAATATCCAGCCCCCAGACCACAAACGGCCATGAGAATGGGATGGTCTGGAGGCCCTGAGTGGGCTGGTAGATCTGTTTGGCATGGAATTGACAAGCCTCATAGGACTGCACCCGCTCAGTGGCATCGTTGAGCACCGTGGGCCAGTAGAACCCGCTACGGAATGCTTGCCCATGAGGATGCGCGATGAAGAATGGCACCCGTAGTCCCCGCTATGGATGTCAGCTAGTAACTCACGCCCTTGCTCCTTGGAGATGCATCATAGTGAGACGTCGTTCGGGCGCCTTCGGTAGAGCTCGCCATCCTGCAAGCATTAAGCAGTGGCCTGATGGGCCACGCGTTCTGCATCTTCCTCCTTCTCCGGCAGGGTGCCTCGGAGTAGGTATGCCTTGAATTCTTTAGTCCAACACCCCTCCTGAGGTTCGAGCGCCAGGAGCAGACGAGCTCCTGAGGTCAGGCCGTAGGTCGGGGCGCATGCGGATGGGGCCATGGGCGGCTCCTCCCAAAGCAGCGTAGGGCCTGCAGCAGGGGGGCTGCCGATGGCTAGAAGAGGCGCTCCTCGAAGACACCAGGCTTCTGGGGCTCACGTCAGGACGCCCTCTTGGCGATGTCATTCGCCTCCTTGTTCGTGCCATGCGGGACGTGCTACAATTCCAAACCCAAGAATCATTTTTCAATCTTGCGTACCTCTTCTAGGTATTCCTCCATGTTCTCGTCCTTAGGTTTGTATTCCTTGTTGGAGAAGTTCACGACAAGCTGAAAATTGCCCTTGATGGTGAGACGCTTGACCCCCATGGCTGCCACGGCCCTGAGGCCAGCGATCAGGCCTTCCTACTCCGCGATGTTGTTGGAGACCTTCTCACCATGCTGGAAGCGGAGCTACACGGCATAGTATAGCTTGTCCTGGGCCGGAGAGATGAGCACGGCTCTGGCCCCTGCACCCTGCCGTCGGGCGCCTCGTCCCAAGGAATGAGGGACTGATCTTCGCTCATCCCACGGCCAGGGGCGTCTGCCCATTCTACCATGAAGTCAGCGAGGGCCGCGCCCTTGCTAACCCTGGTGGTCCTGAACTCCAACTGGAACACCTGGAGTTCGATGTTCCACTCGGCGACCCTTCCCGCAGCATTGGGGCTCCGGAGCACCTTCTTCGGGGGGTACGCGGGGACGACCTTGATGGGGTGGCATTGGAAGTAGTGGCGCAGTTTCCTGGAGGCGACGAGGAGCGCGAGCAGGAGCTTCTACGACATGGGGTAGTGCATGCGCACGTCGCGCAACGCCGTGCCGACGAAGTACACGGGGTGCTCGACGAGGAAAGGGGCAACGATGGTGTCATGCTCCACTTGGGATGAGGGAGCCTCGGGAGCCTTGCCGTCTGGTGGGGTAGTTGAGGCCTCAGGAGTGTCATCCTCAGGTGGCAATGGTGCAGCTGTGCGTGAGGCGCTATGCCGCGCGCCCGCACCTGCACGCTTTTCCCGGACCGCCATGAGCGCTGCGCTGGCCGAGTTGGGTGTGGCGGCCAGGTAAAGCACCAGGGCTCAAGAGGATGAGGCGCCACCATCACCAGCGGGCTGGTGAGGTACCTCTTGAGGTCTTGAAAGGTCGCCTCGGCCTCCAGAGTCCATTCAAACGAGCCCTTCTTTTTCATCAGCTTGAAGAATGGGAGGGCATGCTCGTCGAGCTTGGAGATGAAACGCCCCAACAAAGTTACGCAGCCCGCGAGCTTCCGCATCTCCTTGAGGGTCTGCGGCGGGCTCATCCTTTCTATCGCCTTGATCTTCTCGGGGTTGGCCTCGATCCCCCTGTGTTACACAAGGAAGCTAATCAGATTGCTGGACAGGACACCGAACACGCATTTCTCTGGGTTGAGCCACAGGTTCACTTTATGCAGGTTGGCGAACGTTTCCTCCAAGTCTTCAATCAGGTTCCTCGCCTCCTGCGACTTGACCACTATGTTATCGACGTACGCCTCAGCGTTCCTCCCGAGCTACCAACCCAGAGCAATGTGCATCAACCGCTGGAAAGTCGCGCCAACATTTCGCAACCCAAAGGGCATGCAGGTGTAGCAGTAGACCCCGCATGGGGTGAGGAAAGCCATCTTCTCCACATCCTGCACCGCCACCTTGATCTGATGGAAACCCAAGAAGGCATCCAGGAAGCATAGCAGGTCGCACTCGGCGGTGGAATCGACGATTTGGTTGATGTGCGGAAAAGGTAACGGGTCCTGAGGACAAGCCTTGTTGAGACTCGTGAAGTCGACGCACATGCGCTCCTTTCCGCCTTTCTTGGGGACAATGACCGGGTTAGCCAGCCAATCCGGGTGTCACACTTCCCGAATGACACCGACTTCCTACAGCTTGCGGGTCTCCTGAATGATGAACGACTGCTTCTCCGAGGCCTGCCACCTTGCTTTCTGCTTCACTAGGCGCGCACTAGGGCACACCATTAAGTGGTATTCAATCACATCCCGCGGGACGCCGACCCGGTCCGTTGGCTCCCACGCAAACACATCTTTTTGTTCGCGCAGAGGAAACTGACCAGCGTCTCTTCCTAGTCTGGAGGGAGGCCAGGCCCTATGGTGAAGGGGGGGCCTGAGCCCCCGTCCTCAACTGACACTTGCTTCATCTCGGCCTGATCCTGAGAGAATAGTTGCTTATTCTTTGCTGGTGCGACCTCTGGGATCTTTGGGGCGTCCTCTGCGTCTGGCCTCGCGTCCGTCGCGTCCTTGAAAGCAAACTTGAGGGCCAAGAGTGAATCCTTGGTGTCTCCCACCACAATGAGGATGCCGCTGCTCCGAGGCATCTTGATGACGTTGTAGCCGAGGTGCGTTGCCGAATACCCTAGGATGGCGTTGTATGGGAGGCTGATGCGGATGACATCGAAGTTGATGAGCTCGGTGCGGTAGTTGTAGCGCGTGCCGAAGGTGATGGGGAGGTGGACCTGCCACAGGGGAACAATGGAGCCGTCGACCACCTTCGAGAAGGGCATGGTGGGGGCAAGCCATTTGTAAGGTACTTGGAGCAGGTCAAAGGTTTCTACGGAGAGGACGTTGTGGCCAGCACCGCCCTCGATGAGGGTCCTAGTGACCGCGACACCCTGATGGTAGGCGTGCACAACATGGGGAGCGCACCAGCGCCAACCGTAGTCTCGGGGTGATCCTTGAAGTCGAAGGTGATGTCAGTCTCAGGCGTGGCCCGGCCTAGAGGAGCCACCTGTCGTGGCTGGGCGGCCCTCACCTGCCGGAAGAGCTGCTTGACGTGGCGGCTTGAGGCTGGCGCCTGCGACCTGCCAAGAATGGCCGCAACAGCATGGGGTGCCGGTGCCGCGAAGCGCACGATGAACAAGGCGTGCAGCTCCTCCCAGGAGGCCACC
Organism: Triticum dicoccoides; assembly: GCF_002162155.2. Classification (NCBI taxonomy): domain Eukaryota; kingdom Viridiplantae; phylum Streptophyta; class Magnoliopsida; order Poales; family Poaceae; genus Triticum; species Triticum dicoccoides. Next base: position 335,281,502 of record NC_041389.1, on the reverse strand, counting down.
AAGGACTCGGGCGGGCTAAGCAACCAGGAGCGTGGCACACCGGTGAGGGCCATAGGGAGCCAGTTCTCCATGACCTTGTCGTCGCCGCCCGCTACCCAAATGGCTTGCACGTACAGCTGAATGAACTCTTCAGGGTATGCCGTGTCATCGTACCACGGGGGCGGCGTCGGCCTCAACTTCGCTGGCCACTACACCCACCGCAGGCCGTGGGTAAAAGCCCGGAGACCCGCCAGACATCCGTACGCGCCCGACAGTCCAACGGGCGGGGCGGGGCCGGCCACAAGGACCACGAGGTGCGGGCGAAGAGATGTTGATAAAGAGGCAGGACTTCAACACGCCCCTACCTGGCGCGCCAAATGTCAGATTCGGGGCTCCGCAAACACGAGAAGTTTCGAACTCTGGGTGTGTGCGAATAACTCAACCTCTCGAGCTCGCTAACTCGTCGCCCTACAGCCTAGCCTAGCTGGGTTCGCGTGAGCAAGGAAGAAGATGCACAACAGTTTACCCAAGTTCGGGCCACCTTGCGGTGTAAGACCCTACTCCTGCTTTGGGGTGGATTAACGTCACGAGGGGCTGAGGATGAACTAGTACAGTGGATGAACAAACTGGGTATTGTTTACATTCTCGTTGCCATTGCAATTGTCTTCTGGTACACAGCAAGAAAGTAGCCTCTTTCACTTCCAACTTATGGTATTGATGTCCTGCAGATTTTTTTATCTCTCACCAAATGGTCACACACATCCACTACTGCCCATAGCTGCTGGGAAAACCAAACCCGGGAAATGTAATTTCCTGATGAAGAGACCAGAGTCAAATGCACCTGAATGCATTACTTATGTAGTCAGGGTTTGGTTGATACAAATTATGAATACATTGATTGGTACAGAAGTATAAATAATGGTTAAGTAATGTGGGGATAGGGCAAAAGACAATACCATCGCAATAATTTGGTTGATTAGTCTCCCATGAGCACATAAAGAAAATACCAAATCAATGATTTTGGTGGGCTTATCCTCTCCTTAGCACACCAACAGTAGTAGTAGAAGAAGCAGATGACAAATGTTATGATACATAATTCAACTTAAAAAAGGCATACTAAGACCATTTATTCTTTCGTCCAATCTACCACAATCATCAGATTTTAGAGGACATCACACTTAATCTTCAGTTTGTTATTCCATTGTTAGTTCTCCTCTACGATTCTATAGTATTTTCTGATCCTCCATTTTCTTCACTTCTAACTTGAGTCGGTTCTGTGTTCTGACACAGGGGATAAGGAAACAAGAAGAAGAACAGGTAAGCCTATCATGCAGATGCAAATTTCTAGGAAACACTTGAAACAGATAGAGTTGTAGTAGATAACTACTACCGAGATGGCGTTTGTAGGATTAGCAGGTAGAGTTGTAGATAACAAACATATTTTAGAACAAACTAAGATGACACTATTTTGGTATTTCATGAAGAAACAGATACAACACAACTGCCTTGAGCTACTCATCAAAAGATTTTTAAAGCAACGGAAGGGCAATAACTAATACATATGCAATCATGATAGGCCAAATAGCATTCCCGATTAATCGGCAATGCTGCACACATCAATGAAGTAACAGGATATGGAGTGAAACTACTTCGCAACTCCTTACAAAGTTAGGATAGATTGTACTGACTTGTATTCCTAGAGAACTATGTCTAGAAATCAGGGATACATTGTTGAAACAGGAGAAGTACCTGATGGTAAAATATTCAGAAACCATAAATTATTGGTTTACACTTCACAGAAAGCCTTTGATCTCTCCATGCTAAATGTAAACTTCTCCCAAGAAGAAATGATTTGAGAGCACATCAAAAGATATACATATAAGTTGTGCAGAACCAAATTTTGATTCTAGAAAACAAAAACCATGAGCGACAAATTGGAAAACTCACTGTACCTAAGAAAATGACCAGGAACTTGATTTCCCCTTATAGGCATCAACACAAACAACTACCGTGCATGAAAAAAGATGGAAGTACAAACACGAACCAAAGAAGCACATCAGAAAAGGAGGGGAATCGGAGAGAAGAGGCAGCTTGAATCTCACGGGCTGACGAGAAGAAGCCGGACTGCCAGAGCTTTGCCCGCTCAAACTGCATGACGTGCGCGCAGGCACGGCAGCTCCAGGTTAACACAACCTCATAGTGGAGGCACAGGGCGTGTCGATCCCATGGCCGACGGCGACTATAGGGTAGCAGCTGGCCGCAGCACTCTGTGGCGTTGTCGTCCCTCCAATCGCGCCGTCCTGGTCTCGTCCTCATGGCCGAGCGTGCATCCTCGTCAGGTGTCGCGTTGTCGCTGCCCGCCTTGCCCATCGTAGAACACAAAGAAAGTCACGAAGATTTATCAATTGGATAACACCATCCAGTATAAGATTATCACCTAGTTAGTACACACACATCTAGCCAAGACACCACAGGCAACAACACATAAGTCGTGCAAGCGACGAAGAACAACCCGAGCAAGCAGGAAGCAAGGGGCAGGAGGACTCACGGCCAAAAAAGTGAGGAGAAGACACAGCCGTGTTCGCTCACCGTCATGCAATTCACGTCGATGAAAATCGACAGGAAGATTCAGCGACTCCTTGCCAGGGCTTCTGCGCTGACCGACCCAAGGTGACGGGACGTGGACGACGCGGTGGCTGCGACCTCGAGGCAAGGACGGGGCGGCATGCCGTTGCGGCCCGAGTTGCGCATCCCACGTAGACACATCCTCCGCACTCCTGCATGCGTCACCACCCCATGTGACCGAGCGCAGGTGAAGGAGAGGGGAGGTGGCCGGGGACGAGATTGCGGCGGAAGGAGACGGCGGGGTGGAGCGTTGTTTGTTCGACAAAAAGGGATAGCATGAACTATATATAGGAAGAGGTAGTCAGATCTTTTTCCCTAGAGAGACAACCTGATCGATCTAGAAGATCCGGCATAAGCGGCAACCGCCTAACAAGAACCATCGTGGCTAGCGTAAAAGGAACAGGAAGCAAACAGATGTAACCAGAAAGCCCGGTCAAAGCGGCAAGATGACCAAAATGTGACCAGTAAAAAAAAGCCCACGTACAGGAATAGCCCCGCAGTCCACGCGTCAAATTGACAAGGGCGGTAAAAAAATTACAAAAAAATCAGAAAAAAGGAACCCTTGCGAGCCTAGTATTCTTAATATGTGTTAATCTTTAAGTAGCACTCACATGAGCATACAACTAGGTGCCCATAATCTTGATGTACATGATTACTTTATTTTGTTGATATGAAACCTAGTCTAGCTAAACGTTGCACTAACAATGGTGAAGCTAAGCAAACAAAAATCAAATGTGACCATAATCACACAAGTCCACAGGCGCATTGAGTGAACCGTTAAGATATTACACCCCCTGCTGCTCATTTATTAGACTACATATTTTATCTGCGACAGTCATTAGATACCTCCCTCTTGCATTTATGTAAGTAGTTCTGACATGCATTTCAGCAAAAGGACAAACTGATAGTATTATGTATACTTGTATAGACTGTGTATTGCTTGCCTATTCCTACGCATTGCTGAAGTATTCAACTAATCATTATATTAAGTATGAATCACATAGTAGCAACAATCGTTGGTTAGGATATCATCCTCGCCTGGCACAATGTCCGAAAAATCCGCGTCGCTCTCATAGAGTGCTAAGAGTTGCTCTTAAAACTACTGGTACTGCACACTTGACTGTTATGTTATTTTATCGCAATTGCTCCGTATATATAGGACACACTGCGTTCAATCAATTACACCGACAGCCCACCTTATCCTAAAGGGTAGCAAGGGAAAATGGAAGCTTCCTACAAGCTGTGGCTTGTGTACGTTTCACTCGCCTCATTTGTCCTCTACAAGGTCTTCGTTCTAGGCAAAAAGAATTCTCGGCTGCCGCCGGGCCCGACGCCGATCCCTCTCCTCGGCAACATCTTTGACATCCAAGGCGATCTGCACCAGGCCCTTACCAGGCTCGCCGGGGTGCACGGCCCTATCATATCCATCAAGCTCGGCGCCACCACCGCCGTCGTGGCCTCATCCGCCGAGTGCGCCCGCGACGTGCTGCAGAAGTACGACCACCTCCTGGCCGGGCGGTCCGTCGCCGACGCCGCGCGCGCGCTGGGATTCCACGAGCGCTCCATCATATGGCTGCCGTCCACCAGCCCGCTGTGGAAGCGCCTCCGCGCCGTGTGCACCAACCACCTCTTCTCGGCGCACGGCCTCGACGCGGCGCGCGCGGTGCGGGAGGAGAAGGTGAGGGACCTGGTCGGCTGCATCCGCGGCCATGCCGGGGAGACCGTGGACGTCGGCCGCGTCGTGCTCTCCGGGCTGTTCAACCTCGTCTCGAGCGTGCTGTTTTCCGAGGAGGTGGGCGACCTGAGCTCAGAACGGGCGCAGGGTCTCGAGACGCTGATCGACGACATCCTCGCGGAGCTCGTCAAGCCGAACTTGTCGGACCTCTTTCCCGTGCTCTCCGTTCTTGATTTGCAGCGCCGCCGCCGCCGTACCGGCGAGAGTCTGGGAAGGTTTTTTGACTTCTTTGACCGGATTATTGACCGTCGTATGAAGGCCGGAGGCGAAAGGAAAGGTGATTTCTTAGATGTGCTACTCCAGCTTCACTCGGTGGATCAGCTCAGCATTGAAACAATCAAGTCCTTTCTTTTGGTACGTATACCGGCATACGGATATGAGTCGCTTCTGTTCAGAATATGTTTGTCACTGTCACAACGATCTGAAGATTAAATAATTTTAAACAAACTTGAACTTGTGTCAGTTTAGACGTATCCTAAAATAAACAGATCTTTGAAAATCACTGGAGGAAGTCAACACAAATGACAAATCTAAACTAGCCGTAAAATGTCGTGTGTCTTGCAGGATCTGTTCATAGCAGGGACAGAGACAAACTCTCTCACCGTACAGTGGGCGATGGCCGAGCTACTTCGGCACCCGGTCGTCATGTCAAAGGTTCGAGCCGAGCTACAGGAAGTGCTCGGTGAAAAGCAGTATCCTGACGAGTCCGACATCAGCAGGCTGTCGTATCTCCGCGGCGTGCTGATGGAGAGCATGCGCCTTCACTCGCCAAGCCCGCTCCTGATACCGCACCACGCCATGGCGGAAGGCGCGGAGGTCGGGGGCTTCGTGGTGCCCAAGGGAGCCACGGTGATCGTCAACCTATGGGCCGTCATGCGCGACCCGGCGGTGTGGACGCAGTCCGAGGAGTTTATGCCGGAGAGGTTCATCGGGGCGGACATGGACTTCCGGGGCAAGGATCGGTTCGAGTTCATGCCGTTCGGGGCGGGGAGAAGGGCTTGCCCTGGGATGCCCATGGCGACACGGGTTGTGACCCTCATCCTCGCGTCCCTGTTGCACAGGTTTGAGTGGAGGCTGCCCGAGGGGATGCAGCCGTGCGACGTCGATGTTCGAGACCGGTATAGGATGTCTCTCAACATGGTCACGCCGATCAAGGCTGTGCCACTGCCGTTGTTCTCGTGATGGATTGTTATCTTCGGTTGTGTGCATAGATCTAACTCGTGTGCACTTAGTTTGCGTATGTGGTATCGGCAGTTTGTGTTGGAATGAACTATCCAAGGGAGACATTCGGATCACAAGTGTAATAATGATAGGTAAGTGTTGATAATGAATAAATGTACAAGTGTTTTGTGTAAACTATCAAGCATTGAAGTTAAAGAACATTTGTGGTGTCGTCGCTCTAGAGGAAGGAGCGGTGTTGGAAGCTTCATCGCCAAAAGAACAGTTGTGGACTGTCCTTTGGAATTGGAAGTTGAATGGTACCTAAGGTATGCTTGTTGTGTTGGAGGGTTATATACTGGAAGTCATGTCCTGGTCTTCAACGGTTATTTTCATCACACAAATCCACTATTCAGCGCCGAACTTTTCTGATGGTGCTTTCGGATGGGAAGATCATTGTTCAACCGCATTCGAGAGCGAGTGGTGGGTTGTGATGATTACTTTGGTACGATGCTATTGGTAATGTTGGCTTCTCCTCTTATCAGAAATGCACTTTAGCTGTCCGGATGCTTGCATATGGAGTTCCCCGTGATCTAATTCATTAGTACGAACATATTAGTGAGTTCACATGCCTGGAGTCTTTGTACATTTTTTGCAAAGCCGTGGTTAAGTTGTTTGGCCCGGAGTACTTGAGAGAACCAAATGAGGATACGACCCGGTTAGGCTATCCGGGGATTCTTGAAAGCATAGATTTTATGCGTTGGAAGTGGAAGAATTGTTTCATTTGATTGGCAGTGCAATATACGAGACATGTTGATGCTTTCACGATCATACTTGAAACTGTGGCACCACAAGGTCTCTGGATTTGGCACTCCTTTTTCGTCATGGCAGATTCTTACAATGATGTCAACGTGCCTCGGCAGTCTCCAATGTGCGGAAGGCAATTTCCCAAAGGTCAACTATGCGATTAATGGCAGCCAATATGACAAGGAATGCTACCTAGTTAATGGTATCTATCCTCAGTGGTCTACGCTTATGGAGATAATGTGATAATGTTTGAGACTCAATGAGAGAAGATGGCTAGGTTTATAAAGAACAAGAGAGTAACATGAAGGATGTGGAACGTGCTTCTGGTGTGCTCCAATCTCTATGGGCTATTGTTCGGTGCCTTGCTAGAACATGGAGCGTTGACAGTATATGAGACGTGATGACTACTTGTGTGATCATGTACAACATGATCATAGAGGATGAGTGTGATGTCAGCATCTATGACCAAGGGTGGAATAAAAAAGGTGATTTGGTTGAGCTGGGTGGAGCGGCAACGGTTGCACAGTCCATTCGATTTCATCATGAAATGCGTGATCGGACAACTCACATTCAACTTTAAGATGATTTGGTTGAGCATATGTGAACTGACATAGAAAACCATTAGCTATATCTTCTCATTTTCTTCCAATTCATTTGTTCATTTGATTGTAAACTATGTGATTCATTTAATTGGATGTAAACTATGTGATTTATTTGAATGTAAACTGTCAGCGTTCTGGACAGCCTTCTGGGAACGGGGGTACTCAGACTTGCCTACCTGCGGCCCGCGGCGTGGCTCCATCAACGGCCTGGTATGGCCCAGCTTCGACATCGACAACCCAAGACCCTCGCTAGGGGCCAAGCCTCACGAGGCGGACAACACCAAGACCTCCAGGGGGAGCAGCCTCCTCGGGATGACTCCCGAGGAGCGGAGATTTCTATGCAGAGCTCAGCTCGTGAGGTTCGAGTGATGTGAGCCATGACGATCAAGGCCAGGCGGGCGTCAGCGGGCGAAATGTACCAGTTTCCTCTTTGGTGCAAAGGAGGCAAGCAGCAGGCGCGGTGTCTCGAGGAAGCAGCGAAAGGTTTTCGTTCCCATGCAACAAGACCAAGACCGCCAGGACAGTAGGACGGAGGTCATCCCCAAGCCCACCACGGCGTCACGACCAGAGGCTTTTGCAGGCGAAGACCACTTTAGTCAGGATAAGATTTACTAGTTGTCTCCCTTCAAATTTGGACGGGAACCCTTCCCACCTTCATTTGGTAAGAGGACCAAGGCCACTATAAATAGGACCTAACCACCACCATGGGCGGGGGACGACGGATCAAGTGGACCGAATCCATTCCACCCTCACCAGCTCGCTTGAGCTCAAGAACACACCTCCTAAGGTTGTTCCCCACTGTACTAGTTCATCCTCAGCCCTTCGAGGCAAATCCACCACAAAGCAGGAGTAGGGTTTTACACCGCAAGGTGGCCCAAACCTGGGTAAACTGGTGTGTCCCCTGTCCTTCGAGTTCGACGCGCTTGGCTGTGAGATTGGCGAGTAGGCAGACTGGGGAGGTTGAGATCTCCGCACACACCCCAGAGTCGAGCCTCTAAAGGGTTTGCGGAACCCGAAATCAGACATTGAGCGTGCCAGGTAGGGGTGCATCGAAGATCCGCTGCTCCGTCTTCTACGCTCCGGTGTCGGCTCTCATGGCATGCGCTCCTCCATCTACCGGACCGTCGCGCACCTTCGGAGAAGCCGTGGGTCTCCGGACTTTCACCCCTGCCCTGCGGCAGGTGTAGTGGCCACCCAAGTTTAGGCCAGAGTTGCCACCCCGCTACGATGACGCGGCATATCCCGCGGGCTTCCTCCAAGCGTACGAGGAGGCAGTTTGGGTGGCCGGCGGCAACAACAAGGTCATGGCCAACTGGCTCCCCATGGCTCTTGTGGGCGCGCCACGCGCCTGTCTGCTCAACTTGCCAGAGTCTTCGGTGGCCTCCTGGGGGGAGCTGTGCGGCCTCTTCATCGCGCACTTCACAGCGTCGGCGGCCCACACCGTCGCAGCCCTCCTCAGTGGCTCGCAGGCGCCGCCCTCGGACCGCCATGTCAAGTAGTTCTTCCGCCAAGTGGGCGCCGCCCGCGTGTAGCAGGAGGATCCCCCAGGATGGACGGCACCCAAGGCTGACCTCACCTTCGACTCGGGGGATCACCCCCCTCCTACTACAGGCGCAGGCGCGCTACCGAGGCTCTGCACCCCCACCATTGCAACATGGCGGTCACCAAGACCCTCATCGACGGTGGAGCTGGCCTCAATGTGCTCTATGTGGAGGCATTCGGCTTGCTTCACATGCCATATGGCCGGCTCCGCTCCACCAAGCCTTTCTCTGGGGTCGTCGATGACTCTACCAGCCCGCTGGAGCAGATCCGCCTCCCTGTCACCTTCGGCACCTACGGCAACTACCGCACCGAGCTCATCGACGTCGACATCGCCCGAATCAGCCTCCTGTACAACACCATCCTCGGGTACCCAGCCCTGGCAAGTTCATGGCAGTGGCACATCTAGCCTACAACCTCATGAAGATGCCGGGAAGCAGCGGCGTCCTCACTATGGCATGGGACACCAAGGATGCGCTCCTGGCCCTCAAGCTCACCTTCAGGTCCGCGGCGGTCGCACAGTCGAGTGAAAAAGAAGCCCTAGAGGCCCCGGGGGCTGCACCGACTAAGAAGAAAAAGTTGTTTTCCCAATATCGAGCCGAGACAAAGCAAGTACCGGTTGATGAAGACGGAGCATCAGGCGCCACCTCCACCATAGGTGTCGGCCTCCCTCCGGACCAAGAAAGGGCGTTGGTCAGCTTCTTGCGCGCCAACAAGGAAGTGTTCGCATGGGAGCCCATGGACCTTGTTGGGATTTCGTGAGGAATAATCGATCATCACCTGAGGGTGTGCCCTAACGTGCGCCTGGTGAAGCAGAAGGCACGGTGGCATTCCGCAGAGAAACAAACATTCATCGTCCAAGAGACCGGCAAGCAGCAGGATGCGGTGTCATTCGGGAGGTGCGGTACCCGGAGACGCTGGCGAACCCAGTTATTGTCCCTAAGAAGGCGGGAAGGAGTGCATGTGCGTGGACTTCACTAACCTCACCAAGGCTTGCCCACAGGACCCCTTCCCGCATCCGTGCATCAATCAGATCATCGACTCCACCACCGAGTGCGATCTGCTGTGCTTTTTGGATGCCTTCTCGGGCTACCACCAAATCAAGATGGTTGTACAAGATGTGGAGAAGACGGTGTTCCTGACCCCATGCGGGGTGTACTACTACACCTGCATGCCGTTCAGGCTGTGTAATGCTGGAGCCACCTTTCAGCGGCTAATGCATATCGCTGTAGGCCAACAGCTCAGGAGGAACCCCGAGGCTTATGTCGACGACATAGTAGTGAAGTCTCGAGAGGCAAATAACCTGATCCGGGACCTAGAGGAAACATTTTCCAGCCTGCGCAAGGTGGACCTGCGGCTCAACCCAGAGAAGTGTGTGTTTGGCGTCCCCTCTGGCAAGCTACTGGGTTTCCTGGTGTCACACAGGGGGATCGAGGCCAACCCGGAGAAAGTCAAGGCCATAGAAGACATGAGCCCACCACAAACCCTCACGGAGATACAAAAGCTGGCGAGTTGTGTGACCTCGCTTGGGCGCTTCATTTCCAAGTTGGGGGAGCGCGCCCTCCCATTCTTCAAGCTGATGAAAAGGAAGGGGTCATTCGAGTGGACCCCTGAAGCTGACGCGGCTTTCCAAGACCTCAAGAGATACCTCACCAGCCCACCGGTGATGGTGGCACCGCGCCCCCTCGAGCCCTTGGTGCTCTACCTGGACGCCACGCCTCACTCTACAAGCACGCCTCTGGTGGCTCTAAGGGAAGAGCGCCCGCCCGAGGGCCCACGGCGGGGCACCTCATCGCCAAGCACCACCGGTCAATGTCACTCCTGAGGCCCCAGCCGACCTCCCAGCCAGCGGGGCTCCTGAGAATGGGGCTCATGAGGCCGCGGCTGATGTGACAAACAACAAGACCCCTGAAGGCCAGCATACTCAAGAGATACACGACCTCACCAACGCCTCCTTCCTTGTCGAGCACCCGGTCTACTTCATTAGCACGGTGTTGCGGGAGGCGCGGGCGCGCTACCCCATGCCGCAAAGCTCTTGCTCGCGCTCCTCGTCGCCTCCCGGAAGCTGCGCCACTACTTCCAAGGCTACCACATCAAGGTCGTCTCAGCCTATCCACTGGAGAGGGTGCTTCGGAGCCCTAATGCTGCCGGAAGGGTCACAGAGTGGAACATCGAGTTGCAGGCATTCCAATTGGAATTCAGCACCACCAGGGTCATCAAGGGCACGCGCGGCCCTCGCAGATTTCATGGTAGAGTGGACCGACGTCCCAGACCGTGAAGTATGCGAGGACCGTTCCCTCCTGCCTGCAGACGAGGCATCAGACGTATGGATCATGTACTTCGACGACGCATTTGCGCGCCAAGGCGCGTGGGCTAGAGCACTATGCTATACAACTCTGCTTCCAGCGGGGCGAAATGGTCTCCGACAACATCGCAGAGTATGAGGGCCTAATTGCCGGCCTCAGAGCTAATGCAGCGCTGTGGGTAAAGCACCACACCATTAGGGCGACTCCCAGCTCCTCTTCAGCTTCTCCAACAAAGAGTGCACCCCGAAGGACGAGCACATGGAAGCATACCTGGAAGAGGTACGTAAAATGGAAAAAAAATCTTGGGCTTGGAATTACAACACGTGCCACGAGGCACAAGCAAGGAGGCACACAACATCGCCAAGAGAGGGTCCCGGCGGCTGCCTCAGGAGCCAGGCGTTTTTGAGGAATGGCTCTTCAAGCCGTCAGCAGCTCCCCCTACTGCGGAACCAGCACCACCTCAGGAGGACCTTCCCCGAGCCCCTGCGACAGGCGCCCCTGTTGGCGGCCCAACCTCGGGGGCCCATCTGCTCCTCGCGCTCGAGCCTCAGGAGGGGTGCTGGACCGAGGAGTTCAAGGTGTACTTACTTCAGGGGACTGATACGTCTCCAACGTATCTACTTTTCCAAACACTTTTGCCCTTGTTTTGGACTCTAACTTGCATGATTTGAATGAAACTAACCCGGACTGACGCTGTTTTCAGTAGAACTGCCATGATGTTATTTTATGTGTAGAAAAGAAAAGTTCTTGGAATGTCCTGAAAATCCACGGAGGCACTTTTTGGAATTAATAAGAATTTCTGGGCGAAAGAAATACACCAGGGGGCCCACACCCTGTCCACGAGACAGCCCCCCCATAGGGCACGCCCCCTATCTCGTGGGCCCCCTGGAGCTCCGCCGACCTCAACTCCAACTCCATATATTCCGTCTCGCGGAGAAAAAAATAGATAGAAAGTTTCATCGTGTTTTACGACACGGAGCCGCCGCCAAGCCCTAATCTCTCTCGGGAGGGCTGATCTGGAGTCCGTTCGGGGCTCCGGAGAGGGGGATTCATCATCGTCGTCATCATCAACCATCCTCCATCACCAATTTCATGATGCTCACCGCCGTGCGTGAGTAATTCCATCGTAGGCTTGCTGAACGGTGATGGGTTGGGTGAGATTTACCATGTAATCATGTTAGTTTTGTTAGGGTTTGATCCCTATTATCCACTATGTTCTGAGATTGATGTTGCTATGACTTTGCTATGCTTAATGCTTGTCACTAGGGCCCGAGTGCCATGATTTTAGATCTGAACTTATTATGTTTTCATGAATATATGTGTCTTCATGATGCTATCTTGCAAGTCTATTGTCACCTATTATGTGTTATGATCCGACAACCCCGAAGGGACAATAATCGGGATACTTCTCGGTGATGACCATAGTTTGAGGAGTTCATGTATTCACTATGTGTTAATTCTTTGGTCCGGTTCTCTATTAAAAGGAGGCCTTAATATCCCTTAGTTTCAACTAGGACTCCGCTGCCACGGGAGGGTAGGATAAAAGATGTCATGCAAGTTCTTTTCCATAAGCACGTATACTATTTACGAAATACATGCCTACATTACATTGATGAATTGGAGCTAGTTCTTGTCACCCTATGTTATAACTATTACATGAGGAATCGCATCCGGCATAATTATCCATCACTGATCCATTGCCTACGAGCTTTTCACATATTGTTCTTCGCTTATTTACTTTTCCGTCGCTACTGTTACAGTTACTACAAAACCCCCAAAACTATTATCTTTACTTTTGCTACCGTTACCTTTATTATCATACTACTTTGCTACTAAATAGTTTGCTGCAGATACTAAGTTATCCAGGTGTGGTTGAATTGACAACTCAACTGCTAATACTCAAGAATATTCTTTGGCTCCCCTTGTGTCGAATCAATAAATTTGGGTTAAATACTTTACCCTCGAAAGCTGTTGCGATCCCCTACACTTGTGGGTTATCAAGACTAATTTCTGGCGCCGTTGCGGAGGAGCATAGCTCTATTCTCTAAGTCACTTGGGATTTATATCTATTGATCACTATGAAGAACTTGAAAGACGCAAAAACCAAGATCTATCCCTCAACTACTAGGTGAGGTAAGGAACTGCCATCTAGCTCTGCACTAGATTCTCCTTCTGTTTTGAGTAAGATTGCGACACCTAAACCTGCCACTGCTGTGAATTCTGATATGTCGCATGTTATTGATGATGCCACTTCTGCTATGCATGATACTTATGATTAAACTACTTCTGTGCGTGATACTACTTTGCCATTAGGTGAATTTCTTGATGAACAACTTGCTAGAGTTAGGGGAATGAAAATATTGAAGATGCCATTATTGATGATAGTGATGATGAAAATTCTCCAAATGATTATGTATTTCCTGTTGTTCCTGAGGGTTATGTTATGAATGAAGAAGCTGCTAGAGCTATCTTTGCTTGCAATGATAGATATGATCTTAAGAAAATATTAGCTAAATGGAAGCAGCAGTCTCTTAATGCTAGAATGAAACCTGACCCTTCTTTTGCTACTTCACCTATCTGTGTTACTGATAAGGATTATGAATTCTCTGTTGATCCTGAGATTATTACTCTAGTTGAATCTGATCCTTTTTATGGCCTTGAATCTGAAACTGTTGTGGCACATCTTACCAAGTCGAATGATATAGCTACCCTGTTTACTCATGATGAAAGATCTCGTTATTTTTATATCCTTAGGATATTTCCGTTCTCGTTAAAGGGTGATGCTAAGACTGGTATAATTCTCTTGCTCCTGGTTGTGTGCGTAGTCCCTAGGATATTATTTATTACTTCTCTGATAAATATTTCCCTGCTCATAAGAAACAAGCTGCCTTGCGGGAAATATATAATTTCGTGCAAATCAAAGAAGAGAGTCTCCCACAAGCTTGGGGGAGGCTTCTCCGGTTACTTAATGCTTTGCCTGATCACCCTCTCAAGAAAAATGAAATACTTGATATCTTTTATAGTGTACTAACCGATGCTTCCAAGGACTACTTGGATAGTTGTGTTGGTTGTGTTTTCAGGGAAAGAACAGTCGACGAAGCTGAATTGCTATTGAATAATATGTTGGTTAATGAAAATAATTGGACTCTTCCTGAGCCAATTCCTGAGGCAATTCCTAAACCAATTGAGCCAACTCCGGAGCCTATTCCTAAACCCACTCCGAAGAAGAGAGGTGTTTTATTTGTCAGCCCTGAAGATATGCAAGAGGCAAAGAAATGAATGAAAGAAAAAGTTATTAAAGCTGAAGATGTTAAGAATCTACCACCTTTTGAAGAAATACATGGTCTTAATATACCGCCTGTTGAAGAACCACATTGTCTTGATAACCCGACACAAGTAGTAAAGGTAAATTCTCTCTATAGATATGATAAAGTTGAAATCCCCTCTACTAAATTTCATAGCCCTTGCTTAGATGAATTTAATGACTTTATGGATAGACAAGAAAGTTTTAATGCTTATGTTGCTAGAGAGTTAAAGAATAATGCTTTCGAGATAGGACGCGTGAGCGATAATATGGCTATAGTTAAAGGTTGCTACTCAAGCTGAGCAAGTATTTAAAGCTCAAAATGATTTGCTTGAGGAATTAAATAATAAAAATGACTTTGCTGTTAGAGTGGCTACTAGAACTGGTAGAATGACTCAGGAACCTTTGTATCCTGAAGGCCACCCTAAGAGAATCGAGCAAGATTCTCAGAGAAATAATTTAGAGGCACCTAGTTCTTCTAAAAAGAACAAAAAGAAAAACAATAGAACTTTGCATGCTTCTAGTGAACCTACTATAGACACACCTAAGAATCCCAATGACATTTCTTTCTCTGACGCTGAAACACAATCAGGTGATGAACATGAACCTAGTGATAATGTTAATGATAATGTTCATGTTGATGCTCAATCTAGCAAAAACAATGAAGTAGAGGTTGAACCTGCTGTTGATCTTGATAACCCACAATCAAGGAATCAACCTTATGATAAGAGAGATTTTGTTTCTAGGAAGCACGGTAGAGACAGAGAACCATGGGTTCAGAAACCCATGCCCTTTCCTCCTAAACCATCCAAGACAAAGGATGATGAGGATTTTGAGCGCTTTGCTGAAATGATTAGACCTATTTTCTTACGTATGCGCTTAACTAATATGCTTAAAGTAAATCCTTATGCTAAGTATATGAAGGATATCATCACAAACAAAAGAAAGATACTGGAAGCTGAAATTTCCACCATGCTTGCTAAGTACACCTTTAAGGGTGGAATACCAAAGGAACTTGGAGATCTAGGGGTACCAACTATACCATGATCCATTAAAAGAAATTATGTTAGAACTGCTTTATGTGATCTTGGAGCCGGTGTTAGTGTTATGCCTCTCTTTTTATATCGTAGACTTGAATTGAATAAGTTGACACCTACTGAAATCTCTTTGCAAATGGCTGATAAATCAACTTCTATACCTGTCGATATTTGTGAGGATGTGCCTGTTGTGGTTGCAAATGTCACTATCTTAACGGACTTTGTTATTCTTGATATTCCCGAGGACGATAGTATGTCTATTATCCTTGGTAGACCTTTTTTGAATACTGCAGGGGCTGTTATTGATTGCAACAAAGGCAATGTCACTTTTCATGTTAATAGTAAGGAGCATACTGTACACTTTCTGAGGAAACAATCTCAAGTTCATATTATCAATTCTATTGGAAAAGTTCCAACTATCATTATTGGAGGTTTTGAATTTCCTCTCCCTACTGTCAAGAAAAAGTATGATATTCTTATTGTTGGGGATTTTCATATCCCCGTTGAGGTAACTTAGTGTTATTCGAAATTTCTCCGGTTCCGTGTTATTCGGAATGAGTTTGTTAACAAGACTTGATCAACCTTGTTAGTGGATTCATTTTGATGATCATGAGATGGATGAAACTAGAAGGCACAACCTTCTGTACCCTCTTTTTACTTTCTGTTATTTAGAATAAATAAAGCAAAAATAGTATTATCCGTCAGTTTTCTGAATTATCCATGCAATAAAAAATATCCCGAAAATAAAAGTTCTCCAAATGCCCTGCAAATTTAGTATGATTTTTTATGGAATATTTGAGGATTTTAGGCACTGAAAACACTACAGGAGGGACAAGCACCAGGCGACGAGAGCGGAGGGCGCGCCCCCTCTCCCTGGGCGTGCCCCCCTTTCTCGTGGGCCCCTGGTGGCCCCCCTCCACTTATGCCAGCACCCACACACTTCATCTTCTACCCCAAAAAAATCCCCATCCAGCTCAAGCACAAGTTCTAGCTCATTTTGCTGCGATTTTTGATCTCCTTGCTCAAAGCTCCATTCACAAAACTGCTTTGGGAGATTGTTGCTTGGTATGTGACTCCTCCATTGGTCCAATTAGTTTTTGTTCTAGTGCTTTATTCATTGCAAATTTTTGCTCCTTAGGTGACCATGTTCTTGAGCTTGCATGTTAAATTTATGAGGTCCCAAGCAATTCTAATGCATGATATAGGCTCTAGGCACTTGTAGGAGTAGTTGCTACCATTATTGTTAAGTTTTATTCACTTTTATTTTGAAGTTACTAAAATTTCAGAAATTTTTAGAAAATGTTAAGGAAATTTTTGAGGGGCTCTTCTAGCCAAGGCTCTCAGGAAAAACAAGCCAAAGAGAAGGTAAAAGCCAAGTATGGTAGTGTGAATGGCCATGTGAATGGCCATGCAATGATTTGTTGAAAGAAGCCGAAATTCATGAAGATTTTTATTCTTTGATCGAGACTGCGGGCCTCACCGGTTTCATCAACGACCGGATCGATCAGTATCTCTTACTCACTAATACTTTCGTGCAAAACTTTTATTATTATCCTAAGAAGTCACCGCCTACAGTATCATTTCATTTATATGATGAATTCAGAGAAATGTCTTTATGTAATTTTTGCGCGGTGTGTAGGATACCTTATGAGGGAGAATTAGAGGAACCCCATCGTAAAGATGTGGATGGCTTTGTTAACACAATAGCTGTAGAGGAGCCAAAGAAGGATTCCGAGGCAAAAGTCTCTAGCATACACTTTCCTGTTTTACGCTAGTTTGCCATATTTGCTAGTAGATGCTTGATTGGTTGTGGAAATAGTGGAAACTTAAGTGTTCCTGATATTATCATTCTTCAACATGCCTTGCTTGGAGACAATACTTTTAGTATGGGTGCCTTCGTTGCTAAACGGCTAGCCCTGAATCGTACAAAAGGCCCCATATTTGGTGGTATCTATGCTGCATGTCTTGCTAGGCATTTTCAGATACCCATTAGGCATCTTGAGAAAGAGGAGACAACATTGCCTCCTCACATTTTAGATTACAAGAGCATGGTAGCACACAAGTTTATTTTTGACAACGAAGAGAGGATGCTCTTGTATAAACTTAGATTTAATAAGAAACATTTTGAGATTATTATTTTGCATGCGCCTCTGTTGTTTGATTTGCTTGCAGAAAATTTTCTCGTCACACCGGAAGCGGTGAACAATCATCGAGCCCAAGCTTTTACTCCAGAACTTGAACCTGAGCCGGAACCTGAACTGGACCCTTATCGTGCATCATCTGTCCAGTGGGATCCAGAGATGACCAGCCAGTGGTATCCTGATTACACCAGGGAGAGTAGCGGCGGTCCTTGGTATTAGACCAACTTAGGCCAAAAGCCTAAGCTTGGGGGAGTACGTATTTCTCACCGACTTTACATTCATGTTCACACACTAGTTGTCGGTGCTCATACTCTTTCATTGTATTATCCATGCTAGTTTAAATTCCTTTTTCTAGTTTTCTTCTTGTGTTTGATAAACCTTGAGAAAAACCAAAAAAATTAGTTAGTTTAATTTCCATGCTTGTTGTAGAAATTAAATTGAAAACCCAAAAAGATTTCTAGTTCTTCTTCTTTCTTGTTGGGAGCTTTCCCGTGTAAATAGTTTTCTTTTCTTTTCATTCCTTTAGGGGTCGAGAAGACCATTTTGAAAATGTTTAGTGGCTCCCATATGCATGATTGTTTATTTAACTTAGAGCCAATATTACTTGTCTTCTCTTTTGAGTTGAATGCTTGCAGATTCCAGCTTAGTCCAATGCACGTGCACTCTTATTATTATATACATCGTTCGGTCGTGCAAGTGAAAGGCAATAATGACGATATATGATGGACTTATTGGAATGAGAAGAGCTGGTATGAACTCGACCTCTCTTGTTTTTGTAAATATGATGAGTTCATCATTTCCGAGTCAGCTTATTATGAAGTAAACATATTTGCAATGACATTCAGAGATTATAGTTGCTTGTGCCATGCTTGATTAGCTTTGAGTTATAATGGTTTACCTTGCGTGCCAACATGCTATTAGAATGATTATGATGTGGTATGATGGGATGGTATCCTCCTTTGAATGAATTAAGTGACTCGACTTGGCACATGTTCACGCATGTAGTTGAATCAAATCAACATAGCATTCATGATATTTATGTTCATGGTGGATTATATCCTACTCATGCTTGTATTCGGTGTGAATTAATTTTAATGCATGTTTATGACTGTTGTCGCTCTCTCAGTTGGTCGCTTCCCAGTCTTTTGCTAGCCTTCACCTGTACTAAGCGGGAATACTGCTTGTGCATCCAAAATCCTTAAACCCCAAAGTTGTTCCATATGAGTCCACTATACCTTCCTATATGCGGTATTTACCTGCCGTTCCAAGTAAATTTGTATTTGCCAAACTCCAAACCTTCAAATAAAATTCTATTTTGTATGCTCGAGCAGCTCATGTTACAACTAGGGCTGCCTATATATTCCATGCTAGGTGGGTTATTCTCAAGAGGAGTGGACTCTGCTCCTCATTCACGAGAAAGGGCCGGTAACCGGGATGCCCAGTCCCATGATCCAAAAAGATCAAAGCAAATCAAAATAATTAAACAAAACTCTCCCAGGAGTTCTTCAAGTCTTCAAAACGTGCCAATGTGATCGATGATGAAGATGATGCTACTTCACCACCCCCTACTTCTGCATGCATCGACACTGCACCAAGTTCGTCTGCACCGCCAAACGACAACGGCAACCCTGCTGCTTCAACTACTCCTCATGAGGACAAGTAGATGCTCTATGTCTTCAAACCTTTTTGGTCATTACTGACAAAAGGGGGAGAAGCATATGAGTTTGATAGTCTTCAAGCGGGTTCATATGGGCGGTTGCTTTATATTTTGCCTAGTGTTTACAACTCTTGCTTTTGATACATTTCGTTCTTTGAGTTGTAATACTTAAACTCGATGGTCGTCTGCTACTTATTTGCTCTTTCATGTGCGAGGATAACTTCCGCACTTAGATCAATCCGCACTTAGATCATTTTGCAGACGTCCATTTTTCATTATGCATGTCATTCTCTTAGTTATATCATTTCGTGCATGATGAATTATCTTCATAAGTTGAAGTGGATCTCCACAAGTACAACATGCCATGTGCATTTGCATTCCAAAAGCAAATTATTTATATGCACATCTTCAGGGGGAGCCCTTGCCACTTATGAAGACAATACACTATCCTTTACAATTTCACATACTTCTTTCCCGTTGAAAACTGCAACCAGTTTGTTATCAATCACCAAAAAGGGGGAGATTGTAAGTGCATCTAGTGCCACCCCTAGTTGGTTTTGGAGTATTGACGACAAAGTTGGTTGAGGGACTAATGCATTTGTGAGAATTGTAGGATAACGCAGGAAGTGTCCCTCATTGATTTGGTTTACCTACCGGAGATGACCCCTAAAAATGTATGAAGACATTGAAGACAATGGTGGTGTGTGAAGATATTCACTCTGAAGTCTATGACATGAGAAGACATTGAGTGAATACTATGGAGCGCGAAGACTGAGTTGTTTCGTTGTTTCCTTTTCTTCTTTGTTGAGTCATAGGAACCACCGTACTGTTAAGTGGGGTCCAAGTGAACAAAGTCAGAGTGACTGAAGTGATGCTCAACCCAAATCCTATGTCTTCGAGCGAAGACAATGAGAGCAAATCTTATCTAGAGCTGGATGAGTCAGCTTTGCTTGTAGCCCAAGTAAAGTTGCCGTGTGTGTTTGAAATCTGACCGTTGGAACACGTGTCAGTTCCTTAGTGACCCAGGGTCATTTCGTACATATCAGGTCGGGTTTCCTTGTGGCTATAAATAGCCCACCCCTACACCATAAATTGGTGGCTGCTCAGAGTTAGTTTACGGCTTTTGTCGTTTTGAGAGCAATCCACCTCGAAGCCTTTGATAGAGAAATCCTTGCGAGGACAAAGCCCAAACACCCAGAGCCAAAGAGTATTAGGCATCACTGAAGTCTTTCTATCTATGTGACCTAAAGACTTATTACACTTGAGGACTGTGTATCCTCCAGCCGGTTAGGCGTCGCATTCTGAGCATCCAAGAGTCATTATGGATTGCCGGTGAACAAAGTCTGTGAAGGTTCGGAAGTCTACCTTGAAGACTTACTAGAGTGATTGGGCGCGGACTGTGTGTCCTTAGCTCAAGGGGAATAACGTGAAGACGCGGTCTTCTGAGTTGAATCTCAGCCTCCCTAACCAGACGTACAGTTGTCACAGCAACTGGAACTGGTCCAACAAATCCTGTGTCTTCATCAAGTGACTGGTTCTATCTCTTCCCTCCTTTACTTTGAGTTTGTCTTCGTGAAGTCATTGCTTATTTGTCTTATCTGTTTGACTTCATTGCTTGACTACTATTGTTGATTGGCTTCCTACTATCTTCCATCCTGATCCTTACTACCTAGCTGTTATTAGTCTTTGTACGTTCACATTATTGCATACTTGACTATGGCTTGCTTGTTGTAGTTTATCTTCCGCTGCATATCAATTAGGTCATTTCTATTGTTTGTCTTCGAAACTTCCACGTTTTGAAGACTTTGATAAAAATCACCTATTCACCTCCCTCTAGTCAATAACTAGCACTTTTAATTGGTATCAGAGCACCTAGCACCAAATTTTGCTTTGGGTTCAAATTTTGACTTGTGATGGGGATCCTTGATCCAGCACCTAGCACCAAAGACTCTGAAGTAGCTGACATTTGGCTTCTTGCCAGTAAGGAGCTCATACGATGTTTTGCCCAGAAGCTTGTGGATGTAAACACGGTTGATGATGTGGCATGCTGTATCAATAGATTCAGGCCAGAACTTTCTTGGTGTCTTGTACTCGTCGAGCATTGTTCGAGCCATCTCAATGAGGGTTCTGTTCTTGCGCTCAACAATGCCATTTTGCTGAGGTGTGTATGGAGCAGAAAACTCATGAGTGATTCCCATTGTATCCAAATAGAGATCAAGCCCGGTGTTCTTGAATTCAGTGCCGTTATCACTTCTCATATGCTTGATCTTGACGCCATAGTTGTTCATTGCTCGATTGGCGAATCGTCTGAAGACATCTTGTACTTCAGTCTTGTAGAGAATTATGTGCACCCATGTATATCTTGAGTAGTCATCAACAATGACGAAGCCATAGAGACACACTGTTGTTGTGAGGGTAGAGTAGTGAGTAGGGCCAAATAAGTCCATGTGCAACAACTCAAAGGGTTGAGATGTCGTCATGATTGTCTTCGAGGGGTGCTTGGCCCTCGTCATCTTTCCAGCTTCACAGGCACCACACAAATGATCTTTCTTGAACTTGACACCTTCGATTCCTATGACATTCTTCTTCTTGACGAGAGTGTGTAAGTTCCTCATGCCAGCATGCCCCAGCCTTCGATGCCAGAGCCAGCATTCTGAAGCTTTTGCAAGAAGACATACGACAAGCTGTGGACCTGCTGAGAAATCTACCATGTATAGATCACCTTTCCTATACCCTTCAAAGACTAGAGACTTGTCAGATTCCATTAGTACAAGGCAACGATATTTTCCAAATATCACAATCATGTTTAAGTCACAAAGCATTGAGACAGACATTAAGTTGAATCCAAGGGATTCAACAAGCATCACTTTATCCATGTGTTGATCCTTTGAGATTGCAACTCTACCTAGACCCAATACCTTTCCTTTACCAGTGTCAGCAAATGTGATTTGACTCTTGTCAGATGGACGTAAGGTTGAGTCCATGAGAAGACTTCGATCACCAGCCATATGATTAGTGCATCCGCTGTCCATAATCCATTCTGAAGCACGAGGTGTCATACCCTACAATGCAGTTAGGAGGATAGGCTTCACAAGGTATGTTGTGAAGCATAAGCATTTGACGCACACTTGGATTATCACAGCTTAGATGAAAGTTAGCACACAATATGACAGGTAAGCGATTCATATGTGGAATACATAGTAAGTCACGCGCCCCTTTGTGTTTTAGGTCCCCAGCAATAATATCGGACGCCTTTGATTGCTGGCTGGAGACCATATTCTGCAAAAGAGAGTTAATTCTTCTTCACCACCCACATCTTCAGGGGTGGCTTAGAAGCAATGAGTCTAAGTGTAGCATCTGAGAATTTTGGCTTTGAAGCCCTAGCAAATAGCCTTGTAGGAGATGAACGATACTCATATGAATAAGCAGAAAAGTTCTTAGTCCTATGAACATGGCGGTTTGAGGACACACGTTCATATTCATAAGTTTGAGTACTATTTCCCTGCAAAACATTGGCGTTAGGGTGACTCAAGTGAGTCCTGTATTCGTATGAAGCCGTTGGACTATATGATGCCTTTGGTCTAAGGTTTGTCTTCTTCCCAGGTGGTGTCATGATGACATTCACTTGAAGATTCTTAAGACAGCTTTTGGGAACCCAGATCTTCTTCATAGGTGGTCCATTCCTGCAGTTAGTACCAATATACCTGGCAAACACTTCACCATTCTGATTTTTGAACAATTTATAGTTTGCATCAAAGGATTCATCAATGATAATAGGATTAGCATAAGTAAAGCCAGATAAAGTGGATGGATCCACTGAAGGTTCCTTTGTAGCAACCCATGTGGTTTTGGGATACTACTCAGGCTTCCAATAGGAACCATCAGCATTCATTTTCCTCTCGAACCCAACACCCTCTTTCCTAGGGTTTCGGTTCAGAATCTGCTTTTTGAGGACATCACAAAGTGTCTGATGCCCTTTCAGACTTTTATACATCCCTGTTTCAAGCAACGTCTTCAACCTAGCATTTTCATCAGCAATAGTAGAGGTATCCTCAGTAGAGGGGTTAGTTTCCACATCAGTAGTTGAAGACAAAGCAACAGTACCAGCATTGGAACATTCAGCAACAGAGGCAGTGTTATCACGCTCAATGCATTTTAAACATGGTGGTTCAAATCCATTCTGCGTAACACTGATTTCTTGAGCAAGTAATGAATCGCGCTCCTTCAGAAGATCTCCACAATCCACTCTTGTCTTTTCAAGATCTTGCTTTCTTTGAAGACATTCAGAAGAAAGTTTCTCATGATCAGACAAGAGAGCATTATGTTGATCTTGAAGGGTGTCAAACTTGGAATGAAGTCTCTGAAGACTCTCAGCCAAAGCTTTTGACTGATCCATTTCTTCACCCAACATATCATCGCTCTTACTAAGCATGTTTTGAATCTTTTCCAAAGCTCTTTGTTGTTTAGTGGCAAGGGAAGCAAGTTTGACATAGCTGGGGCCAAATTCATCACCTGATTCATCATCACTAGTTTCAGAGAGATAGCATTCAGTTACCTTAGCACCCCCTTCCATTAGGCATGGTGAAGATGAAGACAATTCAGGTGGAAAGGTCATCTCTTTAAGATACTCCTTGTAGTCATCAAGCCAAGGATCATGATGATTAAGATGACCTTCATAGACCTCAGAGAGCCGATCCCAGATTAGCTTCGCGTGATTGAGGTGCATGACGTTCCTGAACTGATTTCGGGACAGACAGGAGCAGATGACATCCTTCGCGGTGAGGTTCAGTAGAGTGTATTTGCGAATGTCATCAGCCTCCGCCATCTTGCATAGATCGGTAAGACCAATCTCAGTGACGGTCCACAGTTTGCTATCCATAGCCATGAGTCGCTTCTTCATCATGGCTTTCCACCGAGGATATTCATGACCGTCAAAGGTGGGGCAAGATACATTCCTCAATCCTGCAGTCGACATAGCTAAACTCCAGGTGGTTAAACCGAATCACACAGAACAAGGGAGTACCTTGCTCTGATACTAATGGTTCACAACGAGAGCTCCTGCCAAGCACATTAGATGAAGCTCCTTCCAGCGAATCTATCAAGCTGATGGGAACTGGTGAAATCATGCCCTCTGAAGCACAGCCTGAAGAGGAACTTATCATTTCTGCACCAAACCAACTTGAAGACAATGCTCAGAGAGAATACAATCCTCCCAATGATGACAATGATCAGCATGAGCAAGGGCTTCGTCCAGTTCATCCTCGTGTTGCAAATGAAGTACAAATTGAGAAGATAATTGATAGCATCAATCCACCTGGTTTTGAAGATCCAAAACATCCTGATATGGTGTACAAACTAAACAAAGCACTGTATGGCCTCAAACAAGCTCCTCGCGCTTGGTATGATACAATCAAAGACTTCCTGAAGAGCAAAGGCTTCAAACCAGGATCCCTAGATCCCACACTCTTCACGAAGACATATGATGGTGAACTGTTTGTATGCCAAATATATGTGGATGACATAATCTTCGGCTGCACCAACCAGAAGTATAGTGATGAGTTTGGATACATGATGCAAGAGAAATATCACATGTCCATGATGGGTGAGCTGAAGTTCTTCCTTGGTCATCAAATTCGTCAGCAAAGAAATGGCATCTTCATTTCTCAAGAAAAATATCTCAAAGACTGTCTGAAGAAGTTCGGCATGCAAGATTGCAAAGGTTACACGACACCAATGCCAGCCAAACATCATCTTGGTCCCGACGACAATGGTAAAGAGTTCGATCAAAAGGTATACCGCTCCATGATTGGTTCTTTACTTTACCTATGTGCACCTAGGCCAGATATTATGCTTAGTGTTTGCATGTGTGCTCGATTCCAAGCGGTACCAAAGGAATCACATCACTTAGCTGTGAAGCGAATTCTTAGATATTTGGCTTACACCCCAACACTCGGATTATGGTATCCAAAGGGCTCAAGATTTGATCTGGTTGGATTCTCGGATGCTGATTATGCTGGTGATAAGGTGGATCGCAAATCTACATCCGGAACATGTCACTTTCTGGGACGATCACTTGTCTGTTGGTCTTCAAAGAAGCAAAACTATGTATCACTCTCAACTGCTGAATCTGAATACATTGCCGCTGTATCTTGTTGTGCTCAGCTTCTGTGGATGAAGCAAACTCTCAAGGACTATGGCATCAATCTGAAGCAAGTCCCTCTCTTCTGCGACAACGAAAGCGCCATCAAGATTGCCAACAATCCAGTTCAGCACTCGAAGACAAAGCACATTGAAATTCGTCATCATTTTCTTTGAGATCATGTCATGAAGAAAGATATTGACATCATTCACATCAACACTAAAGAGCAACTAGCAGATATCTTCACAAAGCCCTTGGATGAGAAAAGGTTTTGCAAGTTACGGTGTGAGCTAAATATCTTGGAATCCTCAAATGTCCTGTGATCAGGCACACATCCTAACACTTATGCATGTTGATGACTTAGATGTGCAACACACGAAGTAAAGTATATCTTCAATCAATGAAGACTTACATTCTGAGTGTGAATACATTAACATGGAATTTGACTTCGGAGTGCCACGATAATTGTGCGCCGTGTCTGGGTCTAGTACTTCCTATACGGTGGGTAACGCCACCACCAAATTTCTTGGTTTGAAGTGTTTCACTCATGGCGTTATTGTTGAATATATTCGCATTTGATTTGTCTTCAACTTTCAACTTATCTTCATGATTTACTTCACTATGTTGAGTTGATTGCTTGCCCACACACACATATATATATATAT
>NC_041389.1:335175298-335255533 GCF_002162155.2 Triticum dicoccoides | reverse complement strand
CTAGTATTCTGTCCTCTACAGCATTCACTTATAGCTATGTCTTCATTTGTGAATCTTTTGAACTAAGTGAATGTGATCGGACCCTAATCTTTCTATGCTTTCTATCTCAAACTCTATCTGTCCAAATCATATGCATTCTATTGAAACTGTCAAATGTCTTCTCTGCATTCTTGTCAGCAGAAGACACAGAGACAAACATCAAGTCCTTTTAAATGATTCATCTTTATTGTTGAAATCCGGAGAAGCCAGAACGACCATCCGACAAACTTGGCGGGCGTGGGAATGTGGGACAACTCTGAGTATGTCGCATGCTTGCCACGTGTCCCTCAGATGTGAACAGGCAGGGGCACCTGCGTAATTGCATTGTGCCGCACACCTTCTTATAAATACGTGCCCCTTGCGGTCAAGAAAACCTTCTTCCACCTCTCCACCTCGTCAAAACCCTAGCGCCACCGCTAGCTCTCGACGATGCCGGCGACGAAGCGCTTAGCTGCCGCGACTTCTCCGACGCCGTCCTCACGCCGGCCGTGGGCATCGTCCTCTCCGCCGCCGCCGCTGTAGGAGTCCTCCGTCGCCAAGTTAGGGCACGATGGATTGAACTGCTCGGTCTCCTTTCATCCCATCTAGCAGTTCATCGTGTGGTAAATATAACTCTATTTTTACCATCTTTTTGATCCTCAATGATTCATCCAATTTACCAAAATTGGTTTCTGTCTATACAAAATTAGATCTACTCTGTCTGCATCTCATACCGCCTAGTATATTCACTTAAGCTTCATATCTAGTTAGATTCCTCACTTGTACTTATTCACGGATTCGTACAAATCTAGAACCGACTCTCAACATATAAGTGAATGTCTTCGCAACATGAGGTCAATGTCTTCAAACTGATTTATCTTCAAACTCTTCTAAGAATCCATATAACCTCTTCCCCTTCCCTCGCATCTCTAATGCTGCCACAGGTACATGTCCGTGGGAGAATCCCTAGGTTCTCATAGTCTGCATTCGTTTGCAGAATTCTTACAGCAACACATTGACTCTCCCGAAGCCAGTTCCTGTCTGACCAGCAAGCGAAAGCCTTTGAAGCCTTTGAACATATTGAAACCATTCAGTTTGAAGTTCATGGCTACGGAGAAATCTGTAAGGAAGGGTGGCAGACAGCGTCGAGGGGGAACATCAAAGGATCTGCCTGATGATCTTGCAGAAATCTACAAAACAGATCCTGAAGAGGATTACAATCAGCGCAAGACACGAATCCAATGGATTCGACGCTATTGGGCTGAACAATGGTTCAAGTACAAATTCGTGACCCAGGAGTACGCTGAGAAGAATGCTATCAAGAGTCCTTGGGGTGATATTCTCTATCGAGGTCTTCCCCCCAAGAACAAAGATGAAGCCATTGCACAAGAATTCTATCCGTGTATGGTCCGTGGACCACAGCCTAAAGATGCCGACCCATCATCATTGCTCTGTTGTCGTGACGATAATCTCTTCAAGTGCAACTTCCAGTATGCAAAGGCTTTGGCAAAGGAAAACAAGAAGTCATGGGGATTAGACTTCAATCCTGGTCCCTCTGCTCCCCGTGCTGATGGCACAC
This sequence comes from Triticum dicoccoides, assembly GCF_002162155.2. Taxonomy (NCBI): domain Eukaryota; kingdom Viridiplantae; phylum Streptophyta; class Magnoliopsida; order Poales; family Poaceae; genus Triticum; species Triticum dicoccoides. The sequence continues at coordinate 335,253,936 of NC_041389.1, read as the reverse complement.
GTGAAGCGGAAGAAAATAGAATTGGCCCCTTCTCAAACTTTGATGGCCTCATCTCTTACATCTTGGTGCAAGGTGCCAAAGTCGATCATTCTGATAATGATGTTGATTCTGATGAAGCCCTAGCTCCTCCTCCAAGGCCGCAGAAGCCAAAGAAAATTAAGGCTTCAACATCAGCTGCACCTCCAAAAGCTTCTCGTGTGAAGCCACTGGCCACTGCACCTCCTGAAGACAGTGTGCAGTCTGAAGATCTTTCACACATCTCCAAGAAGATGGAGAAGAAAAAGAAAATAATCAAGAGTACTTATCAGACTTTGACTCCTGCTGCTATTCTGCGTGAAGAGCACATTGATCTGTCCAGCGATGACGATCTTGTAGATGATGCTCTTGAGCAACTGATCAAGAGCAAGGAAGAAGCTGAGATCTTCAACAACTTGCCTCTTTTTGACGTGGCAATCATCCATAACTTCATTGATGAGTGGTTTGACACACCAAATCTCAGCTTTGATGACTTGCAACTTCCAATTGGCCTCAGCATCGCCTTCAATGGCGCCATTGCTTCTGAGCTAGCTATTGCTCAGCGCATTGTCGAACTGAAGCACAAGATTGACTATGAAAAGGCTCAGTTCAAGAAGCATGTGGCCATGCTCAACGTGCAAGATGTCAAGAACTTCAAGATCATGCTGCATGAGCTCAAAGAAGCCTTTCACAAGAAGCGTGAAGAAGCTCGAGGCTCTAGAGAGCGCATGAAAAATCTGGGTGACAAGTGTGTGCTTGCCTACAATGAGGCTGAGAAGCGCAAGGCTCTTGGTCGTCCTGGCATCGACCACAGGGTGGCTGCAAAGAAGAAGAAATCGACTGTCCAATCTGCACCTTCAAGGCAAGATGAACCTCGCATTGTCTTCCCAAGCAGCATGACTGGCTCGAAGCCAAAAGTCACGTCAACCGCTTCAGAACAGAAGAAGACGAGGGCTGCAGAGGCTGAAGCCAGAAAACGGAAAACCTCAGGAGCCTCTGATGCTGCTCCCTCCGAGAAGAAGTGCAAGACCAAGAAAAATTGGGCTGCTCCCACAGAGCCCCTTGTTGTTGAACCCATCTCAGTGGTTCGTCCTGCACCTGCAACCCAAGAACTTCGAATGACTGTTCATGAGCCTGCTTCCACAGAGGCTCCTGAAGCTGAAGAGATTCCAACAGTTGATCCCATCACTGCTGAAGACATTGGTCACCATGATAATGTTGAAGATGATGAAGTTCTTCCTCAAATTGAATACAATGTGGTATCATCGCCTGTTCTCACGAACAGCGAAATCATCAGCATTGATCGTCCTCTGACGCCAATTACTCAGGATGCTTCATGGGTTGATCGCCCGCAACAACAAGACTCCCCCAGTACTCCCCAACAACAACAAGTCACACCATCCGTGCAAGTTGAAGAGGATGAGGACCTACCTACTCCATCTCCAAAGGCGTCGCCTGTATTACTAAGGCTTCGCAAAGGACCAAGGCCTCAAGTCCCTCTTCCGAGCGTTCCAGAAGGAGAAGTGCACCATCAACCTGTTGCACGTCAAGTGTTTTCTGAAGCCCCAGCTGCTGAAGACAATCCGGCTGCATCAGCCGATGACGGACTTCAAGAAGAACGTGTCCCTACTCCCCCCATTCCTAAAGAAGCTGTTCATGATGCGAACGTGTTTGTGCCTGACCCTCCAGCTCATCAAGTGGAGGTTGAAAACCTTGAGGCTGCCACCACCAACACCAATGAAGCTGATGACATAGTCATGGCTGAAGCTAATGTGGAGCCTATCCCAAGCACCATACCAGAAGTCAATGCTGAAAATGCTCTTGAAGCTTCTGTTGTGCAGCCCGAAGCCACTGTTGTTGCCACTGCTCCTGTTCCGCCACCAAGGCCCTATACAATTGAGCAAGCATATAACCATGGCGAGCTAATCACAGTAAGATGGCCCGTTCTGGTCCATCCGCCTACTATCTCTGGTCCTCAGTTTGATTATCACATTGAGCATAGGCCTCAGGTCCAGAAGCCAAAGCCAAGACTGCCAAGGTTTCCAGGTACTGTCACATCTGTCGGGTCCTTCAAGGCAAATGGCTTCACAAGCCACGACACATTCTTTGACAGTTCAAAGAACCCCTACACAAAGCCAAGAATATCATCAGATCGTTTCTGGAGTCATCAGCAACGAAGCTATTACTCCTGTGTTCTGTATGATCAATGGCGCATTTTCCCTCATATGCGCCTCGACACTGAAGCCATTGTTGGACTGCCATGCTTAGAAGAAGCACTTGACTGCTTTCGTGATGCTGGTCTGGTCAGCTTTGTGACAGACAAAGAACATTGGAATGAAGAGCTATTGCTTCAATTCTATGCTACGCTCCACATTCGCGGTTATAACAGAGATACGAAGACATGGGTTCTCGAGTGGATGACAGGAAATGTTCACCATGAAGCCAAAGCTCTTGACATTATTGAGCTTACATGCCTATCCATTCCTAGAGAGCTATATGAACCTGGTTGTCAAAACCACCGCAATGCACTGGAGAGCATCTTCCATAAGCCTGAACCCAATATGAGCCAGATGTTGAGCATGATGAAGCCATTGCCTCATGACGCTGAATACCCAAAGGAGTTCTTTGTTGATGACCTTGAGTATCTGCCGCGCACCATATATCACATCATCAGGCGGACTCTATGGCCTATCAAAGGACATTCATCAGCTGCAAAACTTGAAGGAGCCATGAAGACATTGGTCTTTTACATCCTCAATGGCATCAGCTTCAATGCGTAAGATTTCTTCATCAGGAAAGTGGCTGCATCTGGACCTGACCTTTTCAGACTGAAATTCTATGCCCCATGGGTCATGCGCCTCATTAAGCAACATTCTGCTGTCAACTATCAACCCTCTGCTCGCAATCATGTGATCTTCCTACCAGAGGTTGATATGTCAGTTGAAGCCATATACCCTGAACCTGCCAAGAAGCCTCTTTGTCTTCAAAATGCTGAACATCAAAGCTTCACTCAGCCTATGGAAGGAGTCCAAGCTGTTACACGTGTCTATCCGATGGCTGGAAACATTCGTCTACCTCATCGTGCGCAAACTGAAGCTACTACGAGCACAATTTCTCAAAGGCCTCGGAAGAACTCTCGGGTCCTAAATGACCGAGAACTTCTTGTGGCCCTGCATCAGAAACAAGATAAGTATCATTTTTGGCTCAAGCATCAGATGCAAAGCCTCTTGGTGGATGTAAATTGCATTCGAAACCTTGCCACCAAGAATGCATTTGTCACTCACGAAACTTGTCGGCGATCATGGAAGAGTTTGGCCCTGCTCAGTGCTGAAGCAGATCTTCAAGACGATGGCTTCACTGAAAGATTCAAGTTTGACTCCACTCCTCCATGGAATGCTGTCCTACGAAGAACTCCATCTCTTGAAGACTCTGACTATTCTTCCTCCGCGGCAACTGAAAGTGCTAGTTATCGACTAGAGGGGGGGTGAATAGGCGATTTTTATCAAAGTCTTCAAAACGTGGAAGTTTCAAAGACAAACAATAGAAATGACCTAATTGATATGCAGCGGAAGATAAACTACAACAAGCAAGCCATAGTCAAGTATGCAATAATGTGAACGTATAAAGACCAATAGCAGCTAGGTAGTAAGGATCAGGATGGAAGATAGTCTGAAGCCAATCAACGATAGTAGTCAAGCAATGAAGTCAAACAGATAAGACAAATAAGCAATGACTTCACGAAGACAAACTCAAAGTAAAGGATGGAAGAGATAGAACCAGTCACTTGATGAAGACACAGGATTTGTTGGACCAGTTCCAGTTGCTGTGACAACTGTACGTCTGGTTAGGGAGGCTGAGATTCAACTCAGAAGACCGCGTCTTCACCTTATTCCCCTTGAGCTAAGGACACACAGTCCTCTCCCAATCACTCTGGTAAGTCTTCAAGGTAGACTTCCGAACCTTCACAGACTTCGTTCACCGGCAATCCACAATGACTCTTGGATGCTCAGAACGCGACGCCTAACCGGCTGGAGGATACACAGTCCTCAAGTGCAATAAGTCTTCAGGACACAGACAGAAAGACTTCAGTGATGCCTAACACGCTTTGGCTCTGGGTGTTTGGGCTTTGTCCTCACAAGGATTTCTCTCTCAAAGGCTTCAAGGTTGGTTGCTCTCAAAACGACAAAAGCCGTAAACTAACTCTAAGCAGCCACCAATTTATGGTGTAGGGCGTGGGCTATTTCTAGCCACAAGGCAACCCGACCTGATATGTCCGAAATGACCCTGGGTCACTAAGGAATTGACACGTGTTCCAACGGTCAGATTTCAAACACACACGACAACTTTACTTGGGCTACAAGCAAAGCTGACTCATCCAGCTCTGGATAAGATTTGCTCTCATTGTCTTCGCTCGAAGACATAGGATTTGCGTTGAGCATCACTTCAGTCACTCTGACTTTGTTCACTTGGACCCCACTTAACAGTACGGTGGTTCCTATGACTCAACAAAGAAGAAAAGGAAACAACGAAACAACACAGTCTTCGCGCTCCATAGTCTTCACTCAATGTCTTCTCATGTCATAGTCTTCAGTGTGAATATCTTCACACACCACCATTGTCTTCAATGTCTTCATACATTTTTAGGGGTCATCTCCGGTAGGTAAACCGAATCAATGACGGACACTACCTGCGTTATCCTGCAATTCTCACAAACACATTAGTCCCTCAACCAACTTTGTCGTCAATACTCCAAAACCAACTAGGGGTGGCACTAGATGCACTTACAATCTCCCCCTTTTTGGTGATTGATGACAAACTGGTTGAAGTTTTCAACGGGAAAGAAGTATGTGAAATTGTAAAGGATAGTGTATTTTCTTCATAAGTGGCAAGGGCTCCCCCTGAAGATGTGCATATAAATAATTTGCTTTTGGAATGCAAATGCACATGGCAGGTTGTACTTGTGGAGATCCACTTCAACTTATGAAGATAATTCATCATGCACGAAGTGATATAACTAAGAGAATGACATGCATAATGAAAAAAATGGACGTCTGCAGAATGATCTAAGTGCGGAAGTTATCATCGTACGTGGAAACGCAAATAAGTAGCAGACGACCATCAAGTTCAAGTGTTACAACTCAAAGAACGAAGTGTATCAAAAGCAAGAGTTGTAAGCACTAGGCAAAAATATAAAGCAAGCTCCCTTATGAACCCTCTTGAAGACTATCAAACTCATACGCTTCTCCCCCTTTTGTCAGTAATGACCAAAAAGGTTTGAAGACATAGAGCATCTACTCGTCCTCATGAGGAGTAGTTGAAGCAGCAGGGTTGTCGTTGTCGTTTGGCGGTGCAGACGAACTTGGTGTAGTGTCGATGCGTGCAGAAGTTGGGGGTGGTGAAGTAGCATCGTCTTCATCATCGATCACATTGGCATTTACAGTTGCCGCGGAGGAAGAATAGTCAGAGTCTTCAAGAGATGGAGTTCTTCGTAGGACAACATTCCGAGGAGGAGTGGAGTCAAACTTGAATCTTTCAGTGAAGCCATCGTCTTGAAGATCTGCTTCAGCATTGAGCAGGGTCAAACTCTTCCATGATCGCCGACAAGTTTCGTGAGTGACAAATGCATTCTTGGTGGCAAGGTTTCGAATGCGATTTACATCCACCAAGAGGCTTTGCATCTGTCGCTTGAGCCAAAAATGATGCTTATCTTGTTTCTGATGCAGGGCCACAAGAAGTTCTCGGTCATTTAGGACCCGAGAGTGCTTCCGAGGCCTGTGAGCAATTGTGCTCGCAATAGCTTCAGTTGGCGCATGATGAGGTAGACGAATGTTTCCAGCCATCGGATAGACACGTGTGACAGCTTGGACTCCTTCCATAGGCTGAGTGAAGCTTTGATGTTCAGCATTTTGAAGACAAAGAGGCTTCTTGGCAGGTTCAGGGTATATGGCTTCAACTGACATATCAACCTCTGGTAGGAAGATCACATGATTGCGAGCAGAGGGTTGATAGTTGATAGCAGAATGTTGCTTAATGAGGTGCATGACCCATGGAGCATTGAATTTCAGTCCAAAAAGGTCAGATCCAGATGCAACTAGTTTCCTGATGAAGAAATCTTGCGCATTGAAGCTGATGCCATTGAGGATGTAAAAGACCAATGTCTTCATGGCTCCTTCAAGTTTTGCAGCTGATGAATGTCCTTTGATAGGCCATAGAGTCCGCCTGCTGATGTGATATATGGTGCGCGGAAGATACTCAAGGTCATCAACAAAGAACTCCTTTGGGTATTCAGCGTCATGAGGCAATGGCTTCCTCATGCTCAACATCTGGCTCATATTGGGTTCAGGCTTATGGAAGATGCTCTCCAGTGCATTGCGGTGGTTTTGACAACCAGGTTCATATAGCTCTCCAGGAGTGGATAGGCCTGTAAGCTCAATGATTTCAAGAGCTTTGGCTTCATGATGAACATTTCCTGTCATCCACTCGAGAACCCATGTCTTCGTATCTCTGTTATAACCGCGAATGTGGAGCATAGCATAGAATTGAAGCAATAGCTCTTCATTCCAATGTTCTTTGTCTGTCACAAAGCTGAGTAGACCAGCATCACGAAAGCAGTCAAGTGCTTCTTCTAAGCATGGCAGTCCAGCAATGGCTTCAGTGTCGAGGCGCATATGAGGGAAAATGCGCCCTTGATCATACAGAACACAGGAGTAATAGCTTTGCTACTGAGGACTCCAGAAACGATCTGATGATATTCTTGGCTTTGTGTAGGGGTTCTTTGAACTGTCAAAGAATGTGTCGTGGCTTTTGAAGCCATTTGCATTGAAGGACCCGACAGATGTGGCAGTACCTGGAAACCTTGGCAGTCTTGGCTTTGGCTTCTAGACCTGAGGCCTATGCTCAATGTGATAATCAAACTGAGGACCAGAGACAGTAGGCGGAGGGACCAGAACGGGCCATCTTACTGTGATTAGCTCACCATGGTTGTATGCTTGCTCAATTGTATAGGGCCTTGGTGGCGGAACAGGAGCAGTGGCAGCAATAGTGGCTTCGGGCTGCACAACAGAAGCTTCAGGAGCATTTTCAACATTGTCTTCTGGTATAGGGCTTGGGACAGGCTCCACATTAGCTTCAGCCATGACTATGTCATCAGCTTCATTGGTGTTGGTGGTGGTAGCCTCAAGGTTTTCAACCTGCACTTGATGAGCTGGAGGGTCAGGCACAGACACGTTCACATCATGAACATCTTCTTCAGGAATGGGGGAGTAGGGACACGTTCTTCTTGAAGTCCGTCATCGGCTGATGCAGCCAGATTGTCTTCAGCAGCTGGGGCTTCAGACATGGAGACATTCACAGTTGGAGTGGCTTCTGAAAACACTTGACGTGCAACATGTTGATGGTGCACTTCTCCTTCTGGAATGTTCGGAAGAGGGACTTAAGGCCTTGGTCCTTTGCGAAGCCTTTGTAATACAGGCGACGCCTTTGGAGATGGAGTAGGCAGGTCCTCATCCTCTTCAACTTGCACGGATGGTGTGACTTGTTGTTGTTGGGGAGTACTGGGGGAGTCTTGTTGTTGCGGGCGATCAGCCCATGAAGCATCCTGAGCAATTGGCGTCAGAGGACGACGAATGCTGATGATTTCGCTGTTCGTGAGAACAGGCGATGATACCACATTGTATTCAATTTGAGGAAGAACTTCATCATCTTCAACATTGTCATGGTGACCAATGTCTTCAGAAGTGATGGGATCAATTGCTGGAATCTCTTCAGCTTCAGGAGCCTCTGTGGAAGCAGGCTCATGAACAGTCATTCGAAGTTCTTGGGTTGCCGATGCAGGACGAACCACTGAGATGGGTTCAACAACAAGGGACTCTGTGGGAGCAGCCCGATTTTTCTTGGTCTTGCACTTCTTCTTGGAGGGAGCAGCATCAGAGGCTTCTGAGGTTTTCCATTTTCTGGCTTCAGCCTCTGCAGCCCTCGTCTTCTTCTGTTCTGAAGCGGTTGACGTGACTTTTGGCTTCGAGCCAGTCATGCTACTTGGGAAGACAATGCGAGGTTCATCTTGCCTTGAAGGCGCAGATTGGACAGTCGATTTCTTCTTCTTTGCAGCCATCCTGGGGTCGATGCCAGGACGACCAAGAGCCTTGCGCTTCTCAGCCTCATTGTAGGCAAGCACACACTTGTTAGCCAGATTTTTCATGCGCTCTCTGGAGCCTCGAGCTTCTTCACGCTTCTTGTGAAAGGCTTCTTTGAGCTCATGCAGCATGATCTTGAAGTTCTTGACATCTTGCACGTTGAGCGTGGCCACATGCTTCTTGAACTGAGCCTTTTCATAGTCAATCTTGTGCTTCAGTTCGACGATGCGCTGAGCAATAGCTAGCTCAGATGCAATGGCGCCATTGACGGCGACGCTGAGGCCAATTGGAAGTTTCAAGTCATCAAAGCTGAGATTTGGTGTGTCAAACCACTCATCAATGAAGTTATGGACGATTGCCACGCCAAAAAGAGGCAAGTTGTTGAAGATCTCAGCTTCTTCCTTGCTCTTGATCAGTTGCTCAAGAGCATTGTCGGTGTCAAAACCGGCGGATCTCGGGTAGGGGGTCCCGAACTGTGCGTCTTGGCGGATGGTAACAGGAGACGAGGGACACGATGTTTTACCCAGGTTCGGGCCCTCTTGATGTTGGTAAAACCCTACGTCCTGCTTGATTAATATTGATGATGTGTGTTACAAGAGTAGATCTACCACGAGATCAAGGAGGCTAAACCCTAGAATCTAGCCTATGGTATGATTGTTGTTTGTCCTACGGACTAAAGCCATCCAGTTTATATAGACACCGAAGAGGGCTAGGGTTACACAGAGTCGGTTACAATGGTAGGAGATCTACATATCCGTATCGCCAAGCTTGCCTTCCACGCCAAGGAAAGTCCCATCCGGACACGGGACGAAGTCTTCAATCTTGTATCTTCATAGTCTTGGAGTCCCGCCGATGATGATATTTTGGCTATCCGGACACCCCCTAGTCCGGAACTCCCTCAGTAGCCCCTGAACCAGGCTAATGACGACGAGTCCGGCGCGCATGTTGTCTTCGGCATTGCAAGGCGGGTTCTCCCTCCGAATAATTCATAGAAGATTGTGAACACCAGGATAGTGTCCGGCTCTGCAAAATAATTTCCACATACCACCGTAGAGAGAATAATATTTACACAAGTTCAATATGCTGACGTATTTCGTGGCGTGATGTCACACCACTACCAAGCCTTTACTCGAATTGTTTTTATTATACCACCTCAGCGCGTTTAGCGAAGCGGTTTCCTTGGCACGTCTTGTCGAAGCAGAGATCGTGTTCCCCTTATTCCGGGATTCCCATTAATACGGACATGGGTAACCCAACCACGCTCGTTGCCACGCCCCCTCCATCGAAGGCGGGTTCCAAATGGTCACGGGGACGGCTCTTGGTATTCCTCCTCTTTATAATGAGACCAAGGCCAGTTCTTTTTCTTCAATCCTCAATCGAATCCGCCCCTCGCCCCCAAGTTCCAACACCCAGGGCTCCAGATTCGGGTACCTTCGACCTTCGACAATGTCCGGCTCCAACCCACGGGGCCGGTGGATGCCCTCTTCCGTCACGGAAGAAGACGTGTTAAAGCTGAGAGACGCCAGGTACTTGACCTATGAGATTTCACATAGGTTTCCTGCCAGAGGGCAAGTTATTCCTACTCCCGAGACCGGCGAGAGAGTTGTGTTCGTGTCTCACCTCCGTCGGGGCTTAGGCTTCCCGATGGACCCCTTCGTGAGGGGGCTCATGTTTTACTATGGGCTGGAATTCCATGACTTGGCTCCGGAGTCCATCCTCCACATCTCATCGTTTATTGTCGTTTGCGAAGCCTTCCTCCGCACTACCCCTCACTTCGACTTGTGCCTCAAAACCTTCAATGTGGAGCCGAAGATGATTGAGGGGCGTCAGGCAGAGTGCGGAGGGGCGGTCATAAGCAAGAGGGCCAATGCTCCATGGCCCGAGGGCTCTTTTCAGGAGGAGCTCGGTGTGTGGCAACAGGAGTGGTTCTATAGCACCGCTCCCAGGGGCAGCAGGCAGAGGCCGCCGCCCGTCTTCCGCTCGGGCCCTCCACAACAGTTGACATCATGAGTCAACAAGGGGCGTGACTGCGGGCCGTCCAAAGACGTACCCCTGTTGCAGGACCGGATTCGAGGCCTCCAAGAAAGGGAGATCAATCTAGTCGCATTGGTACAGGTTATGTTGATCCGGCGTCTACTGCCCTGCAAACGTCGCCCCCTCCGCCTGTGGGAATTTAATCCGGAGGGACCACGAGCTCTTCAACACTTCATGGGTTTGACACCCGCGGAGATGTACAAACTGTTCTTCAGATCGCAAGAGATGCGTCCGGACTTGACCGAGGATGCTGGCCTAAGCTGCAATCGCCCGGATACTCAAGTAAGTAGCCCTGTGTCCGGACACATTGTTTATCTATTTATCGTGGGTTTGCCTTTTGACCAGCTATCCCTTGGACATGAGTGGATAGCGCAAGCAAAACTGATACGGTGTCCGGCCCCCCTCCCTGAGACCATGCAGGATCCCGTGTTAATCAAAATGTTGGAGGTTGCGCTCTCGGAGGAGGGCGAAGGGGGGCACAAGGGAACTACCACCTCTGCCAAGGAGGCTTTCAGTAAGGGATTAATCAAGAGTCCCTCCTTCCAGGGGGAGAAGAGGACAGCTTCCGAAGACCCGGAGGCCAAGGCCTCGAAGCGGGGAAAGAAATCTGTACCGGAAGGTCCTGTGCCGGGAAGAGTCCCGGCCGTACTGTCTCCTCGGAGGAATCAGCCCTCCATTGAGCCGTAAGTAAAAAAGGAGAAATTTTGTAATAGTGGACACCCCTGCTTAATTTTTAAGGGTAACCGAATTTTTCATCTTGTAGTTCGGATCTCAGCCCGTCTCAGCACAGCTCATCTTCGGGAGACCTTCGTCCGGAGATGATGGAGAGTGAAACGCCTCCATCTGCCGCCCCATCGTGTGGGGCGGACGACCCTGAGGTGTCATCGCGGAGGGTCTCCCCGAGTCCGGCGGGGCCAGAGAGTTTGGCACCCATCGGAGTACGGCCGGTGGAGCTGCAGGATTTGCTTAAGAGGGCGTCCATCTCGGAAGATCACCGCACATTAATGAGTATGGTGATTGAAAGGATCTCGTCCGCCGAGAGCGGGTTGTATGAGGCCGTCGGAAGCTTGCTGACGGGCTTTGAGGTATGCAAAAAATGACATACCTTTTGACAGTTTTGCACATGAAGTGCGCCCTGTATAGATAATAGCCCCTGAGACTTGGTATGCTGTCGAAAGCGATAGCGTGCCAAGGATCATAATCTTAGTTATAGAATGTCGCCTTTCCTATGCAGGTGGCGGAACGTTCGGTGGCCAGCCGGACTGATGGAGTTGCCGAACTGAAGAGGCAACTTGACGTTGCTGATGCGGACATCACGCTGGTCAATAAACGGCTTAGCGAGTCACAAGGTAGGTGGTTGCTCCGCGGTTGCCTAGTAAGGGAGCTAGTGCCCGTTCCTTACAATTTGTATGCTTGATGCAGATGGCTCCGCAGCTGTGGAAGATCTTCGAGCAGAGCTTGCTCGAGCCAAGGAGCAGGACAAGATAAGTAATGCGGCTGCCTTGAAGGCAGCAGAAGAGCTAAAAGCCGAAAAGGCTGCTCACTGCCGAAGAAGGGAAGAGTTGGCCGGAATGGCCTTGAAATTAAAAGATGCTGCCGACCGTTGCAAGGTTCTTGAAGGAGAACGCCAAGTTGAGCAAGAGGGCCTGAAGAAGGCCGGCGCCAAAGTCAAGGATGCCCGGAGTGAGATGCGGGCTATGAAGGAGGAACTGCGTCAGGCCGGAGACATTGCGGCTGGAAAGCCCTTTCTTCTACGTAGGAAATTCACGGATCCGAAGTATGCTCAGTTGGGCCAGCTGTGTGGCGCAGAGGATCCTTATCTAGATTTGGCAGCGAGTGCGGCGGACACAGTCGTGCACTTCCGAAGCCAGAAGGATCACGAAATAGAAGAACTTTATTGGTCTCAATTCCATAGTCCGGAGCGTCCACTTCCATTGACAGATCGGCTGGCTGAGTGGGCTGAGCTGAATAGATTGTCCGGACTTGCCATGACGGATGTGATCACTCATCTGTGGCCGGAAAGGCCCAAGCCGAAGAGTTATTTTGGCTTGTTGCAGCAATTCCTTGAGGCGGTGCCGCATATCAAGGCGATGAAGCGGTCGGCATGCATAGAAGGTGCACGGATGGCTCTCGCCCATGTGAAGACATATTGGGCGGACATGGATGCCACCGCTGTTGCATCCCGGGGTTCGGACAAGAGCCGATTACCCGCCGAGCACTATTTTGAAGAAGTCCTGCAGGGCGCTCATTTAATAGAGTCGCAGTGCTCGAAAGATGTCATGTTCAAATGACATGTATAATTTGTAAGATCATGTTTGTAATGCAATAGCTTTTTATACTTGTGCGTTCAAGTATTGAACTATCTCCTCTGCGGCCGTATGTGTATGTATAATCTGAAAGATGGCAGTCTTTGGCTTCAGCCCCCACGCACATGGTGTGGGGGTGTTTGCAAAAAGAAAAACGCTTTTTCACACTTAATCCAACGTCTTGGTCCTTTTAAGGAGGTGATAGCGTAGCAAAGTAGGCAACCGGACTATAACGCTTTATCACTTTCACTTAGCCATAGGAGCTCGAATGTGGGGCTACTATATAGCCCCTAGCTGCACCGCTCTTCCCTGAATCGGGGCACTTATGTGCCTGACCGGGAAGCGGTCCTTCGTCAAAGCGGAGGAATTCTAAACATTCCAATGGTTGATCGAGTGGTTGACAAGTCTCTCACTATATCATGACAGTCAGTTTTCGGCTTTCTCTACTGAGGTGCTCGCCCGGCCGAACTGGGGCACAATCGCAGTAGTTCTCCTGGTGCTGCGTTAGCCGATGATACGGAACGTAAGGCAGCAAAACACAGGAGCCGGGCAAACCGAACATTTGACCAAAGACATGATTCGGAGCTGATGCATATAAGGCCTAACTCGAGACGCCGAACACTCCCTGAGGTGTTCGGTCTTTATGGTACCGGGCAGAACAATGCCCTAAGCCCCTAGTGTCCAGGTACAGGCGGGAACTTCTGACGCGGCTGATGCCAAAGCGCCAGTCTCCTCCTCGGTTATGGTAGGAAACCGGGGGATGTGTATCAACAAGAGACAGTGAGAAAGGTTTACGCAGGGTCTTAATCTGAAAAGAATCCTTGCAACGGGTCCCTGCTGCACGTCTGCGCCAGTGTCTCCGTTGTGCTGTATCCTGGACGGGCGTAGCACGTGCTTCATCTGTAAAAGAGAAGGACTTAGTTTCTAAGAAATATCATGCAAAAGTTGTATTAAAATAAAGTATAATTTGGAAGATGAAGAAAGTTGAGCTTTATTGGCTCTCATCATTTATACGTGCGGCCCCTTAAAAGGGGGTATGCGGCTGGGAAGCCCCTTGTTTATTTACGCCGGACTCGCCTAACCGTGTCCGGGGTCTGAATGACCTGTGTTTAGGGGCCTTGACCTGCAAGGTCGGAGTGGCTATCAAGGCAGCCACATGCTCTCCGTGGTCGAGGAACACTCGTAGTTACTCTTTAATGAGATTATGCCGCGTGGACCGGGCATTGTAAGTATAGGAGACGTGTAGTGTGGTATGGCGTTAAAGCGGGCGAAAGCTTTGCGTCCCAGTAGTGCTTGATGGCCACTGTATAATGGGGCGCGACAAAGAGTGAGCCTTTCGCGATGGAGGTTGTCGGATGAACCGAACACAACCTCTAGTGGTACAGAGCCTGTATAATTGGCTTAAAGGCCTGGCGTCACTCCTTTGAAGGAAGTGCTGTTATGGCGAATGTTGGTAGGGTCTATCCCCATTCTGCGGATGGTGTCCTAGTATGGCAGGTGTCGTGCTGTGTTGTCGTGTTATCACATGAAGTGAGTTCACTGTTTTGACTTCTAGTGGGAAAGTCTTCTGTTTTCCGAAGTGCTGCTTTTGGGGTTCGTCACTTTCGCTTGGTGTATCGAGCCCCTTGTGTTCGGCGTTAAGTCGGCCGGACTGCTTGAAGACCTAACAATCTCTGTGGGTATGGTTTGCAGGCTTTCCGGAGGTACCGTGTATTTGACATAGCCTGTCTAGAATCTTGTTTAGGTTGGATAGCTCGTCACTGTTGTCCTTGAGGGGCAGCGTTTTGTTGTTCGGCCGAGAGCTTTTGAATCCGGCATTGACCGCCGTACTGTTTGGGCCATTTTCCTTATTCCGGCGCCGATCATTTCTACGTCTTGATTTCCCATTTCCATCCCTGACTTCGGGTGTACTCGGGTCGCTGGTGCTGCATCTAGCCAGCCAGCTGTCTTCCCCCGCGCAAAAGCAGGTCATGAGGCTTGTTAGTGTGGCCATTGTTCTTGGTTTTTCCTGGCCGAGGTGTCTGGCGAGCCATTCGTCTCGGACATTGTGTTTAAAGGCTGCTAAGGCTTCAACGTCCGGACAGTCGACTATTTGGTTCTTTTTAGTGAGGAACCTGTTCCAGAATTTGCATGCTGACTCTCCGGGCTGTTGAGTTATGTGACTTAAATCGTCTGCATCCGGAGGGCGGACATTAGTCCCTTGAAAATTTGCTCGAAACGCATCTTCAAGCTCTTCCCAACTTCCAATGGTATATTCTGGGAGGCTTTTAAGCCAATGCCGAGCTGGCCCTTTGAGCTTGAGGGGTAGGTATTTTATGGCATGGAGATCGTCTCCTCTGGCCATATGTATGTGTAGGATATAATCCTTAATCCAGACTGCGGGGTCTGTCATTCCGTCATATGCCTCTATGTTTGCGGGTTTGAATCCCGCTGGAAATCCATGATCCAGTACCTCGTCGGTGAAACATAGTGTGTGTGCGGCGCCCCTATATTTGGGTGTACCGTTGTCTTCGAATGCTCGGCGAGTTATGTTGCTTCCTGGAGTCTTCTTTTTTGGCCCATAGATAGACCGAGCTGGGTCATCCTTCTTCCGAGGATCTTTAAGCTGATCGTGTGCCGGCTTGTGTGCGGTGCCCCTTGTTGCTCTTGGCCTGTCATCTGGTCGTCTATCCGGCCAGGCGGCTTCCTTCTTTTTTGACTGCGGGGGCTCTAAGGCCTCCTCGTCAAATTCGGGCAACAGCTTGCGCTTCGGGTAGCTCTTCGTCTGGTGACTAGCGCCATATTTATCTGCGGTGTTGAGTACTTTGCTCCATCTCTTTCTGAGTGCGTCCTCCGCTGTTTTGAGCTTCCGCTTTTGCTTCTTCAAACTTCTTGTAGTGGCGACGAGCCTTTTATGAAGGTTCATATGCTCTGGTGATGTGAGATCGTCTTCGCCGGGGATGGGTTGCTTGTCCAGTTCATCATGGTCGGATGGCTGCTTGATGGCATGTGCGTCGTCCACTGCTTCGCCCTGCTCTAGGGCCGGGTCCGTATGGGTGCTGTTTTTATCGAGGCCGGTCTTCGGGCGGCGCTTGCTTCGCCGTTTTGGTTGTTTGTTGGGGGAGTTGTCCTTCGCCATGTCCCATTTTTCCTCATTGTCGCTTCCTTTTGGTGTATCCATCATGTGTACGTCGTGAGTTGGGGTGGCTTTCCAGTGCCCGTTAGGTGCTGGTTCTTGGTCGTCTCCGGCATCGTCGTCCATACCGTCGATGTCTTTGGAGTCGTAGTCTAGCATGTCAGTTAGATCATCGACAGTGGCTACCAAGTGGGTGGTGGGTGGGCTTTGAATTTCTTCGTCGTCCGCATCCCAACCGTCCTGGCCGCAGTCCGGCCAGTACTCTCCTGATAACGAGAGATACTTTAGCGAACTCAAGATGTCGCCAAAAGGTGAGTGTTGAAAGATGTCCGCTGCGGTGAACTCCATGATCGGCGCCCAATCGGATTCGACCGGAGGGGGCGCGGGAGGTTCGGAGTCCGGCGAGGAGTCCGGCACCTCGGAGCTGCGAGCTTCGTGAGGAACAAGGTCAGTGTTCGGCTCTATCGCCGTAGAGGTTGCAGCCCCCGAGGCGATGTCTAGCCATCCGTCCTCGATCTGTGCAGCCGGCTCCGAACTGAAGATCAGAGCGGGCTCGAGTGCGGCCTCCAGGGTACTGTCCGGCAGCACAGCTAAATCATGCCCGTCGTGACAGTGTGGCACGCTCGGCTGTGGCTCGAATCCATCGAGGATCAAGTGCCCACGGATGTCGGCCGTGAAGTTCAAGCTTCCAAATCTGACCTGACGGCCAGGGGCGTAACTTTCGATCTGCTCTAGATGGCCAAGCGAATTGGCCCGCAGTGCAAAGCCGTCGAATACAAAGATCTGTCCGGGGAGGAAGGTCTCACCCTGGACTGCGTCGTTGATGACGATCGAAGAAGCCATCGAGCCTATCGGCGACGACACAGAGGAACTCTCAATGAAAGCACCAATGTCGGTGTCAAAACCGGTGGATCTCGGGTAGGGGTCCCAAACTGTGCATCTAGGCGGATGGTAACAGGAGACGAGGGACACGATGTCTTACCCAGGTTCGGGCCCTCTTGATGGAGGTAAAACCCTATGTCCTGCTTGATTAATATTGATGATGTGTGTTACAAGAGTAGATCTACCACGAGATCAAGGAGGCTAAATCCTAGAATCTAGCCTATGGTATGATTGTTGTTCGTCCTACGGACTAAAGCCATCCGGTTTATATAGATACCGGAGAGGGCTAGGGTTACACAGAGTCGGTTACAATGGTAGGAGATGTACATATCCGTATCGCCAAGCTTGCCTTCCACGCCAAGGAAAGTCCCATCCGGACATGGGACAAAGTCTTCAATCTTGTATCATCATAGTCTTGGAGTCCGGCCGATGATGATAGTTCGGCTATCCGGACACCCCGTAGTCCGGAACTCCCTCAAGCATCATCTGCAAGATCGTCATCGCTGGACAGATCAATGTGCTCTTCACGCAGAATAGTAGCAGGAGTCAAAGTTTGATCAGTACTCTTGATGATTTTCTTTTTCTTCTCCATCTTCTTGGAGATGCGTGAAAGATCTTCAGACTTCACACTGTCTTCAGGAGGTGCAGTGGCCAGTGGCTGCACACGAGAAGCTTTTGGAGGTGCAGCTGATGTTGAAGCCTTAATTTTCTTTGGCTTCTGCGGCCTTGGAGGAGGAGCTGGGGCTTCATAAGAATCAACATCATTATCAGAATGATCGACTTTGGCACCTTGCACCAACATGTAAGAGATGAGGCCTTCAAAGTTTGAAAAGGGGCCAATTCTATTTTCTTCTGCTTCACGTGTGCCATCAGCACGGGGAGCAGAGGGACCAGGATTGAAGTATAATCCCCATGACTTCTTGTTTTCCTTTGCCGAAGCCTTTGCATACTAGAAGTTGCGCTTGAAGAGATTATCGTCACGACACCAGAGCAATGATGATGGGTCGGCATCTTCAGGTTGTGGTCCACGGACCATACACATATAGAATTCTTGTGCAATGGCTTCAGCTTTGATCTTGGGGGGAAGGCCTCGATAGAGAATATCACCCCAAGGACTCTTGATAGTATTCTTCTCAGCGTACTCCTGGGTCACGAATTTGTACTTGAACCATTGTTCAGCCCAATAGCGTCGAATCCATTAGAGTCGTGTCTTGCGCTGATTATAATCCTCTTTAGGATCTGTTTTATAGATTTCTGCAAGATCATCAGGCAGATCCTTTGATGTTCCCCCTCGACGCTGTCTGCCACCCTTCCTTACAGATTTCTCTGTAGCCATGAACTTCAAACTGAATGGTTTCAATATGTTCAAAGGATTCAAAGGCTTTCGCTTGTTGGTCAGACAGGAACTGGCTTTGGGAGATTCAATGTGTTGTTGTAAGAATTCTGCAAACGAATACAGACTATGAGAACCTAGGGATTCTTCCACGGACATGTAGCTGTGACAGCATTAGAGATGCGAGGGAAGGGGGAGAGGTCATATGGATTCTCAGAAGAGTTTGAAGATAAATCAGTTTGAAGACATTGACCTCATGTTGCGAAGACATTCACTTATATGTTGAGAGTCGGTTCCAGATTTGTACGAATCTGTGAATAAGTACAAGTGAGGAATCTAACTAGATATGAAGCTTAAGTGAATATACTAGGCAGTATGAGATGCAGACAGATTAGATCTAATTTTGTATAGACAGAAACCAATTTTGGTAAATTGGATGAATCATTGAGGATCAAAAAGATGGTAAGAATAGAGTTATATTTACCACACGATGAACTGCTAGATGGGATGAAAGGAGACCGAGCAGTTCAATCCACCGTGCCCTAACTTGGCGACGGAGGACTCCTACGGCGGCGGCGGAGAGGACGATGCCCGCGGCCGGCGTGAGGACGGCGTCGGAGAAGTCGCGGGAGCTAAGCGCTTTGTCGTCGGCGTCGTCGAGAGCTAGCGGTGGCGCTAGGGTTTTGACGAGGTGGAGAGGTGGAAGAAGGTTTTCTTGACCGCAGGGGGCATGTATTTATAAGAAGGTGTGCGGCACAGCGCAATTACGCAGGTGCCCCTGCCTGTTCACATCTGAGGGACACATGGCAAGCATGCAACATACTCAGAGTTGTCCCACGTTCCCACGCCCGCCAAGTTTGTCGGATGGTCGTTCCGGCTTCTCCGGATTTCAACAATAAAGATGAATCATTTAAAAGGACTTGATGTTTGTCTCTTTGTCTTCTGCTGACAAGAATGCAGAGAAGACATTTGACAGTTTCAATATAATTCATATGATTTGGACAGATAGAGTTTGAGATAGAAAGCATAGAAAGATTAGGGTCCGATCACATTCACTTAGTTCAAAAGATTCACAAATGAAGACATAGCTATAAGTGAATGTTGTAGAGGACAGAATACTAGTGTATATATATATATATATATATATATATATATATATATATATATATATATATATATATATGGGCAAGCAATCAACTCAACATAGTGAAGTAAATCATGAAGATAAGTTGAAAGTTGAAGACAAATCAAATGCGAATATATTCAACAATAACGCCATGAGTGAAACACTTCAAACCAAGAAATTTGGTGGTGGCGTTACCCACCGTATAGGAAGTATTAGACCCAGACACGACGCACAATTATGGTGGCGCTCCGAAGTCAAATTCCATGTTAATGTATTCACACTCAGAATTTAAGTCTTCATTGATTGAAGATACTTTACTTCGTGTGTTGCACATCTAAGTCATCAACATGCATAAGTGTTAGGATGTGTGCCTGATCACAGGACATTTGAGGATTCCAAGATATTTAGCTCACACTGTAACTTGCAAAATCTTTTCTCATCCAAGGGCTTTGTGAAGATATCTGCCAGGTGCTCTTTAGTGTTGATGTGAATGATGTCAATATCTTTCTTCATGACATGATCTCGGAGAAAATGATGACGAATTTCAATGTGCTTTGTCTTCGAGTGCTGAACTAGATTGTTGGCAATCTTGATGGCGCTTTCGTTGTCGCAGAAGAGATGGACTTGCTTTAGATTGATGCCATAGTCCTTGAGAGTTTGCTTCATCCACAAAAGCTGAGCACAACAAGATCCAGCGGCAATGTATTCAGATTCAGCAGTTGAGAGTGATACATAGTTTTGCTTCTTTGAAGACCAACAGACAAGTGATCGTCCCAGAAAGTGACATGTTCCGGATGTAGATTTGCGATCCACCTTGTCACCAGCATAATCAGCATCCGAGAATCCAACCAGATCAAATCTTGAGCCCTTTGGATACCATAATCCGACTGTTGGGGTGTAAGCCAAATATCTAAGAATTCGCTTCACAGCTAAGTGATGCGATTCCTTTGGTGCCGCTTGGAATCGAGCACACATGCAAACACTAAGCATAATATCTGGCCTAGATGCACATAGGTAAAGTAAAGAACCAATCATGGAGCGGTATACCTTTTGATCGAACTCTTTACCATTGTCGTCGGGACCAAGATGATGTTTGGCTGGCATTGGCGTCGTGTAACCTTTGCAATCTTGCATGCCGAACTTCTTCTGACAGTCTTTGAGATATTTTTCTTGAGAAATGAAGATGCCATTTCTTTGCTGACAAATTTGAAGACCAAGGAAGAACTTCAGCTCACCCAACATGGACATCTGATATTGCTCTTGCATCATGTATCCAAACTCATCACTATACTTCTGGTTGGTGCAGCCGAAGATTATGTCATCCACATATATTTGGCATACAAACAGTTCACCATCATATGTCTTCGTGAAAAGTGTGGGATCTAGGGATCCTGGTTTGAAGCCTTTGCTCTTCAGGAAGTCTTTGATTGTATCATACCAAGCGCGAGGAGCTTGTTTGAGGCCATACAGTGCTTTGTTTAGTTTGTACACCATATCAGGATGTTTTGGATCTTCAAAACCAGGTGGTTGAGCAACATACACTTCTTCTTCAATCTTGCCATTGAGGAAAGCACTCTTCACATCCATTTGATATAGCAAGATGTTGTGGTGATTAGCATAGGCTAGCAGTATGCGAATAGCTTCAAGCCTAGCCACCGGAGCAAATGTTTCATTGAAGTCGATTCCTTCAACTTGAGTATATCCTTGAGCCACAAGACATGCTTTGTTTCTGACGACTTGACCATGCTCATCTTGTTTGTTCCGATATATCCATTTAGTGCCAATAATGTTATGTTTGCTAGGGTCAGGGCGCTTGAAAAGTTCCCAAACATTATTCAGCTTGAACTGTTGAAGTTCTTCTTGCATGGCTTGAATCCATTCAGGTTCCATAAAGGCTTCAGCAACTTTCTTGGGTTCAGATATTGATACAAATGAAAAGTGCCCACAGAAATTTGCTAACTGTGTTGCTCTTGAGAGAGTAAGCGGACCAGGTGCATTGATGCTATCAATTATCTTCTCAATTTGTACTTCATTTGCAACACGAGGATGAACTGGACAAAGCCCTTGCTCATGCTGATCATTGTCATCATTGGGAGGATTGTCTTTGGTCTGAGCATTGTCTTCAGGTTTGGTGCAGAAATGATAAGTTCCTCTTCAGGCTGTGCTTCAGAGGGCATGATTTCACCAGTTCCCATCAGCTTGATAGATTCGCTGGAAGGAGCTTCATCTAATGTGCTTGGCAGGAGCTCTCGTTGTGAACCATTGGTTTCATCAAATCACACGTCCACAGTTTCAACGATTTTGTAGTGGAAGAGGTTGAATACTCTGTAAGAGTGTGAATCCTTTCCATAACCGAGCATGAAGCCTTCGTGAGCTTTGGGTTCAAATTTTGACTTGTGATGGGGATCCTTGATCCAGCACCTAGCACCAAAGACTCTAAAGTAGCTGACATTTGGCTTCTTGCTAGTAAGGAGCTCATAGGATGTTTTGCCCAGAAGCTTGTGGATGTAAACACGGTTGATGATGTAACATGCTGTATCAATAGCTTCAGGCCAGAACTTTCTTGGTGTCTTTTACTCGTCAAGCATTGTCCGAGCCATCTCAATGACGGTTCTGTTCTTGCGCTCAACAATGCCATTTTGCTGAGGTGTGTATGGAGCAAAAAACTCATGAGTGATTCCCATTGTATCCAAATAGAGATCAAGCCCGGTGTTCTTGAATTCAATGCCGTTATCACTTCTCATATGCTTGATCTTGATGCCATAGTTGTTCATTGCTCGATTGGCGAATCGTCTGAAGACATCTTGTACTTCAGTCTTGTAGAGAATTATGTGCACCCATGTATATCTTGAGTAGTCATCAACAATGACGAAGCCATAGAGACACACTTTTGTTGTGAGGGTAGAGTAGTGAGTAGGGCCAAATAAGTCCATGTGCAACAGCTCAAAGGGTTGAGATGTCGTCATGATTGTCTTCGAGGGGTGCTTGGCCCTCGTCATCTTTCCAGCTTCCCAGGCACCACACAAATGATCTTTCTTGAACTTGACACCTTCGATGCCTATGACATGCTTCTTCTTGACGAGAGTGTGTAAGTTCCTCATGCCAGCATGCCCCAGCCTTCGATGCCAGAGCCAGCATTCTGAAGCTTTTGCAAGAAGACATACGACAAGCTGTGGACCTGCTGAGAAATCTACCATGTATAGATCACCTTTCCTATACCCTTCAAAGACTAGAGACTTGTCAGATTCCATTAGTACAAGGCAACGATATTTTCCAAATATCACAATCATGTTTAAGTCACAAAGCATTGAGACATACATTAAGTTGAATCCAAGGGATTCAACAAGCATCACTTTATCCATGTGTTGATCCTTTGAGATTGCAACTCTACCTAGACCCAATACCTTGCCTTTACCAGTCTCAGCAAATGTGATTTGACTCTTGTCGGATGGACGTAAGGTTGAGTCCATGAGAAGACTTCGATCACCAGTCATATGATTAGTGCATCCGTTGTCCATAATCCATTCTGAAGCACGAGGTGTCATACCCTACAGTGCAGTTAGGAGGATAGGCTTCACAAGGTATGTTGTGAAGCATAAGCATTTGACGCACACTTGGATTATCACAGCTTAGACGAAAGTTAGCACACAGTATGACAGGTAAGCGATTCATATGTGGAATACATAGTAAGTCATTTTATCATGCGTCCCTTTGTGTTTTAGGTCCCCAGCAATAATATCGGACGCCTTTGATTGCTGGCTGGAGACCATATTCTGCAAAAGAGAGTTAATTCTTCTTCACCACCCACATCTTCAGGGGTGGCTTAGAAGCAATGAGTCTAAGTGCAACATTTGAGAATTTCGGCTTTGAAGCCCTAGCAAATAGCCTTGCAGGAGATGAACAATACTCATATGAATAAGCAGAAAAGTTCTAAGTTCTATGAACATGGCGGTTTGAGGACACACGTTCATATTCATAAGTTTGAGTACTATTTCCCTGCAAAACATTGGCGTTAGGGTGACTCAAGTGAGTCCTGTATTCGTATGAAGCCGTTGTACCATATGATGCCTTTGGTCTGGGGTTTGTCTTCTTCCCAGGTGGTGTCATGATGACATTCACTGGAAGATTCTTAAGACAGCTTTTGGGAACCCAGATCTTCTTCATAGGTGGTCCATTCCTGCAGTTAGTACCAATATACCTGGCAAACACTTCACCATTCTGATTTTTGAACAGTTTATAGTTTGCATCAAAGGATTCATCAATGATAATAGGATTAGCACAGGTAAAGCCAGATAAAGTGGATGGATCCACTGAAGGTTCCTTTGCAGCAACCCATGTGGTTTTGCGATACTGCTCAGGCTTCCAGTAGGAACCATCATCGTTCATTTTCCTCTCGAACCCAACACCCTCTTTCCTAGGGTTTCGGTTCAGAATCTGCTTTTTGAGGACATCACAAAGTGTCTGATGCCCTTTCAGACTTTTATACATCCCTGTTTCAAGCAATGTCTTCAACCTAGCATTTTCATCAGCAATAGTAGTGGTATCCTTAGTAGAGGGGTTAGTTTCCACATCAGTAGTTGAAGACAAATCAACAGTAGCAGCATTGGAACATTCAGCAACAGAGGCAGCGTTATCACGCTCAATGCATTTTAAACATGGTGGTTCAAATCCATCCTGAGCGGAACTGATCTGTTGAGCGCGAGATGACTCATTCTCTTTTTGAAGATCTTCATGAGTCGCTTTCAATTTCTCAAGCTCTTGCTTCCTTTGAAGATAATCATAGGAGAGCTTTTCATAAGTGGTTGAGAGCGTCTCATGAAGACTTTCAAGTTCTTGATACTTAGCATGAAGATTTTTTATGTCTTCAACTAAGGACTGTGAACGTGTCATTTCCGCGTCCAACAGGTCATCGCTTTTGTCTAATAGTTTTTGAGTATGTTCCATAGCCCTTTTTTGTTCAGTAGCAATTTTAGCAAGTGTTTTGTAGCTGGGTTTAGATTCACAATCAGAGTCATCTTCACTTGATGTTTAAAAGTAAGCATCGCGTGATTTTACCTTGGCACCGCATGCCATGAAGCAGTAGGTGGGAGCAAGATCGTCCTTGTCATCATCAGCGTTGGTGTGGGAGTCATTGTCTTCAGAGTTGAAGATGGACTTGGCAACATAGGCTGTGGCTAGAGCCGGACTTGCAACGCCAGAGTCGGACTCAGCTTCAGATTCCACCTCCGCCTCCTGAGAAGCAGACTCCTCCTCTGAATCCATTTCCTTGCCAACAAAAGCACAAGCCTTGCCAGATGATCTCTTCTTATGAGATGAAGACTTTGATGAGAACTTGGAAGAAGACTTTGATGATTTCTTCTTCTTCTTGTCATCAGAGTCATATTCCTTGCTCTTCTTCTTCTTCTTCTTCTTCTCATTGTCCCACTGAGGACACTCAGAGATGTAGTGCCCAGGCTTCTTACACTTGTAACATGTTCTCTTCTTGTTGTCTTGAGTGGAAGCTTCATCATTTCTTGAACTGGATAGTGAAGACTTTCTGAAGCCCTTCTTCTTGGTGAATTTCTGGAACTTCTTCACAAGCATAGCAAGTTCCCTTCCAATGTCTTCAGGATCATCAGAACTGCAGTCAGATTCTTCTTCTTCAGATGAGGAAACAACTTTTGCCTTCAAAGCACGAGTTCGGCCATAGTTGGGGCCATAGATATCTCTTTTCTCAGAAAGCTGGAACTCATGTGTGTTGAGCCTCTCAAGTATATCAGACGGATCGAGAGTCTTGAAGTCGGGACATTCTTGTATCATGAGGGCAAGGGTGTCAAAGGAGCTATCAAGAGATCTCAGCAGCGTCTTGGTGATTTCATGCTTAGTGATCTCAGTGGTGCCGAGAGCCTGAAGCTCATTTGTGATGTCGGTGAGGCGATCAAACGTGAGCTGGACATTTTCATTGTCGTTTCTCTTGAAGCGGTTGAAGAGATTGCGAATAACACTGATCCTCTGGTCTCTATGTGTAGAGACGCCTTCGTTGACCTTGGATAGCCAGTCCAAGACTAGCTTTGACGTTTCCAGAGCACTCACACGGCCATACTGTCCTTTGGTCAGATGACCACAGATGATGTTCTTTGCAGTCGAGTCCAGTTGAATGAACTTCTTGACTTCAGCAGGGGTGACACCTTCACCAGTTTTTGGAACGCCGTTCTTGACGACATACCAGAGGTCGACATCAATGGCTTCAAGATGCATGCGCATCTTATTCTTCCAGTAGGGATATTCAGTTCCATCAAACACGGGGCAAGCAACGGAGACTTTGATTATCCCTGCAGTCGACATAGCTAAACTCCAGGTGGTTAAACCGAATCACACAGAACAAGGGAGTACCTTGCTCTGATACCAATTGAAAGTGCTAGTTATCGACTAGAGGTGGGGTGAATAGGCGATTTTTATCAAAGTCTTCAAAATGTGGAAGTTTCAAAGACAAACAATAGAAATGACCTAATTGATATGCAGCGGAAGATAAACTACAACAAGCAAGCCATAGTCAAGTATGCAATAATGTGAACGTACAAAGACTAATAGCAGCTAGGTAGTAAGGATCAGGATGGAAGATAGTACGAAGCCAATCAACGATAGTAGTCAAGCAATGAAGTCAAACAGATAAGAAAAGTAAGCAATGACTTCATGAAGACAAACTCAAAGTAAAGGAGGGAAGAGATAGAACCAGTCACTTGATGAAGACACGGGATTTGTTGGACCAGTTCCAGTTGCTGTGACAACTGTACGTCTGGTCAGGGAGGCTGAGATTCAACTCAGAAGACCGCGTCTTCACCTTATTCCCCTTGAGCTAAAGACACACAGTCCTCGCCCGATCACTCTGGTAAGTCTTCAAGGTAGACTTCCGAACCTCCACAGACTTCGTTCACCGGCAATCCACAATGACTCTTGGATGCTCAGATCGCGACGCCTAACCGGCTGGAGGATACACAGTCCTCAAGTGTAATAAGTCTTCGGGTCACACAGACAGAAAGACTTCAGTGATGCCTAACACTCTTTGGCTCTGGATGTTTGTGCTTTGTCCTCGCAAGGATTTCTCTCTCAAAGGCTTCGAGGTGGGTTGCTCTCAAAACGACAAAAGCCGTAAACTAACTCTGAGCAGCCACCAATTTATGGTGTAGGGGGTGGGCTATTTATAGCCACAAGGCAACCCGACCTGATATGTCCGAAATGACCCTGGGTCACTAAGGAACTGACACGTGTTCCAACGGTCAGATTTCAAACACACACGTCAACTTTACTTGGGCTACAAGCAAAGCTGACTCATCCAGCTCTGGATAAGATTTGCTCTCATTGTCTTTGCTCGAAGACATAGGATTTGGGTTGAGCATCACTTCAGTCACTCTGACTTTGTTCACTTGGACCCCACTTAACAGTACGGTGGTTCCTATGACTCAACAAAGAAGAAAAGGAAACAAGGAAACAACACAGTCTTCGCGCTCAATAGTCTTCACTCAATGTCTTCTCATGGCATAGTCTTCAGTGTGAATATCTTCACACACCACCATTGTCTTCAATGTCTTCATACATTTTTAGGGGTCATCTCCGATAGGTAAACCGAATCAATGAGGGACACTACCTGCGTTATCCTGCAATTCTCACAAACGCATTAGTCCCTCAACCAACTTTGTCGTCAATACTCCAAAACCAACTAGGGGTGGCACTAGATGCACTTACACTGTTGTTAGTTGGAGGCACTCATTGTTTTGAGCAAGCCATGGATTGATGCTTGTTGGTGGTTGGGGGAGTATAAACCTTTACCATTCTGTTTGGGAACTGCCTATAATGCATGTAGTATGGAAGATACATCCATCTCATAGTTGTTGCGTTGACAGCAAAAGTATGCCGCTCAAAATGTTATTCAATCTCTATTTTAAAATCGAGCTCTGGCACCTCTACAAATCCCTGCTTCCCTCTGCGAAGGGCCTATCTATTTACTTTTATGTTGAGTCATCACCCTTCTTATTAAAAAGCACCCGCTGGAGAGCACACTGTCATTTGCATTCATTACTATTGGTTTATATTGGGCATGACTTGACTGGATCTCTTTTACCATGAATTACAATGTTTAGTCAGTCCTTGATCTTTAAAGGTGCTCTGCATTTATGTTTTGCGGTCTCAAAAAGGGCTAGCGGGATACCATTTTGTTATATCATGTTATGAATGTTTTGAGAAAGTGTTGTCATCCGAGTTTTATTATTATGGCTTGCTAGCTGATTATGCTATTGATATGAGTAATTGCGAGACCCAAATGTTATTGTGAGTATGGTTAGTTCATAATATTTGCTGAAACTTGAATGCTGGCTTTTCATGTTTACAACAACAAGAGAAAACAGAGTTTGTAAAAGTTTTTCTTTATCACTGTCAGTGTATCAACTGAATTGCTTGAGGACAAGCAAAGGTTTAAGTTTGGGCGAGTTGATACGTCTCCAACGTATCTACTTTTCCAAATACTTTTGCCCTTGTTTTGGACTCTAACTTGCATGATTTGAATGAAACTAACCTGGACTGACACTGTTTTCAGCAGAACTGCCATGATATTGTTTTATGTGTAGAAAAGAAAAGTTCTTGGAATGTCCTGAAAATCCACGGAGGCACTTTTTGGAATTAATAAGAATTACTGGGAAAAAGAAATGCACCAGGGGGCCCTCACCCTATCCACGAGACAGGGGGCGCCACCCCCCCTATAGGGCGCGCCCCCTATCTCGTGGGCCCCCTGGAGCTCTGCTGACCTCAACTCCAACTCCATATATTCTGTCTCGCGGAGAAAAAAATCAGGGAGAAAGTTTCATCGCATTTTACGACACAGAGCCGCTGCCAAGCCCTAATCTCTCTCGGGAGGGCTAATCTGGAGTCCGTTCGGTGCTCCAGAGAGGGGGATTCGTCGCCGTCATCATCATCAACCATCCTCCATCACCAATTTCATGATGCTCACCACCGTGCATGAGTAATTCCATCGTTGGCTTGCTGGACGGTGATGGGTTGGATGAGATTTACCATGTAATCACGTTAGTTTTGTTAGGGTTTGATCCCTAGTAGCCACTATGTTCTGAGATTGATGTTGCTATGACTTTGCTATGCTTAATGCTTGTCACTAGGGCCCGAGTGCCATGATTTCAGATCTGAACCTATTATGTTTTCATGAATATATGTGTGTTCATGATCCTATCTTGCAAGTCTATAGTCACCTATTATGTGTTATGATCCGACAACCCCGAAGTGACAATAATCGGTATACTTCTCGGTGACGACCGTAGTTTGAGGAGTTCATGTATTCAGTATGTGTTAATGCTTTGGTCCGGTTCTCTATTAAAAGGAGGCCTTAATATCCCTTAGTTGCCACTAGGACCCCGCTGCCATAGGAGGGTAGGACAAAATATGTCATGCAAGTTCTTTTCCATAAGCACGTATGACTATTTATGGAATACATGCCTACATTACATTGATGAATTGGAGCTAGTTCTGTGTCACCCTATGTTATAAATATTACATGAGGAATCGCATCTGGCATAATTATCCATCACTGATCCATTGCCTACGAGCTTTTCACGTATTGTTCTTCGCTTATTTACTTTTCCATCGCTACTATTACAATTACTACAAAAACCCAAAAAGTATTATCTTTACTTTTGCTACCGTTACCTTTATTATCATACTACTTTGCTACTAAATACTTTGCTGCAGATACTAAGTTATCCAGGTGTGGTTGAATTGACAACTCAACTGCTAATACTCAAGAAAATTCTTTGGCTCCCCTTGTGTCGAATCAATATATTTGGGTTAAATATTTTACCCTCGAAAGCTGTTGTGATCCCCTACACTTGTGGGTTATCAGGGACCCTACCAGAGAAGGAGGAAGATGTCGAGTACGTGGCTCGCTAGGTCACCACAACTGCATCCAGGACGGTGAGTTGTACTGTAAGCGGCCCAACGATGTTTCTTTGTGGTGCATCTCCAGGGAGCTGGGGCTCGAGCTGCTGGCCGACATACATGGCGGGGACTGCGGACATCACTCTTCATTACGCACCCTCGTGGGCAGGACATTCCGAAGTGGGCTCCACTGGCCCACGACACTCAACGACACCATCGAGCTGGTGAAATCCTATGAAGCCTGCCAATTCCATGCCAAGCAGATCCATCAGCCTACTTAGGGCCTCCAAACCATCCCACTCACATGGACGTTCGCGGTCTGGGGGCTAGTTATCTTGGGACCTTTCCCTCGAGCGCCTGGGGGCTACCACTACCTCTACGTCGCCATTGACAAGTTCACCAAGTGGGCAGAGGTAGAAGTTGTCCACACCATCCCGGCCGGCTCGGCCGTCAATTTCATCAAGGGCCTTGTGAGCCGGTTTGGGGTTCCTAATCGCATCATCACCAACAATGGCTCATAGTAGCAACCTTTTCAAAACATAATGTGCTAACCTTGGAACGCAGATATGCTACGCTTCGATGGTACATCCCAGGAGCAACGACCAGGCCGAGCGCGTCAACACGGAGGTCCTGAGAGGCCTCATGGCAAGGACCTTCAAGAATAAACTCGAGGCTTGTGACAGGGGCTGGCTCGATGAGCTCCAGTCTGTGTTTTGGTCCATCCGCACCACCACAACCAAGCCGACGGGTGAGACCCCATTCTTCCTCGTCTACGAAGCTGAAGCGGTTCTCCCATGCGAGGTCAAGCATCACTCCACGTGGGTCTTGGTGTTCGACGAGGCATGCCAGGACGCCACGCGGGGGATGGATCTCATGCTGGGGGAGGAATGTCACCGTCAAGCCTCGCTCCGAGCGGCAAGGTACCAGCAGACACTGTGGCAGTCCACTACCACAGCGTCCGCCCCAGGGCGCTCAAGGTGGGTGATCTTGTCCTGAGGCGGGTGCTCTCCAGGGAAGGGTTGCACAAGCTCTCAACCATGTGCGAGGGATCGCTTAGGATCGCCCGTGTCTCCAGGCCTGGCGTCGCGCGCCTGGAGTCACAGGATGGGATTGTCGGATATCGGGTTCTGGCAAAACCCTTAAGGTTCGAACTCTGGGGTGTGCACGAAGATCTTCTCCTTACCAAAACACGCCCACAACCTCGCCGTGAATCTAAGCTAGCACGATGAACAACACAGAGACACGAGGTTTATACTGGTTCGGGCCACTGTTGTGGTGTAATAGCCTAATCCACTGTATGGTGTGGTGGATTGCCTCTTGGGCTGATGATGAACAGTACAGAGGAAGAACAGCCTCGCGCGGGGTGTTCTTGTGGTGGTGCGGTGTTCTACTTAGGAGGGATTCGATTCCCTCCTATTGTGGTGGCTAGCCTTATTTATAGAGGCCCTGGTCCTCTTCCCAAATATTGAGCAGGAAGGGAGCCAACACCGGCCATTTCGTAAGGGGAAAGCTAGTACAAGCTATCCTGGCTAAAGGTGGTCTTCGACTGCCAAAGGCACTGGTGATGACGCTGTCTTGGGCTCCACGGTGACCTCCATCCGGCCATCCTGCTGGTCTTGGTATCGTTGCACGGATATGGAAACCTTTGCCTGATGCCTCGGTACTCCGTGCCTGCGCTTGCCCCCTTTGCACCAAAGAGGAAATGAGGACACTACGCAGGTTGTCGCCCGCCTGGCGCCCGCCTGGTCTCGATCGGCATGGCTTGCGTCACGAGCACCTCGCGAGGTACCCTTTGCCTTGATCTCTCCACCTCCTCGCGAGCCTGCCTGGTGAGGCCGCCCCTGAGGAGGCCTTGTGTCGTGCGCACTGTGAGGCTTGGCCCCTCACGAGGGTCTTAAGCTTGGGTTCATGAAGACGGGCCGTACTGGGCCTCCGCTGAGCCACGCTGCAGGCCACAGGCAGGCAAGTCCGGGGACCCCCGTTCCTAGGATGCCGACAGTAGCCCCCGGGCCCAAGGCACGCTCGGACTTGGCTTAGCAGCGTAGCCAAAGGGCAAGTGCGGAGCACCGCGGGCCCCTGACAGCCTGCGACCTTGCTCGATGCGTGGCGACTGATGGGACGTGGGCGTCTCCGCTTCCCCACGCCCCCCAATATCCGCCTGGCTAGGCGGCCACGAAGCTTTACACAGTTATTTCCCCTTTGTTGCCCGCGTGCTTCCTGTTCCCCTTTCTTACTCGAGCCTCTGTTTCCGCCCCCAATCTGATTTGAGCTCTGCTCCCACCATTGTCATGGTGCCAACTAGCAAGGAGAAAGGGAAGAAGCCCCTGCCCTCGTCCAGTTCGCCTCCGGCAATTGAGCCCGCCGTCGGCCGGTCGCTGGTGCTCAATCTAGAAGCCTTGGGCAAGGTCCGCTCCGTGCTTGCCTCCAGCTTCAACGAGTGCAGAAAGACAATGGCTTGGCCTGCGTCCCATGCCTCCGTCGACAGCATCGTCATGGAGGTTCGATTCTTCGTCGATGCCATGTGGGCTGGCCTGGTTCCTCCTTTCTCTGCCTTTTTCAATGCGGTGCTTTCCCACTATTAGATCCATATGATGCATCTTGATCCTCAATCCGTTACCCTTCTTGTTGTCTTCGCCTTTGTCTGTGAAGCCATGGTAGGCATTGCTCCTTCCATTGCCCTCTTGCGCCACTTCTTATCCTTGCGCCTGACCGACCCCTTGCAGTGCTCGGGGTGCGTGAACTTCCAGGCTGTGGCAGAGACGGCCGCCTAGGGGATTGATTTTGGCCTTCCGCCTTCAACGAGTGGGTTTCGGACGCGGTGGCTATATGTGGATGTCGGAGTGCCCAACCTCCTGCTCTCGCCTCCAACATTGCCTGCTATCCCCAATCCAGGCTGGGGCCACGAGAGGCTCGTGATCCCTCGGCTCTCCTTCGTTTGGCGCCGACTGGAGAGGTTGAGAGAGCTCGGCGTGACTGCGCCCCGGGTGGTGAAGGAGTTCCTCCAGTGTCGCATTGCTCCTCTCCAGCGCCACTCCTGACCGATGTGGGCCCTGACTGGATACCAGGACCGTATGAGGCTCCAGGAGACGGAGCTGGCGCCCGAAACGCTGAAGAAGGTGATTGAGGTCTTGACTGGAGACCCCTTGTCGGGCGATATTCGGCATGGGGGCAGCCTCTTGTATCTCTGCTCTAGCGGGGCTGAGTTCGCGAGATAGATGCCTCACTTCGACGAATGGGGGTTGCGCCTGGCCGGCCTTGCGGGGCCTCGCGAGAATCCTGTCGCCGTGTCTCCCTTCCCTGTCGCCAACACCGATCTTGCCCCAGGAGCGGGTGCAGGGAGGCAAGCATCGCTTGAGGCGGGAGGCTCTGGTATCGCGGTGCAGACGCCGCACGGGGCTCCCAAAGCGTCATTCTCCGGAGCTTGTGCAGCCCGCCCTAAGGTGGTCGTTGATGGGGGGCGCAACCCGCGGCTCCTGAGGCCGGAGCCCCCGAGGCCTCGGTAGGCAATCAGGAAGTGGTGCCTGATCTCTCCTTCCATCTTGGCACCCCTGAGGTTGGCTGCCTGGGCGCTTCTTCATCCGCGCCACACGTTGGTCCTCACGTTGAGCGCCTGGGTCGATTCCGCGTGGACTTCGCCGCCCTCCGCAAGAGGAAGGAGACTTTGAGCTGCAGTGGGTTCCCCTTCCGACCGTTGAAGCACAGGAAGTACTTTGCCATAGATGAGTGAAAGCACAAGTGCTCCCTAGGTGATTTTGGTAATTAATGTCAACATATCTCTTGTTGGACTAACACTTTTATCTAGTATATTTCAGACAAGTTCAACAATGAAGTGGCATGGACTAAAGGATGTGGAACTCCTTCAAGATGCTAAGGACAAGGGATTGGCTAAAGCTTCAAGCTCAAGACTCTTCATTTTATATTTCAGTGATCCAAGATAACATCGAGTCTATAGGAAAAGCCAATACTATCAAGGAGGGATGAGGTGTTGCTTAATGAGTTTCTTGCTCCACAGTGCTTAGTGATATGCTCCAAAACCCTCCATTACTTTCCCACTTCCACATATGACCTAAACCTAAAGCCAAAATCGATCTCACCGATTCTTTCTATCAGGAGCCACCGAGTTCAGATGTCTTAGCCAATGCCACAAACCCTAGGCAGATCGGTCTCACCGATAAAGATCTCGGTCTCACCGAGATGGGATTGTAATTTCTCTGTGTATGTCCATTATCAAAATCGGTTCTACCAAGATTACAATGCAAACTCTCTGGTTAACTTATTACCAAAATTGGTCCCACCGAGTCTGAGTAACGGTCCCACCGAGTTTGCCTGACCAACTCTCTGGTTAGCGAATTACCAAAATTGGTCCCACCGAGTTTGTGTAATCGATCTCACCGAGATTACGTTATGCCCTAACCCTAACCATATCGGTATCACCGAGTTGCGTTTCGATCCCATCGAAAATCCTAACGGTCACTAGGTTTACTAAATCGGTCTGACCGAGTTTGTTGATTCGGTCCCACAGAGATTGGTAAATTGTGTGTAACGGTTAGATTTTGTGAGGAGGCTATATATACCCCTCCACCTCCTCTTCATTCGTGGAGAGAGCCATCAGAACAAACCTACACTTCCAACTTACCAGTTCTGAGAGAGAACTACCTACTCATGTGTTGAGGCCAAGATATTCCATTCCTACCATATGAATCTTGATCTCTAGCCTTCCCCAAGTTGCTTTCCACTCAAATCTTCTTTCCACCAGATCCAAATCCTATGAGAGAGAGTTGAGTGTTGGGGAGACTATCATTTGAAGCACAAGAGCAAGGAGTTCATCATCAACGCACCATTTGTTACTTCTTGGAGAGTGGTATCTCCTAGATTGGCTAGCTGTCACTTGGGAGCCTCCGACAAAGATTGTGGAGTTGAACCAAGGAGTTTGTAAGGGCAAGGAGATCGCCTACTTCGTGAAGATCTACCGCTAGTGAGGCAAGTCCTTCGTGGGCGACGGCCATGGTGGGATAGACAAGGTTGCTTCTTCGTGGACCCTTCTTGGGTGGAGCCCTCCGTGGACTCATGCAACCGTTACCCTTCGTGGGTTGAAGTCTCCATCAACGTGGATGTATGATAGCACCACCTATCGGAACCACGCCAAAAACATTCATGTCTCCAATTGTGCTTGAATCCTCCAAAACCCTTCCCTTTACTTTCTTGCAAGTTGCATGCTTTAATTTCCGCTGCTCATATACTCTTTGCATGCTTGCTTGCTATGTGTTGTGAATGTTAAATTTGTGCCTAAACTCCACTTAAACTTAAAAAAGGCTAAAAACTACAACTTTGGTACTTTGTGTCTAATCACCCCCCCTCTAGACACCTCTTCTCAAGGTCCTACAATGAGTAAGTACCTCGTCTTTGCAATTCCTCAATCGTTGCTCCATTTCCTGACTGTAACCTTTCAGGATCTCTCCTGCCAAGCCTGCGGAGTCTCCCAAGAAGCAACTTCCTCCGGCCTCGCCTTCATCGTTGGCCTTGAGCGTCCCGAGCTTGGGTGCTGCCCCTGACGCGGGCTCAGCTGGAGAAGTAAGCGGGCCCGCGGGGTGCCTTGAACCTGTGCCCTTGCCGCCTTTCCTTTGCGACCTCGCCTGGGGCGTGACCAGCCTTCCCAGGGCTCCTCCTCTGATCGTGGATGGCAAATGGTTGGCGTCGGTCCTTGGCTCTTCTTCTGGGGATGGACTTGCACAGGCCTGGGTCCCTGGTGGAGTCCATCCGGCGATCGTGGGGGCACCAGCCCCTAGCCCCCTACCAAGAGGGGGCGAACCGCTTAAGGGTCCGTTGCCAGTACCAATGGCGGAGGATGACATCGACGACGTGCTCAAGCGAGCGCGGGAGCGCAGTGTCGTTCGCTAAGAGTTCCTCCGGAAGGCGATGGACGCGATGGGCCAGCTTGTTGGAGAGCTCGCGGACGTGGACACATGTCTTGAAGCTGAGGGCATGTGGCTAATTGAGGAGCGACGCAAGCTAAAGGTGGAAGTCAACCTCACGCGTCACCAGCGCGAGCTTGACAATGCGGAGGCCGAAGCATCCCTTGCAGCCTTGCGAAAGGCCTGCTCCCGAGCTATTGAGGAGGCTCGGGAAGCAGATCGTCGATGCGAGGTCGCGGAGAAGCGCGCGTGGGAGCTCCAAGCTTGGAGCGCTTCCTTGGAGCAGCAGGTGGAGCTACGTCAGGCCGCCCTTGCATCATTGAAGGGGACGCCTGTCAAGGAGGAGGAGCTCCGAAGGCGTGAGGAAGTGCTGACGCTGGAGGCCGCTGAGCGCAATCTTGACCTTGAGCGATTGGAGATGAGGGAGCGCCAGGTTACCCAAGCGGAGGACAAGGTTGGTGCGCACGAGGCTCGAATCCATGAGGAGGTCGACCGCCGCATGGTAGAAGCCCACGCAGATCTTGAGCTCAGGTATAACCAGAGGCTGGAGCTAATTAAAGCCAATGCTGAAGGCAGGACTGCCGTTCTCAGGTCCAAGCTGGTTGAAACGGCATAGTGCACGGAGGCCGCCACAGCCGCCCTGGTTTCGGCGCAGACTGAGTTGGCCTCCACCCGTGCCGAGCTGCTTGTTCTTCAACAGCGGGTCGACGACGCCGAGTCCATTGCGCGACAGAACAGAGAAGAAATTATTCAACAACAGACGCTGGAGCACATGCATGGCCCCATGCTCCAAGAGCTCAGGAACAGGGCCAACATGTCCCTAGGCAATATCTGCGATGCCGACGCTCCGCATCCTCATGTGACCAACTATGCCGGTCATATCCAATTCTTCACTGATGTGGTGACACACTTGGAGAACCGCTCTGACAGAGCTCGCCAGCTTGTTGAGGAGAGGACCCGCGGCCTTCTCGGGCATGCATTCTCCCGCGTCTTCAGCCATCTTCAGACGCAGATCGCCACTTCGACTTCGATGCCGCCATTTCCCCAGTGCCCGAGGCCATCCCGGGTGACCTGGCGCGGTGGGTGGAGGACAACGTGGATGCGCTTGTTAGGGTCTTTGCTTCTGACAACGATGGGGTGATAGTTGCTACGGATGAAGGTGATGTAGTGAATGGTGGTGAAGATGACGCCAATGATGGCGATGGTGGCACCAATGACAGCGACAGCAGTGCCAGTGATGCCTCCGGAGGTGACCAAGAGGATGCGGTAAGCGATATGTCTGACTGATCCTATGCCCCCCTGCTGTTTATCCTGCACACAAAAATTCGGGCGTGACCCTGAAGGTTGTAAGAGCATTTTGGGAGGGGAAGACCCTCATGTAAAAAGGATTGTTGTCCACAAGTTTTTAGGAGCGACGCTGAATGCGCGCCTGCATGATGTTACGGGTCCTGCGATGAGTTAGTTGTTGTGGTTTACCTTTAGCCCGGGCAAGCCTTGAGTAGGTTTGCGAGGCTGTGATCCTCCGAGGGTCCTCTGGGGGACCTGCTGACCATGTGGTGAGAGCCTCGTGAGAGCCTCGCGAGAGCGAGTGCTGGCCGCGGGATGGCATGCGCGCGTGCGCTTCGCCCAGCCCCGCCCATGAGAGGCTCGCGAGGGGGAGGCAGTTGGTGCAAATTCCAAACCAGGGCAGAAACCAGAACACAAGAAATCACACGAACGAGACAAGACACCCCCCCTCCCCGCACATACGCAAATGCAAATTCAATTCAACTTAAATCTGAAGCAAGGAAGCTCAACCACTGAAAGGGAGGCAAAAAGCAAAAGGCCGCGTTCAACACCTAGTCTAGTTTTCGATGTCTTCTCACCAGCGCGAAGCTAAGTGCTACCACTGGGCGTGGGAGGGAGCTGTCGGCGTTCTGGGAATGGGGGTACCCAGACTTGCCTGCCTGCGGCCTGCAGCGTAGCTCGAGCAGTGGCCCAGTATGGCCCATCTTCGTCAACCCAAGTTCAAGACCCTCCCGAGGGGCCAAGCCTCGTGGGGCGGACGACATAAGGCTTCCTTAGGGCGGCCTTACCAGGAAGGCTCGCGAGGAGGCAGAGAGATCAAGGCAAGGAGTACCTCGGGAGGTGCTCATGACGCAAGCCATGATGATCAAGACCAGGCGGGCGCCAGCCAGCGCAGTGTCCTCGTTTCCTCTTTGGTGCAAAGGGGGCAAGCGCAGGCGCGGAGTACCAAGGCATCAAGCAAAGGTTTCCATATTGGTGCAACGAGACCAAGACCAGCAGAGCGGCAGGACAGAGATCACCGTGGAGCCCAAGACGGTGTCATTACCAGTGCCTTTGGCAATCGAAGACCACCTTTAGTCAGGATGGCTTGTACTAGCTGTCCCCCTTCAAAATGGTCGTTGTTGGCTCCCTTCTCGCTCAATATTTGGGAGGAGGACCAGGGCCTCTATATATAGAGATAGCCACCACAGTAGAGGAAGTCGAATCCTTCCCTAGTAGAATACCGCACCAGCTCAAGAACACCCCTCGCGAGGCTGTTCTTCCTCTATACTGTTCATCACCAGCCCCAGAGGCAATCCACCACACCACACACTGGTTAAGGTTATTACACCACAACGGTGGCCCGAACCAGTATAAATCTCGTGTCCCTTGTGATTGTTCATCATGCTAGCTTAGATTTGTGGCGAGGTTTTGGGGAGTGGATCGGTCGGGAGAAGATCTTCGTGCGCACCCCAGAGTTCGAACCTTGAGGGTTTTGCCAGAACCATATATCCGACATTTGGCGCGCCGGGTAGGGGTGCGCCGGGGCTCTCCCTTTTGCCGACCCGCTCTCCATCAACACCGCGCTTTTCCCTCATGGCGGACAATGCGCCGCCGGCTCTGGCGGCCAACACCAGCGCTGGGGCCAGGGGGCTCCGAGCCTTGGCCCCCGCCTTGAGACAGGTGCAGTGGCCGCACAAGTTCAAGCCAGAGATGCCGCCGCACTACGACGGCGCGACGGATCCGCTGGCTTTCCTTCTTGCGTACGAGGAGGCTGTCCTCAAGGCCGGGGCGACGACAAGGTCATGGCTAACTGGTTTCCCATGGCCCTCACCGGCGTCCCGCGTGTGTGGCTGCTCCACCTGCCAACGGCTTCTGTGGCCTCCTGGGAGGAGCTGCGCAACCTCATCCTCACCCACTATGCTGCGCCGGTGCCCCCGGTCGTCGCAGCCCTCCTGGGCGGCTCGCAGGCGCCGCCCTCGGGCCGCCATGTCAAGCCGTTCATCCGCCAGATTGGCGCCGCCCTCACGCGGCCCGGAGCTCCTCCGGGTTGGGCGGCGCCCAAGGCCGACCTGACCTTCAGCTCGGACGATCACCCCGTCAACACTGCCTGCTCGGGTGCACTCCCAATGCTTTGCACGCCCACCATCTACCAGGTGGCCGTCACCAGGACCCTCATCGACGGCGGTTCTAGCATCAACATGCTCTCGGTGGAGGCCTTCAGCCTCCTCCATGTTCCGCTGGAACGACTCCAACCTAGCAAGCCATTCTCGGGCATCGGAAGCGGTTCCTCCGGCTCCCTGGGGCAGATCTGCCTCCCGGTGACCTTCAGCACCCACAACTACTTCCGGATGGAGCTGGTCAACTTCGACATCGCCCGCATTGGCCTCCCATGAAACGCCATCCTTGGCTACCCCGCCTTCGCCCAGTTCATGGCAGCAACCCAACCGGCCTACAACCTCATGAGGATGCCTGGGAGCAGCGGCGTCCTCACCGTAGCTAGAGATACCAAAGATGCTCTGCTGGTGCTCAAGCTCACCCTCAAGACAGCCGCAGCAGCACAGCCCGCCGGCACCGACACCTCCAAGGCCAAGGGGGCTGCGCCAACCAAGAAGAAGAAGTTGTTCACCCAGGACAAGGCGGAGACCAAGCAGGTACCAGTTGATGAGGATGGATCCTCCTGCTCCACCTTCACCATAGGTGCCAATCTCGACCCCGACCAGGAGGAGGCACCGGTGAAATTCCTGCGCTCGAACAAGGAGGTGTTCGCGTGGGAACCCAAACAGCTAGCAGGGGTCCCAAGGCAGGTGATTGAGTATCACCTGAATGTGTGCCCTAATGTACGCCCGGTGAAGCAAAAAGCAAGGCGGCAGTCCACCGAGAAGCGAGCCTTCATCGTCCAAGAAACCCGCAAGCTAGAGGCGGCAGGTGTTATTCGCGAGGTTCGCTACCCCGAATGGCTGGCGAACCTTGTTGTTGTGCCGAAAAAGGGAGGAAAGGAGCGCATGTGCGTCAACTTCACCAACCTCAACAAGGCCTGCCCTCAAGATCTGTTCCCACTCCCTCGCATCGACCAAATTGTTGACTCCACCGCTGAGTGCGACCTGCTGTGCTTCCTAGATGCATTTTCGGGCTATCATAAAATCAAGATGGCGATAGAAGACATGGAGAAGGCGGCCTTCCTGACACCATGCGGGATGTACTGCTACAGGTGCATGCCATTCGGGTTGCACAATGCGGGTGCAACCTTCCAGCTACTAATGCACATCGTCTTGGGCCGGCAGCTCAGGAGAAACACCGAGGCCTACGTCAACGACATTGTGGTAAAGTCTCGGGAGGCGAAGACCTTGATCCAAGACCTGGAAGAAACCTTCGTGAGCCTCCGTGAAGTGGACCTATGGATCAACCCGGAGAAGTGCGTGTTTGGCATTCCTTCTGGCAAGCTTCTAGGCTTCCTCGTGTCCCACAAAGGAATTGAGGCCAACCAAGAAAAGGTCAAGGCAATCGAAGACATGAGTCCGCCGCAAACCCTTAGAGAAATGCAGAAGCTCACTGGGCGCGTAACCGCGTTAGGACGCTTCATCTCCAAGCTGGGGGAGCGCGCCCTGGCTTTCTTCAAGCTGATGAAGAAGAAGGGCCCATTCGAATGGACACAGGAGGCCGACAAAGCGTTTCAAGACCTCAAGAAGTACCTGACCAGCCTTCCTATGATGGTGGCACCGCACCCTCTCGAGCCCCTTGTGCTCTACCTCGCTACCACACCCTACTCCGCTAGTGCAGCTCTGGTGGCGGTTCGGGAAGAGCGCCAGGTCAAGGCTGCATCACGACCAGCCACGGCCCCGACCACGGAAGCACAAGACCAAGAAGGCCTCGCGAAGATCACGGCCTCGGGAGATGAAGACCAGCCTCAACAGGAAGCCGCCCCCAGGGCTGAAGGGGCCTCACCAGGCAGCCAGGTGCTGGGGGCTCTGACATCTCAGGAGGCGCCTAACCCTCCGGAGGGCACGAGCCTCGTTAGCACACCCACCCTCATCAAGCATCCGGTGTACTTCGTCAGCACGGTGCTGCGGGATGCTAGGGCACGATACCCCATGCCTCAGAAGCTCTTGATTGCACTGCTAGAGGCCTCGCGTAAGTTGCCGCATTACTTTCAAGGTCACCCCATCAAGGTCGTCTCGTCCTACCCATTGAAAAGGGTACTCAGGAGCCCCAATTCTGCTGTGAGGGTCGCCGAATGGAACATTGAGCTGCAAGCATTTCAGTTGGAATTCAGCACAACCAGGGTCGTCAAGGGAGCCGCACTTGCAGATTTTGTGGCAGAATGGACAAAGGC
Organism: Triticum dicoccoides; assembly: GCF_002162155.2. NCBI lineage: Eukaryota > Viridiplantae > Streptophyta > Magnoliopsida > Poales > Poaceae > Triticum > Triticum dicoccoides. Next base: position 335,213,567 of record NC_041389.1, on the reverse strand, counting down.
GCCAACGCTCGAAGCAGGCGAAGATCGGTCACTTTCCCCAGGAAGCGAGGCACCAGGCGGCTGGGTCATGTACTTCGATGGAGCATTCTCGCGACATGGCGCGGGGGTTGGCGCAGTACTTATATCCCCCACTCAGAACAAGCTCTATTACGCCATGCAGCTCTGTTTCCAGCATGGCGAGAAGGTCTCCAACAACGTAGCAGAATACGAGGGTCTCATAGCGGGCTTAAAAGCTGCAGCAGCACTAGGCGTGAAGCGCCTCATCATCAAGGGTGACTCGCAGCTCCTCGTCAACTTCTCCAACAAAGTGTACGAGCCAAAGGACGAGCACATGGAGGCATATCTTGCGGAGGTGCGTAGGATGGAAAAGCAATTTTGGGGGCTGGAGTTGCAGCATGTGCCCCGCGGCACCAACCAAGAGGCTGATGACAATGCCAGGAGGGCATCCAGGCGGCTGCCTCAGGAGCCTGGCGCTTTCGAGGAATGGCTCTTCAAGCCCTCGGTAGCACCGTCACTATCAAACACAGCGCAACCTCAGGAAGAACTCCCTCAACCACCTGCCACAGGAGCCCCGGCCTGTTGCCCAACCTCGGGAGCACGCTTGCTCCTGGCGCTGGAGCCTCAGGAGGGATGCTGGACTACGGAATTCAAGGACTACTTGATTAAGGGACCCTACCGGATAAAGAGGAGGACGCGGAACGTGTGGCCCGGCAGGCCATGACCTACTGTATCCAAGATGGAGAGCTCTACCGGAAGCGGCCAAATGATGTTTCCCTACGTTGCATCTCCAGGGAACAGGGGAAGGACCTGCTGGCTGACATATGACACATCTCCAATGTATCTATAATTTATGAAGCATTCATGCTATTTTATTATCTGTTTTGAATGATTACGGGCTTTATTATACACTTTTATATTACTTTTGGGACTAACCTATTAACCGGAGGCCCAACCTATATTGCTGTTTTATTGCCTGTTTCAATATTTCGAAGAAAAGGAATATCAAACGGAGTCCAAACGGAATGAAACCTTCGGCTGCGTAATTTTTGGGAAGAATATCACCCAGGAGACTTGGAGTTCACGTCAGAAGAGCCTCGAGGATTCCACGAGATAGGAGGGTGACCCCCCCCCCTATTGGGCGCGCCCCCTGTCTCGTGGGCCCCTCGAGCACCCCTTGACCGACTTCTTTCTCCTATATAAGCCTACGTACCCTAAAAACATCGAATATCAAGATAGATCGGGAGTTCCGCCGCCGCAAGCCTCTGTAGCCACCAAAAACCTCTCCGGAGCCCGTTCCGGCACCCTGCCGGAGGGGGAACCCATCACTGGTGGCCATCTTCATCATCCCGGCGCTATGCATGACGAGGAGGGAGTAGTTCACCCTCGGGGCTGAAGGTATGTACCAGTAGCTATGTGTTTGATCTCTCTCTCTCTCTCTCTCGTGTTCTCTCTATGGCACGATCTTGATGTATCACGAGCTTTGCTATTATAGTTGGATCTTATGATGCTTCTCCCCCTCTACTCTCTTGTAATGAATTGAGTATCCCTCTTGAAGTTATCTTATCGGATTGAGTCTTTGATTTGAGAACACTTGATGTATGTCTTGCCGTGTTTATCTGTGGTAACAATGGGATATCACGTGCCACTTGATGTATGTTTTCGTGACCAACTTGCGGGTTCCGCCCATGAACCTATGCATAGGGGTTGGCACACGTTTTCTTGACTCTCCGGTAGAGACTTTGGGTCACTCTTTGAAGTACTTTGTGTTGGTTGGAGGAATCTGAGATTGTGTGATGCATATCGTATAATCATGCCCACGGATACTTGAGGTGACAATAGAGTATCTAGGTGACATTAGGGTTTTGGTTGATTTGTGTCTTAAGGTGTTATTCTAGTACGAACTCTTTAATAGATTGATCTGAAAGAATAACTTTGAGGTGGTTTCGTACCCTACCATAATCTCTATGTTTGTTCTCCGCTATTAGTGGCTTTGGAGTGACTCTTTGTTGCATGTTGAGGGCTTGTTATATGATCTATCTATGTTATTATTGTTGAGAGAACTTGCACTAGTGAATGTATGAACCCTAGGCCTTGTTTCCTATCATTGCAATACCGTTTACGCTCACTTTTATCGCTCGTTACCTTGCTGTTTTTATAATTTCAGATTTCAAATACCTTTATCTTCTATCTATATTGCACTTGTATCACCATCTCTTCGCCGAACTAGTGCACCTATACAATTTACCATTGTATTGGGTGTGTTGGGGACACAAGAGACTCTTTGTTATATGGTTGCAGGGTTGCTTGAGAGAGACCATGTTCATCCCACGCCTCCTACGGATTGATAAACCTTAGGTCATCCACTTGAGGGAAATTTGCTACTGTCCTACAAACCTGTGCACTTGCAGGCCCAACAATGTCTACAAGAAGAAGGTTGTGTAGTAGACATCAAGCTCTTTTCTGGCGCCGTTGTCGGGGAGGCTAGGTAAGCGACACTAACACCCCGTCAACTAATCTCTTTTCTGGCGCCGTTGCCGGGGAGGTGAGTGCTTGAAGGTATATCTTTAGATCTTGTAATCGAATCTTTTTGTTTCTTGATTTATCACTAGTTTAGTTTATATAAGAAAACTACAAAAAAATGGTGTTAAGTTTGTCTCATACGCTTCGTCTTTTTAATATCTTTCGTGAGAATGATGGAAAGGAAAATTGTGCTCAAGTGCTAGAAGAAGAGTGCATTAAAATGCTTGATAGTAAATCTTTGAATGATGAGCATGATTTCAATGTTGTTAGTATAAACTCCTTGAATATCCATAGTATTAATGATGATTGCTCTAGTCATGACGAAAATATCTCTTATGAGCATGTCAACTTTTGTGGAGTGCATGTTCACATGAACACACCAAAGAGAGAAGATATTTATTGCAAGAGGCATAAGCATTTAGAAACTAAATGGTTGCAAGAAAGGCTAGATGTGAGTGCGGAAAATTTAAAATTCCTTTGCCGTACTTGTGAACTTTGCAATGAACATGGTCATTTACATCTCGAATGCAAATTGTTTCATGACCGAATCGTGTCCAAAAATTGTGATGATTTGATTTCTCTTGCACATTACAATGAACTTAGTTTGTTTTTGGGTTACGAAGAATTGAAACGTTTAATGAAGGACCTTCCAGAATTTGCCCATGAGAAATTCCTTGATATTGATCTAGATAAGATTTATTTGTATTGTGCGGTGAATTGCATTGAAAATCCTTATATTGCCAATTACAGAAAGAAAAGAAAGCAAATAGAAGATGAAGAGAATACTAATGAAAGGGAAGAGACTTCCCAATCTCCTCCTATTATTTCTTATGATGAATCAGGTAACGAGGAGGATCTTTCTATTCAACCAATCTCATCAATAAGGGGCTCAAAGAAGAAGGTTGAACCCACACATAATGTGAAAAAGAAAAGGAAAAGAAGGGGCAACAAAGGTAAAAAGGTATCCCTCCCAAATGATGTTGCTCCTACTACTCATTGTGATGATGATAATTGCTATACTATTGGTGTTATCCATACTATTAATGATGAGAGTCATTATGCTTATGATATGAAAAGACCCAAGCTTGGGGAAGCTATGTTTGATGAGGATGAAATATTTGAGAATATATTTGCTGAAATTAATGTTTGTCCCAAGCTTGCGGATGATATGTTTAATAAAGATGATATTTTTAGCATCCCAAGTTTTGATATGCAAAGTTGTTATGATGATAGCATGCCTCCTACCTATGATGATTATATTGATGAAAGTGGGTTCGGAAGCGTGTCAACTTTAGGAAGTAGTGATCCCACTATTTTGGTGGATGTTGAATTTTATTGTGATGAATATAAAAGTGGATTTGTAAGAGTGTCAACTTTATTTAGTGACTCCACTATCTTGGGAGAGGTTTCAATCGATTATGATGAGAACGAAGTTGCTACTTATGATGATTATTGTGATGGAACGTATGCTATAAAAAGTAGTGATGATTATATTTACAAATCTTGTCATGATTATGATTACCCTTTTTCTTAACATTACTCTTTTAATGTGGAAACAATTTTTAGTGTTCAAGTCTTTTATGATACTCTCACTATTCCGAATGAGAAGAATTTTGCTTATGTGGAGAGTAGTAAATTTTCTATGCTTGTAGATCATGAAAACAATGCTTTAGGTGTTGGTTATATTGTTGAATTCATTCATGCTGCTACTGAGAATTATTATGAGGGAGGAACATATGCTTGTAGGAATTGCAATAATGTCAAGTTTCCTCTCTATGTGCTTAAAATTTTAAAGTTATGCTTGTTTTCCCTTCCTATGCTTGTTGATTATTGTTCACCTAAGTTGTTTGCTCACAAAATCCCTATGCATAGGAAGTGGGTTAGACTTAAATGTGCTAGTCATATGCTTCATGGTGCTCCCGTTATGTTTCAATTCTTATCTTTTATGTGAGCATGATTGCCATCATCATGCCTAGCTAAAAAGGCATTAAAGAAAAGCACTTGTTGGGAGACAACCCAATATTTATCCTTAGTGTTTTTGTGTGTCCACATGATTATTATACTGTAGTAATCATGTTTTATAGATTTTTTTTCAATAAAGTGCCAAGTAGAACCTTTGGGAAGACTTGGGTGAAGTTTATGTGATCTTGCTGTAAAAAACAGAAACTTTAGCGCTCACGAGATTAGCTCCCATTTTTTACTGGAGAGTGCTTTTAGGTTGATTCTTGTTGCAGGTGATTATAGACAAATTAGTTAGGTCCAGAAATTTATTTCAGAATTTTTTGAGTTCCAGAGGTATACGTTTGATACAGATTACTACAGATTGTTCTGTTTTTGACAGATTCTGTTTTCTATGTGTTGTTTGCTTATTTTGATGCATCTATGAGTAGTATCGGAGGGTATGAACCATAGAGAAGTTAGAATACAGTATATATTACACTAATATGAATTTAGAATGAGTTAATTACAGTACCTAAGTGGTGGTTTTATTTTCTTATACTAACGGAGCTTACGAGTTTTCTGTTGAGTTTTGTGTGGTTGAAGTTTTCAAGTTTTGGGTAAAGATTTGATGGACTATGGAATAAGGAGTGGAAAGAGCCTAAGCTTGGGGATGCCCAAGGCACCCCAAGGTAATATTCAAGGACAACCAAGAGCCTAAGCTTGGGGATGCCCCGGAAGGCATCCCCTCTTTCGTCTTCGTTCATCAGTAACTTTACTTGGAACTATATTTTTATTCACCACATGATATGTGTTTTGCTTGGAGCATCATTTTCTTTTGTTAGTATTTGCTTTCTGTTATTTAGAATAATGTTTTGCATCTTTAGTTTCAATAAAAATGTCAAGGATAGCCTTTACCATGCTTATTTTGCTAGTATACATGTTGCTGTTTGAAAATAGAAAGTTTACCGCTGTTGCAAAAATTCCCTAGAAAAGTCAGAGAATGGTATAACGTTGAAACTTTCTGCATATTGAGCTCTGATAAATTTATTACAGTGGGAATTTTCTGTCATAATTTTTGGAGTCAGGGAAGTATTGATACTCTTGCATTCTTTACAGATTGTACTGTTTTGGCAGATTGCTGTTATGTTTGCATTGTTTGCATATGTTTGCTTGTTTAATGATTCTATTTGAGGATTGGAGTATTAAATATGCAGAGACATTTAGTATGCAATATTGAATTATAATTTTAGTAATTTGTTACAGTATAAAATGATAAGGTTTTGCATTGGTTTATACTAACCTATCTCACGAGTTCTTGTTGAGTTTGTTGTGAATGAGGCTTTTGATAAAAAGAGAAACACTGATATGAGAGGAATTAAGGAGACACAAAAGCTCAAGCTTTGGGATGCCCAAGGCACCCCAAGATAATATTTCAAGAAGTCTCAAGCATCTAAGCTTGGGGATGCCCCGGTAGGCATCCCACCTTTCTTCTTCAACAACTATCGATTAGTATTGGTTGAGCCTAAGTTTTTGCTTCTTCACATGAGTTGTGCTATCCTTGCAATGTCATTTTATTTTGCTTTGCTTGCTGTTTGAATAAAATACCAAGATCTGAAATCCTTTAATGAGAGAGAGTCTTTGCATAGTTGCATAATTATTTAGCTACTCATTGATCTTCACTTATATCTTTTTTGGAGTAGTTTTTCATTTACTCGTGTGCTTCACTTATATCCTATGAGTAAATGGTTGAATGAGTTGAATGTCATAATTCAGAATTTATATATGTTTCATTTGCTTATCTCATGGGGAGTAATGAATTCACATCTAAGAAGTAGAGGTTGTAAATTTATTGACGGTTAGCAAGCATTGTATTAGTCATTTGAACAATCATGAAAGAATATTGAAGGAAGAGAGATTTCACATATAAATATATTATCATAGAAATCTTTTATAATTGTGAGCACTCATTAAGTATGACATGCTAAAGAGTTGATGTTGGACAAGGAAGACAACGTAATGGGTTATGTTTTCTCACATCTCAGTTAAAGTATATTGTCATGGATCACTCAAACATGTTGAGCTTGCCTTTCCCCCTCATGCTAGCCAAAAATTCCTAGCACCAAGTAGAGATACTACTTGTGCTTCCAAATATCCTTAAACCCAGTTTTTGCCATGAGAGTCCACCATACCTACCTATGGATTGAGTAAGTTCCTTCAAGTAAGTTGTCATCGGTGCAAGCAATAAAAATTGCTCTCTAATTATGCATGACTTATTAGTGCGGAGAAAATAAGCTTTGTATGAACTTGTTATGGAAGCAATAAAAGAGACGGACTGCATAATAAAGGTCCATATACAAGGGGCAATATATATTGACGTTCTTTTGCATTAAGATTTTGTGTAGCCAACCCTAAAAGCACATGACAACCTCTGCTTCCCTCTGCGAAGGGCCTATCTTATACTTTATGTCTTTTACTTTATGCAAGAATCAAGGTGATCTTCACCTTTCCCTTTTTCATTTTATACTTTGGCAAGCACTTTGTGTTAGGGTGATCCTGATATATATATCCAATTGGATGTACGTTAGCATGAACTATTATTGTTGACATCACCCAAAGGTGAATACGTTTGGAGGCAACATTATAAGCCCCTATCTTTCTCTGTGCCTGATTAAAACTTCATAACCACAAGTATTGCGTGAGTGTTAGCAATTGTAGAAGACTATATGATAGTTGAGTATGTGGAGTTTGCTATTCCTGAAAATAAGATGAATTGCAATTGTTTTGATGACTAAGAATGAAGTTTGCTAGTTTTCAAGAATGTTTATGGTCTATGCTTTGACATGTGAATTGCTTGTTACTTTATCGTGAGAAGTTTTATGAGATGAACTACTGTTATGACATATTATCATGCTAGAAAAGGTGATTAAAACTATCATTGATCAAACTTGTGCACCTTCTAGCATTCACACTTCTTAAATTCTTTCTTTATCATTTACCTACTCGAGGACGAGTAGGAATTAAGCTTGGGGATGCTGATACGTCTCCAACGTATCTATAATTTATGAAGCATTCATGCTATTTTATTATCTGTTTTGAATGATTATGGGCTTTATTATACACTTTTATATTACTTTTGGGACTAACCTATTAACCAGAGGCCCAGCCTCTATTGCTGTTTTATTGCATGTTTCAGTATTTCGAAGAAAAGGAATATCAAATGGAGTCCAAACGGAATGAAACCTTCGGCGGCGTGATTTTTGGGAAGAATATCACCCAAGAGACTTGGAGTTCACATCAGAAGAGCCTCGAGGAGGCCACGAGATAGGAGGGTGCGCCCCCCCTACTGGGCGCGCCCCCTGTCTCGTGGGCCCCTTGAGCACCCCCCGACCGACTTCTTTCGCCTATATAAGCATACGTACCCTAAAAACATCGAATATCAAGATAGATCAGGAGTTCCGCTGCCGCAAGCCTCTATAGCCACCAAAAACCTCTCGGGAGCCCGTTCCGGCAACCTGCCGGAGGGGGAACCCATCACCGATGGCCATCTTCATCATCCCGGTGCTATCCATGACGAGGAGGGAGTAGTTCACCCTCGGGGCTGAGGGTATGTACCAGTAGCTATGTGTTTGATCTCTCTCTCTCTCGTGTTCTCTCTATGGAACGATCTTGATGTATCACGAGCTTTGCTATTATAGTTGGATCTTATGATGTTTCTCCCCCTCTACTCTCTTGTAATGAATTGAGTTTCCCTCTTGAAGTTATCTTATCGGATTGAGTCTTTGATTTGAGAACACTTGATGTATGTCTTGCCATGTTTATCTGTGGTGACAATGGGATATCACGTGCCACTTGATGTATGTTTTGGTGACCAACTTGCGGGTTCCGCCCTTGAACCTATGCATAGGGGTTGGCACACGTTTTCTTGACTCTCTAGTAGAGACTTTGGGGCACTCTTTGAAGTACTTTGTGTTGGTTGGAGGAATCTGAGATTGTGTGATGCATATCGTATAATCATGCCCACGGATACTTGAGGTGACAATGGAGTATCTAGGTGACATTAGGGTTTTGGTTGATTTGTGTCTTAAGGTGTTATTCTAGTACGAACTCTTTAATAGATCGATCCGAAAGAATAACTTTGAGGTGGTTTCATACCCTACCATAATCTCTACGTTTGTTCTCCGCTATTAGTGGCTTTGGAGTGACTCTTTGTTGCATGTTGAGGGCTTTTTATATGATCTATCTATGTTATTATTGTTGAGAGAACTTGCACTAGTGAAAGTATGAACCCTAGGCCTTGTTTCCTATCATTGCAAAACCGTTTATGCTCACTTTTATCGCTCGTTACCTTGCTGTTTTTATAATTTCAGATTACAAATACCTTTATCTTCTATCCATATTGCACTTGTATCACCATCTCCTCGCCGAACTAGTGCACCTATACAATTTACCATTGTATTGGGTGTGTTGGGGACACAAGAGACTCTTTGTTATTTGGTTGCAGGGTTGCTTGAGAGAGACCATCTTCATCCTACGCCTCATACGGATTGATAAATTTGCTACTGTCCTACAAACCTGTGCACTTGCAAGCCCAACAACATACATGGTAGAGACTGCGGACACCACCCGTCATCACGGACCCTTGCCGGCAAGGCATTTCGTAGCGGGTTCTATTGGCCCACGGCACTCAATGACGCAATCGAGCTGGTGAAGGCTTGCGAAGCCTGCCAATTCCATGCCAAGCAGATCCATCAGCCAACTCAGGGCCTGCAGACCATCCCACTCTCGTGGCCGTTCATGGTCTAGGGGCTGGATATCTTGGGCCCGTTTCCTCGAGCGCCTGGGGGCTACCGCTACCTCTACATCGCCATCGACAAGTTCACCAAGTGGGTGGAGGTGGAAGCTGCCTGCACCATCCCAGTTGGCTCTGCAGTCAAGTTCATCAAGGGCCTCGTGAGCCGATTCGGGGTCCCAAATCGCATCATCACCGACAACGGTTCGCAGTTCACCAGCAATCTCTTCAAAACATATTGTGCTAACCTTGGAACGCAGATATGCTACGCTTCGGTGGCACACTGATAATTCTCCAATGTATCTACTTTTCCAAACACTTTTGCCCTTGTTTTGGACTCTAACTTGCATGATTTGAATGAATCTAACCCAGACTGACGCTGTTTTCAGCAGAACTGCCATGATGTTGTTTTATGTGTAGAAAAGAAAAGTTCTCGGAATGACCTGCAAATCCACGGAGGCACTTTTTGGATTTAATAAGAATTTCTGGGCGAAAGAAATATACTAGGGGGCCCAGCGTGTGCCCCCCTATCTTGTGGGCCCCCTGGACCTCCACCGACCTCAACTCCAACTCTATATCTTCCGTCTCGCGGAGAAAAAAATCAGAGAGAAAGTTTTATCGCGTTTTACAACACGGAGCCACCGCCAAGCCCTAATCTCTCTCACGAGGGCTGATCTGGAGTCCGTTCGGGGCTCCGGGGAGGGGGATTCATCGCCGTCGTCATCATCAACCATCCTCCATCACCAATTTCATGATGTTCACCATCGTGAGTGAGTAATTCCAGCATAGGCTTGCAGGACGGTGATGGGTTGGATGAGATTTACCATGTAATCAAGTTAGTTTTGTTAGGGTTTGATCCCTAGTATCCACTATGTTCTGAGATTGATGTTGCTACGACTTTGCTATGCTTAATGCTTGTCACTAGGGCCCAAGTGCCATGATTTCAGATCTGAACCTATTATGTTTTCATGAATATATGTGTGTTCTTGATCCTATCTTGCAAGTCTATAGTCACCTATTATGTGTTATGATCCGACAACCCCGAAGTGACAATAATCGAGATGCTTCTCGGTGATGACCGTAGTTTGAGGAGTTCATGTATTCACCATGTGTTAATGCTTTGGTCCGGTTCTCTATTAAAAGGAGGCCTTAATATCCCTTAGTTTCCGCTAGGACCCCGCTGCCACGGGAGGGTAGGACAAAAGATGTCATGCAAGTTCTTTTCCATAAGCACGTATGACTATTTACGGAATACATGCCTACATTACATCGATAAACTGGAGCTAGTTCTATATCACCCTATGTTATAACTATTGCATGAGGAATCGCATCCAGCATAATTATCCATCACTGATCCATTGCCTACGAGCTTTTCATATATTGTTCTTCGCTTATTTACTTTTCTGTTGCTACTATTAAAACTACTACAAAAACCCAAAAATATTTATCTTTACTGTTGCTACTGTTACCATTACTATCATACCACTTTTGCTACTAAATACTTTGCTACAAATACTAAGTTTTCCAGGTGTGGTTGAATTGACAACTCAACTGCTAATACTCAAGAATATTCTTTGGCTCCCCTTGTGTCGAATCAATAAATTTGGGTTGAATACTCTACCCACGGAAGCTATTGCGATCCCCTATACTTGTGGGTTATCAAGACTAATTTCTGGAGCCGTTGCCGGGGAGTATAGCTCTATTCTCTGAGTCACTTGGGATTTATATCTGTTGATCACTATGAAGAACTTGAAAGACGCTAAGACCAAGATTTTGCCCTCAACTACGAGGGGAGGTAAGGAACTGCCATCTGGCTCTACACTAGATTCTCCTTCTGTTATTAGTAGGCTTGCGACACCTAAACCTGCTACTGTTATGAATTCTGATATGTCGCATGTTATCGATGATGCCACTTCTACTTTGCATGATACTTATGATGAAACTACTTCTGTGCGTGATACTACCTTGCCATTAGGTGAATTTCTAGATGAACAGCTTGCTAGAGTTAGGGGGAATGAAAATATTGAAGAACCTATTATTGATGATAGTGATGATGAACGTTCCCCCAATTATTATGTATTACATGTTGTTCCTAAGGGTTATGTTATGAACAAAGAAGCTGCTGAAGCTATTCTTGCTTGCAATGATAGAAATGATCTTAAGAAATTATTAGCTAAATGGAAGCAACAGTCTCTTAGTGCTAGAATGAAACCCGATCCTACTTTTGCTACTTCACCTATCTGTGTTACTGATAAGGATTATGAATTCTCTGTTGATCCTAATATTATTACTTTAGTTGAATCTGATCCTTTTTATAGAATTGAATCTAAAACTATTGTGGCACATCTTACCAAGTTGAATGATATAGACACCCTGTTTACTCATGATGAGAAGTCTCGCTATTTATATATCCTTAAGATATTCCCGTTCTCATTAAAGGGTGATGCTAAGACTTGGTATAATTCTCTTTCTCCTGGTTGTGTGCGTAGTCCCCAGGATATGATTTATTACTTCTCTACTAAATATTTCCCTGCTCATAAGAAACAAGCTGCCTTGCGGGAAATATATAATTTTGTGCAAATCAAAGAAGAGAGTCTCCCACAAGCTTGGGGGAGGCTTCTCTGGTTACTTAATGCTTTGCCTGATCATCCTCTTAAGAAAAATGAAATACTTGATATCTTTTATAATGGACTAACCGATGCTTCCAAGGACCACTTGGATAGTTGTGCCGGTTGTGTTTTCAGGGAAAGAACAGTCGACGAAGCTGAAATATTATTGAATAATATGTTGACTAATGAAAATAATTGGACTCTTCCCGAGCCAGTTCCTGAAGTAATTCCTGAACCAATTGAGCCAACTCCTGAGCCTATTCCTAAACCCACTCTGAAGAAGAGAGGTGTTTTATTTCTCAGTCCTGAAGATATGCAAGAGGCAAAGAAATCAACGAAAGAAAAAGGTATTAAAGCTGAAGATGTTAGGAATTTACCACCTATTGAAGAAATACATGGTCTTAATTTACCACCTGAAGAACCACATTGTCTTGATAACCCGACACAGGTAGTAAAGGTAAATTCTCTATATAGATATGATAAAGTTGAAGTACCCTCTACTAAATTTCATAGCCCATGCTTGGATGAATTTGATGACTTTATGGCTAGACAAGAAAGTTTTAATGCCTATGTTGGTAGAGAGTTAAAGAATAATGCTTTCGAGATAGGACGCGTAGGTGATAATCTGGCTAGAGTTAAAGATGAACTTCACCGCATTAGCAAATATGCTTCTATGGTTGCTACTCAAGCTGAGCAAGTACTCAGAGCTCAAAATGATTTGCTTGATGAATTGAATAATAAAAATGACTTTGCCGTTAGAGTGGCTACTAGAACTGGTAGAATGACTCAGGAACCTTTGTATCCTGAAGGTCACCCTAATAGAATTGAACAAGATTCTCAGAAAAATAATCTAGATGTTCCTAGTTCTTCTAAGAAGATGAAAAAGAAGAATGATAGGAATTTGCAAACTTCTAGTGAACCTAATGTAGAAACACTTGAGAATCCCAATGATACTTCTATCTCTGATGCTGAAACACATTCCGGAGGTGAACATGAACCTGATGATAATGCTAATAATGATGTTCATGTAGATGCTCAACCTAGTAATAACAGTGATGTAGAGATTGAACCTGCGGTTGGTCTTGATAACCCACAATCAAAAAACCAACGTTATGATAAGAGAGATTTTGTTGCTAGGAAGCACGGGAAAGAAAGAGAACCATGGGTTTAGAAACCCATGCCCTTTCCTCCTAAACCATCCAAGTCAAAGGATGATGAGGATTTTGAGCGCTTTGCTGAAATGATTAGACCTATTTTCTTACGTATGCGCTTAACTGATATGCTTAAAGTAAATCCTTATGTTAAGTATATGAAGGATATCATCACAAATAAAAGAAAGATATCGGAAGCTGAAATTTCCACCATGCTTGCTAATTACACTTTTAAGGGTGGAATACCAAAGAAACTTGGTGATCCAGTTGTTCCAACTATACCATGCTCCACTAAAAGAAATTATGTTAGAACCGCTTTATGTGATCTTGGAGCCGGTGTTAGTGTTATGGCTCTCTCTTTATATCGTAGACTTGAATTGAATAAGTTGACACGTACTGAAATATCTTTGCAAATGGCTGATAAATCAACTGCTATACCTGTCGGTATTTGTGAGGATGTGCCTGTTGTGGTTGCATATCTCACTATCTTAACGGACTTTGTTATTCTTGATATTCCCGAGGACGATAGTATGTCTATTATCCTTGGTAGACCTTTTCTTAATACTACAGGGGTTGTTATTGATTGCAACAAAGGCAATGTCACTTTTCATGTTAATGGCAATGAGCATACGGTACACTTTCGATGAAACAATCTCAAGTTCATAGCATCAATTCTACTGAAAAAGCTCCAACTATCATTTTTGGAGATTTTGAATTTCCTCTCCCTACTGTCAAGAAAAAATATGATATTCTTATTGTTGGGGATTTTCATATCCTCGTTGAGGTAACTTAGTGTTAGTCGAAATTTCTCTGGTTCCGTGTTATTCGGAATGAGTATGTTAACAAGACTTGATCAACCTTGTTAGCGGGTTCATTTTGATGACCATGAGATGGATGAAACTAGAAGACACAACCTTCGGTACCCTCTTTTTACTTTCTGGTTTTTAGAATAAATAAAGCAAAAAAAATAGTATTACCCGTCTGTTTCCTGAATTATCCGTGCATTAAAAAAATAGTTCAAAAATAAAAGGGCACCAAATGCCCTGCAAATTTAGTATGATTTTTTCTAGAATATCTCAGGATTTTAGGCTCTGAAAACACTGCAGGAGGGGCAAGCACCAGGCCACGAGAGAGGAGGGCGCCCCCCCCCCCCTGTAGGGTGTGCCCCCTGTCTCGTGGGCCCCTGGTGGCTCCCCACCACTTATGCCAGCTTCCACACACTTCATCTTCTACCCAAAAAAATCCCCATCCAGCTCAAGCACGAGTTCTAGCTCGTTTTGCTGTGATTTTCGATCTCTTAGCTCAAAGCTCCATTCACAAAACTTCTTTGGGAGATTGTTGCTTGGTATGTGACTCCTCCATTGGTCCAATTAGTTTTTGTTCTAGTGCTTTATTCATTGCAAATCCTTGCTGTCTTGGTGACCCTGTTCTTGAGCTTGCATGTTAAATTTTTGAGGTTCCAAGTAATTCTAATGCATGATATGGGCTCTAGGCACTTGTAGGAGTAGTTGCTATCATTCTTGTTTAGTTTTATGCACTTTTATTTTGAAGTTACTAAAAATTTCAGTTTTTTTCAGAAAATGTTGAGGAAACTTTTGAGAGGCTCTTCTAGCCACAGCTCCCAGGAAAAACAAGCTAAAGAGAAGGAAAAAGCCAAGTATAATCTTCCTCGCTTAACGGAAGTACGACCGTGTGAATGGCCATGTGATGATTTCTTGAGAGAGGCTGGAATTCATGAAGACTTTTATGCTTTAATCGAGACTGCAGGCCTCACCGGTTTCATGACCGAATCGATCAGTATCTCTTACTTACCAATACTTTCGTGCAAAACGTTTATTATTATCCTAAGAAATCACCGCCTGCAGTATCATTTCATTTATATGACAAGTTCAAAGAAATGTCTTTACGTCATTTTTGCGCGGTATGTAGGATACCTGATGAGGCAGAATTAGAGGAACCCCATCGTGAAGATGTGGTTGGCTTTGTTGATATTATCGCTGTAGAGGAGCCAAAGAAGGGTTCCGAGGCGAAAGTCGCTAGCATACACTTTCCTGTTTTACACTACTTTGCCATATTCGCTAGTAGATGCTTGATTGGTCGTGGGAATAGTGGAAACTTGAGTGTTCCTGATATTATAATGCTTCAACATGCTTTGCTTGGAGACAATAGTTTTAATATGGGTGTCGTTGTTGCTAATCGGCTAGCCGTTAATCGTACAAAAGGCCCCATATTTGGAGGTATCTATGCCGCACGTCTTGCTAGACATTTTAAGATACCCATTAGGCACCTTGAGGAAAAGGAGACAATATTGCCTCCTCACATTCTAGATTACAAGAGTATGGTAGCACATAAGTTTATTGTTGACAACGAAGATAGGATGCTCTTGTATAAACTTAGATTCAATAAGAAACACTTTGAGATTATTATTTTGCCTGCGCCTCTGTTGTTTGATTTGCTTGCAGAAAAATTTCTCGTTACACCGGAGGCGGTGAACAATCATCGAGCTCAGGCCACTCCAGAACCCGAACCTGAGCCGGAACCTGAGCTAGACCCTTATCGTGCATCATCTGTCCAGTGGGATCCGAAGATGACTAGCCAGTGGTATCCTGATTATACCTCTCATTACACTGGAGAGAGTAGTGGCGGTCCTTGGCATTAAACCAACTTAGGCCAAAAGCCTAAGCTTGGGGGAGTGTGTATTTCTCACCGACTTTACATTCATGTTCACACACTAGTCGTCGGTGCTCATACTCTTTCATTGTATTATCCATGTTAGTTAAATTTATTTTTCTAGTTTTCTTCTTGTGTGTTTGATAAACCTTGAGAAAAACCAAAAAAATTAGTTAGATTAATCTCCTTGCTTGTAGTAGAATTAAAATGAAAACCCAAAAAGATTTCTGGTTCTTCTTCTTACTTGTTGGGAGCTTTCCCGTGTAAATAGTTTTATTTTCTTTTCTTTCCTTTGGGGGTCAAGAAGACCATATTGAAAATGCTTAGTGGCTCTTATTTATGATTGATTATTTATATTTAGAGCCCATATTACTTTTCTTCTCTCGTGAGTTGAATGCTTGCAGATTCCAGCTTAGTCCAATGCACGTGCACTCTTATTATTATACACATCGTTCGGTCGTGCGAGTGAAAGGCAATAATGACGATATATGATGGACTTATTGGGATGAGAAAAGCTGGTATGAACTCGACCTCTCTTGTTTTTGTAATTATGATGATTCATCGTTCCCGAGTCAGCTATTATGAAGTAAACATATTTGCAATGACATTTAGAGATTATAGTTACTTGTGCCATGCTTGATTAGCTATGAGTTATAATGGTGTACCTTGCGTGCCAACATGCTATTAGAATGATTATGATGTGGTATGATGGGATGGTATCCTCCTTCGAATGAATTGAGTGACTCGACTTGGCACATGTTCACGCATGTAGTTGAATCAAATCAACATAGCCTTCATGATATTTATGTTCATGGTGGATTATATCCTACTCATGTTTGTACTCGGTGTGAATTAATTTTAATGCATGCTTACGACTATTGTCTCTCTCTCAGTTGGTCGCTTCCCAGTCTTTTGCTAGCCTTCACCTGTACTAAGCGGGAATACTGCTTGTGCATCCAAACTCCTTAAACCCCAAAGTTGTTCCATATGAGTCCACTATACCTTCCTATATGCGGTATCTACCTGTTGTTCCAAGTAAATTTGTATGTGCCAAACTCCAAACCTTCAAATGAAATTCTGTTTTGTATGCTCGAGCAACTCATGTTACAACTAGGGCTGCCTATATCTTCCATGCTAGGTGGGTTATTCTTAGAGGAGTGGACTCTGCTCCTCATTCACGAGAAAGGGCCAATAACCGGGATGCCCAGTCCATGATCCAAAAAGATCAAAGCAAATCAAAATAATTAAACAAAACTCCCCTAGGGTTGTTGTATGTTGGAGGTACTCATTGTTTCAAGCAAGCCATGGATTGATGCTTGTTGGTGGTTGGGGGAGTATAAACCTTTACCATTCTGTTTGGGAACTGCCTATAATGCATGTAGTATGGAAGATACAGCCATCTCATAGGTGTTGCGTTGACAACGAAAGTATGACGCTCAAAATGTTATTCAATCTCTATTTTAAAATCGAGCTCTGGCACCTCTACAAATCCCTGCTTCCCTCTCGAAGGGTCTATCTATTTAATTTTATGTTGAGTCATCACCCTTCTTATTAAAAGCACTAGCTGGAGAGCACACTGTCATTCGCATTCATTATTATTGGTTTATATTGTGTATGACTTGACTGGATCTCTTTTACCATGAATTACAATGTTTAGTTAGTCCTTGATCTTTAAAGGTGCTCTGCATTTATGTTTTGCGGTCTCAGAAAGGGCTACCGAGATACCATTTTGTTATATCATGTTATGATTGTTTTGAGAAAGTGTTGTCATCCGAGTTTTATTATTATGGCTTGCTAGCTGATTATGCTATTGATGTGAGTAATTGTGAGACCTATGTGTTATTGTGAGTATGGTTAGTTCGTAATATTTGCTGAAACTTGAATGCTGGCTTTTCATGTTTACAACAACAAGAGCAAACAGAGTTGGTAAAAGTTTTTCTTTATCACTTTCAGTTTATCAACTGAATTGCTTGAGGACAAGCAAAGGTTTAAGCTTGGGGGAGTTGATACGTCTCCAACGTATCTACTTTTCCAAACACTTTTGCCCTTGTTTTGGACTCTAACTTGCACGATTTGAATGAAACTAACCCGTACTAACGCTGTTTTTAGCAGAACTACCATGATGTTGTTTTATGTGTAGAAAAGAAAAGTTCTCGGAATGACCTGCAAATCCAGAGAGGCACTTTTTGGATTTAATAAGAATTTCTGGGCGAAAGAAATATACCAGGGGGGCCCAGGACCTGTCCACGAGACAGGGGGGCGCCCCCCCTGTAGGGCATGCCCCCTATCTAGTGGGGCCCCTGGACCTCCACCGACCTCAACTCCAACTCTATATCTTATGTCTCACGGAGAAAAAAATCAGAGAGAAAGTTTCATCGCGTTTTACAACACGGAGCCGTCGCCAAGCCCTAATCTCTCTCGGGAGGGCTGATCTGGAGTCCGTTCGGGGCTCCGGAGAGGGGGATTCGTCGCTGTCGTCATCATCAACCATCCTCCATCACCATTTCATGATGCTCACCGCCGTGAGTGAGTAATTTCATCGTAGGCTTGCTAGATGGTGATGGGTTGGATGAGATTTACCATGTAATAAAGTTAGTTTTGTTAGGGTTTGATCCCTAGTATCCACTATGTTCTGAGATTGATGTTGCTATGACTTTGCTATGCTTAATGCTTGTCACTAGGGCCCGAGTGCCATGATTTCAGATCTGAACCTATTATGTTTTCATGAATATATGTGTGTTCTTGATCCTATCTTGCAAGTCTATAGTCACCTATTATGTGTTATGATCCGACAACCCCGAAGTGACAATAATCGGGATACTTCTCGGTGATGACCGTAGTTTGAGGAGTTCATGTATTCACCATGTGTTAATGTTTTGGTCCGGTTCTCTATTAAAAGGAGGCCTTAATATCCCTTAGTTTCCGCTAGGACCCCGCTGCCACGGGAGGGTAGGACAAAAGATGCCATGCAAGTTCTTTTCCATAAGCATGTATGACTATTTACGGAATACATGCCTACATTACATTGATGAACTGGAGCTAGTTCTATATCACCCTATGTTATAACTATTGCATGAGGAATCGCATTCGGCAAAATTATCCATCACTGATCCATTGCCTACGAGCTTTTCATATATTGTTCTTCGCTTATTTACTTTTCCGTTGCTACTGTTACAACTACTACAAAAACCCAAAAATATTTATCTTTACTGTTGCTACTGTTACCATTACTATCATACCTTTTTTGCTACTAAATACTTTGCTGCAGATACTAAGTTATCCAGGTGTGGTTGAATTGACAACTCAACTACTAATACTCAAGAATATTCTTTGGCTCCCCTTGTGTCGAATCAATAAATTTGGGTTGAATACTCTACCCTCGAAAGCTGTTGCGATCCCCTATACTTGTGGGTTATCACACACCCCCGATGTAATGGCCAGGCCAAACGCGCCAATGCGGAGGTTCTGAAAGGCCTCAAAACCAGGACCTTCAAGAAGAAACTGAGGCCTGCGGCAGGGGCTGGTACGATGAGCTCAAGTCCGTGATGTGGTCCATCCGCACTACGGCCGCCAAGTCGACTAGCGAGACCCCGTTCTTCCTCGTCTACGGAGCAGAGGCGGTCCTTCCTCACGAGGTCAGGCATCGCTCTACACGGGTCTTAGCGTTTGACGAAGCACAGTAGGACACCATGCAGGGGATGGACCTCGTGCTGGGGGGAGGAGCACCGTCGAGAAGCTGCACTACAAGCAGCAAGATATATACGAGCAGGCGCTGCAGCGGTATCATTGCTGCAACATCCGCCCCAGGACTCCTGAGGTAGGTGACCTTGTGCTCAGGCGGGTGCTCTCCAGGAAAGGGTTGCACAAGCTCTTGCCCATGTGGGAGGGCCCGTTCAAGGATGTTCATGTTTCCAGGCCTGGGGCCTCGCGCCTGGAGACTCAGGAGGGGGTGCCCATCCCAAACGCTTGGAACATTCAGCACCTCTAAAAGTTCTACCCTTGAAGAAAGGCCCGGTGCCTATGAAGAAGGCCCGGTGCCTGTAAAGAAAGGCCCGGTGCCTGTGAAACTCGCCGCCCCAAGTAAGGCCTGGTGCCTGTGAAGAAGGCCCAGTGCGTGTGAAGCTCGCCGCCCCAAGAAAGGCCCGGTGCCTGTGAAGAAGGCCCAGTGCCTGTGAAGCTCGCCGCCCGTGACACTCTCACGTAATAATGAGTTGGGGTTATACATGCCCCGGAGTCTCCAGAGTGCCGCCCTTGGGCCTTGGGGGCTCCCGCCCACACCCAGTGGCAGCACTTAGCTCCGTGCTAGTGAGAAGACGTCGAAGACTAGACTAGGTGTCGGACACGGCTTTTCATTTGCTTTCCGCAGTTGGCTTGTTCTCCCTTGTCTGAACCTTTATTGGAGTTGCTTCTAGTGTTGTTTGCCATCCTCTGCCCCTATTCTCTGTCTTTGGCTTTTGCCCGGCTCACTCTCTCTCTCTTGCAAGCCTCGCGAGGGGCTACGCGGGCGCCCTCGTGAGCCCTTTCTCGCCTGGTTTTTGCGAGGCTCCCTCGCTCAAGTTCACAGCGGGAGCACCCCTCCCGGTTCGTGCCCCACGGCCATCGCGACACAAAGTGCCGGACCTAAGCTGGCCACCCTCGCGACCAAGGTTCGGAAACTATTCTCCCAACTGATCTTTGCAGACCTTAAGATGCCTGGCGAGGCCTGGAGCGGGTACCTCGCGAGGCGAAAACTACGGCAAACATCCCGAGCTAAGTTGATCCTACGCGCAAGCACATAACTGCAACACCATAACACAGCACAGGGATGATAAAAATGGCATGATAATTAGGGATCATAGTCTGTTGCACGCCCCCACGGGGCTCCGTAGTTCCCTCTCTCCCTCAATGCAGGAAAAGGAGAAAAACAAAATAAAAACGGTGCGCGTGTTGGGGAACATTGCAGAAAAGTAATATTTTTCCTACGGTTTTACCAAGATCCATCTATGAGTTCATCTAAGCAACGAGTGATAGGAGAGAGATTGCATCTACATACCACTTGTAGATCGCGTGCGGAAGCGTTCAAGGGAACGGGGATGATGGAGTCGTACTCGCCGTGATCCAAATCACCGATGACCAAGTGCCGAACGGACAGCACCTCCGCGTTCAACACACATATGGAGAGGATGATGTCTCCTCCCTCTTGATCCAGCAAGGGGGGAAGAGAGGTTGAGGAAGAAGGCTCCAGCAGCAGCACGACGGCGTGGTGTTGGTGGAGAGGCAGTACTCCGACAGGGCTTCGCCAAGCACTTAACGAAGGAGGAGAGGTGTTGGGGAGGGGAGGGGATGCGCCTTGGATGTTATGTGTAGCCCTCCCCTAGCCCCTCTATTTATAGGGGAAGGGGGAAGGGGCCGGCCCCCTCTAGATGAGATCTAGAGGGGGGCGGCGGCCAAGGGAGGGGGCTTGCCCCCCAAGCAAAGAGGGGCGCCCCCACTAGGGTTTCCCCCCCAACCCTAGGCGCATGGGCCCAAGGGGGGCCGCGCCCAGCCCTCCAGGGGCTGGTTCCCTGCCCCCTACGGCCCATGAGGCCCTCCGAGAGGGGTGGCCCCTCCCGGTGGACCCCCGGAACCCCTCCGGTGGCCCTGGTACAATACCGATATGCCCCCGAAACTTTCCAGTGACCGTATGACAACTTCCCATATACAAATCTTCACCTCCGGAGCATTCCGGAACTCCTCGTGACGTCCGGGATCTCATCCGGGACTCCGAACAACATTCGGTAATCACATACAAGTCTTCCTAATAACCCTAGCGTCACCGAACCTTAAGTGTGTAGACCCTACGGGTTCGGGAGACATGCAGACATGACCGAGATGGCTCTCCGGTCAATAACCAACAACGGGATCTGGATACCCATGTTGGCTCCCACATGCTCCTCGATGATTCCATCGGATGAACCACGATGTCGAGGATTCAAACAACCCCGTATACTATTCTCTTTGTCAGACGGTATGTTACTTGCCCGAGATTCGGTCGTCGGTATCCCAATACCTCATTCAATCTCGTTGCCGGCAAGTCACTTTACTCGTACCGTAATGCATGATCCCGTGACCAGACACTTGGTCACTTTGAGCTCATTATGATGATGCACTACCGAGTGGGCCCAGTGATACCTCTCCGTAATACGGAGTGACAAATCCCAGTCTCGATCCGTGTCAACCCAACAGACACTTTCGGAGATACCTGTAGTGCACCTTTATAGTCACCCAGTTACGTTGCGACGTTTGGTACACCCAAAGCACTCCTATGGTATCCGGGAGTTACACGATCTCATGGTCTAAGGAAAAGATACTTGACATTGGAAAAAGCTCTAGCAAAACGAACTACACGATCTTGTGCTATGCTTAGGATTGGGTCTTGTCCATCACATCATTCTCCTAATGATGTGATCCCGTTGTCAACGACATCTAATGTCCATAGTCAGGAAACCATGACTATCTGTTGACCAACGAGCTAGTCAACTAGAGGCTTACTAGGGATGTATTGTGGTCTATGTATTCACACATGTATTATGATTTATGGATAATACAATTATAGCATGAATAAAAGACAATTATCATGAACAAGGAAATATAATATTAATCCTTTTATTATTGCCTCTAGGGCATATTTCCAACAGCGCACCATGTGACAGCTCGTGAGGAGGGATCCGCACCATCCTCCCGAGCTCAATCAGACTCCGCCTCGCGCTTCACTGGGGCGCGGCGATGGGACGACCCGCTACCGCCCTCGAAGCGGGCGCGGCGATGTGGTGGCTGATCGCGGGCACCGCTGGAGGAACTGTCACCGGAGGAGGAGCCGCTGATGCTCGGCGAGCTGTGGACGCTGCCAGGAGCGGGTTCGCCTTCGCCCTCATCGCAGCCGTCGCCAAGGCCGAGCACCTCGTCGCCGTCATCGTCTTCAGGGAAACACCCAACATGGCGGCCGCCTTCTCCGAACACCCTTACGAAGAGGGTCACGTCGCCATCGAACTTGAAGTGGAGGGTGCACCGCCAGACCAGGCCACGTGTGCGGGCAAACGTTTGCGAGCCGCGGGCCAGGGCCACGTTCCCGATAACAGAGATCTCCACCGCAACCCAGGAGGACCTGCTGCAGCAGCCGTCCGCCTGCAGCCAGAGCCTGCCAGGGCCAGTGGCCGGCAGTTCACCGGCGAAGAAGCGAGGGAGCTGGAGCCAGTTGCCGGTCGAGTTGTTCGACCACACAACAAACTCCGGAAGCACCTCCGCCGAAGGGAAGCGCGGCCGCGGAGGCCGCGCAGCCACGACATGCCTCCCTCCACCAACTGGGTTGCCCCGACATGGGCGGCCACCGCCGAGTGAAGGGCCACCACCGCGACCACGAGGAGCCGCGACGGGAGTCGTGGGCTGCTTGCGGGGACGACCTCGTCCGCGCTTGGGCGGAGGATAGCCAGGCCCTTCCTGGCGAGCTTTCCCCTTTTCCGCGGCCGAGAACCTCTTCACGGGCGCCATGTGACGCTACAAGCAATCCGAGCGAGGAAGAAGAAGTGGGCAGAGCGAGAAGAGATGGACAACGGGGGCTTCTGCCTCACCCCATTTATAGCCCAAGGGAGGCCAACCGCCAGCCTCCACGATCACAAGTAATGATGGCTCTTTTTGCATGCAGCAGGGACTCGTCAAATCGAGCAGTTGCCAAGGCAGCGGTGGGAAGTGGAGACGCCCACGTCCAATCAACCGCCATGCGGCGAGCAAGGCCGCAGGCTGTTGGGGCCCGCGGCGCTCCGCACTTTCCCTTTGGCTTTGCTGCTAAGCCAAGTCCGAGCGTGCTTTGGGTCCGGGGGCTACTGTCGGCATTCTGGGAACGGGGGTCCCAAGACTTGCCTGCCTCCGGCCTGCAGCGTGGCTCGAGCAGTGGCCCAGTACGGCCCATCTTTGTTAACCCAAGTTCAAGACCCTCACGAGGGGCCAAGCCTCGCGGGGCGGATGACACAAGGCTTCCTCAGGGGCGGCCTCACCAGGAAGGCTCGCGAGGAGGCGAAGAGATCAAGGCAAGGAGTACCTCGTGAGGTGCTCATGACACAAGCCATGACGATCAAGACCAGGCAGGTGCCAGGCTCCAGGCGGGCACCAGCGAGCGTAGTGTCCTCGTTTCCTCTTTGGTGCAAAGGGGCCAAGCGCAGGCGTGGCGTACCAAGGCATCAAGCAAAGGTTTCCATATCGGTGCAACGAGACCAAGACCAGCAGAATGGCAGGACGGAGATCACCGTGGAGCCCAAGACGGCGTCATCACCAGTGCCTTTGGCAGTCGAAGACCACCTTTAGTCAGGATGGCTTGTACTAGTTGTCCCCCTTCAAAATGGCCGTTGTTGGCTCCCTTCCCGCTCAATAATTGGGAGGAGGACCAGGGCCTCTAAATATAGAGATAGCCACCATAGTAGAGGAAGTCGAATCCTTTCCTAGTAGAACACCGCACCAGCTCAAGAACACCCCTCGTGAGGCTGTTCTTCCTTTGTACTATTCATCACAAGCCCCAGAGGCAATCCACCACACCACACACTGGATTAGGGTATTACACCACAACAGTGGCCTAAACCAGTATAAATCTCGTGTCCGTTGTGATTGTTCATCGTGCTAGCTTAGATTTGCGGCGAGGTTTTGGGGCGTGGATCGGTAGGGAGAAGATCTTCGTGCGCACCCCAGAGTTCAAACCTTGAGGGTTTTGCCGGAACCCGATATCCGATAGGAGCCCCCGAGGCCCGAGGGCGGCTCTTCGAAGACTCTGGGGCATGTACAGCCCCAACTCATTATTACGTGAGAGTGTCACGAGCGGCGAGCTTCATAGGCACTGGGCCTTCTTCACAGGTACCGGCCTTGCTTCATATCGCCAGATGAGGGCCCCGCCTTGTGCCACCCTCGACTGCCATTGACAGCGACCGGAAACCAAGGACGACGACAATGGGGTAAAGGGGACGCCAGCGGTTCCCCTGACGACCACGAGTCCTCTGCCGGGGGCAGGCTTTGCAGCACCTCCCCGGCAGAGGGCCTACCTCCGGGAAACACCTTGCTCCGTGCACCGTGGGGAGGGGCCTGGCTCCCGGCCCCTCTCCTGTAGCCCCCAGTGCGTTCCCTCTGGTGGAAGGGAGGCTGCCGAGCTGGGGCAGCCTTCTGCTGCAGTGACCTGGACTTCCTGCAACCCATGGTTAGCATAAGCTTGCTCCTGAGGAATTAGCGGTACCCGATAGTTGCTGCCGCCAGCGCGGTTGGTGAGGCTTCCTTGAGGCTCCTGAAAAGGCTCGGCTTCCGACGTATCTTCCTCCCAGCCTGGCTCGAGAAACGATCCATGGTCATCTTCCAGTGCGTACTCCGGATCCACCATGTGGGGTACGTAAGCCTCCGAGGTCGCCACCCCGAAGACTTCGTTGTAGTGCCCCACGCTCCATGCGGCTTGGCCCAACACGTCGTCTTGGGGGTGATAGGGCGGCGGCCGGCCCGGGCCGTAGGCGGTGATGCGCATGCCCTCGCTCACCGGGGGTGGTGCTGGTGCAGCTTGACGCTTGGCGCTGATGGATTAGCTGGTGTTGATGAAGCCTTGGGGCATGCCTGAGGGCGCATGGGCGCGGATGGGCCCGCCGTATGATCCGCCCGGGGCCTGGGGTGGAAGCTAGACGCAGAAGGGAGGCGCCCCCGAACCTGCGGCATCCTGGAGCTCGGCAATGCGCTCCAGTAGCATGTCTCGGCCGCTCTCTTGCAACCTGCACCGCAGCAGATCCAAGCCACCATGAGCGCGGCCTTCATGTTCGCTTGTTCCCGTCAGGTGTGCGGCATCATGGCTGCGGCGTGATTTGAGGCCCTTGCGGCCGATCGCACCTGCCGCGGAGTGAGGGCAGGTAGTGCTTGACCGCGTTGGCCGTGCCAATGCAGTGTTCTATGAAGCGCGGGCTGCCTGAGGTGCGGGGTTGGGGTCACCTTGGGCAGAGCGGTGCGGCATGGGCTGGCGATGCCGCCCAGCAGTTGGCGTTGGTCGTCGAGTTGCCGGACATGGATGCGATGAAGCAGTGGAACGCAGGTCGGCAGAAAGAAGTTTCAGCGTACCCCTACCTGGCGCGCCCAATGTAGGATATCGGGTTCCGGCAAAACCCTTAAGGTTCGAACTCTAGGGTGCGCACGAAGATCTTCTCCCTACCGAAACACGCCCACAACCTGTCACATCCCTAGCTTCTGGTTTTACACCAGGCTAGCTTCATGTGAGCATCATGTCTAAATTAAAATGAAATTCGAATTGAGGAATTTCCAAAGCCTCAAAAAACCTTTTAAAAATAGTCAACATTAAAATCACATCAAAGGAGCCCAAGAAAATGTTCCTGTTAAGACATGAAAAATATTGGCAAGAATAAAATTCAAACCAATATTTTTGGAGACTTTTAAATATTTATTTTGGGCCTTTGATTTAAGTCAATAATATATTTGGGTTGGATTTATTTCTGCTATATGAGAAATAAAGTTCAAATATTTTTGTAAATTTGCATGTGACCTTGGACTATCTTTCTGAGCTCACATAAATATTTACAGAAAGTTATAAAATGATTTGGCTTGAAAATCAAATCAAAACAAATATCAGAAATATAAAAGAGAAAGAAAAAGGAAAAATAACATAGACTCACCTGGACTTACCAGAGCCAGCCCACTAGCAGCCCAGCCCAGCAGCCACTTCCCCCCTGTCGTATTCCTCCCTGGATAGAAGGACAAGGGCGTGTGCCCCGTGCGCGCGGCCACGCGCCCCGGCCACCTCCTGCTTCCCGCTGCCTCCCCGACATCTCTTTGGACGCCATGCAGTCCCCTGCTTCCCTTTGACCTCTCCCCTCCACGCAGCTCTCTCTCCCATTCCCCTCTGCTCTCTTCCCGAACGGAGCTCGTCGACGCCGGTGACCACCGCCGCGGCCACCGGCCACCCCACGCATCGCCGACGCGCCAAGAAGCTTCGCCTCATCCCCCTCTTCCTCCTCATCGAGCCACATGGCGCCTGAAGGCCCTTGACGCCGCCAGCACCGCCGTTTTCCCCGCCGGTCGCCGTGGATCCTCGCCGTCGATTCGGGAGCTGCATGCTTCCCCGACCTCGCAGCCGCCTCTGCTAGCCCCAACGTGAGCTTCTCCCTCTATCCCCCCTGTTACCTCACTCCAGCGCGTCCTCTAGCCGTTGTTTTCGTCAAGGCCGAAACCCGCCACCGCACGAGCTCGACGCCGGCCATCACGCGCCAACGTCCAAAGAGCTTGTGGCCGCACGTAGAGCATGGCCAGCATGTTACTTGGCTCGTTTGCGAGCTGCAACACCGAACCCGCAACCCACCGGAGCTTCGGCCACCGTAGTCGTGCTCGTCGCCATCGACTCTGACCATCCCAGGCCCAGCCACCACCACCTTCCGACGCGCCATCGCGCGAGCTTTCCAGAGAGCCCATCGGCGCATCGATCCGTGCCCCATAGGCAATTTCCAAGCCACCCCGCCGCCACGGCACCTTGCTCGTGGCCTAACTCCGGTGAAAACGCCATTAGGAACTAATCTAATGACCCTCTGGGTCACTTACATGTGGGCCATGTCCTGCTGACACTTTTAGTTAGGATTAGTTTAGCGCTAACAGTCTGTGTTAATTAGCTAGGACACTGACATGTGGGGCCCACTGTCAGGTTTGACCCTGGTTAGGCGCTGTTAACTGCCAACGCATGCATGACGCACTGCTGACGCAGTAAATTTTTTCTAGAATTTAAATAAATGTTAAATGATTTATTATTTTCAGAAAATCCCCAAAACTTCTAAAAATCGTAGAAATTCAACCGTAGCTCCAAATGAAATAAGTTATATATGAAAAATGATCAAAAAATCCAATCAATCCATCTGTACTGGTTTCATGTATGTTTAAGCAACTTAACCTTGCTGTTTAGTGCAAAACATGATAAGGCACTATTTAAATTCATAAGTTGAGTTTGGGATTGAACCTTTGGTTCAGAATGACCCAAACCCTTCTGGTTTTAGTTGCATTAGCTCAATCCATAGCATATTGCCATGTCATGATCATGCATCATATTGTGCATTACATTGATTGTGTTTCCTTCTCTGTTGTCAGTATTTGTCCCCTCTCGATAGACGTGGTTCCGACGACGTGATCGATGACACCGATGAAGAATTATTCTATCTTCAGAAGTGCCAGGCAAGCAAAAACCCCTTGTTCATTCCGATAAAAGCCCACTCTCTCGCTCCTGCTCTATTTTACTCCATTAGGACAACAACGATTCAACTGTTACATGCTGCGGTAGTTGAACCCCTTTCCTCTACATGACCTGTCATTGCCACAGTAAATAGATGAAACCCACTAGCATGAGTAGGAGTTGTTTGAGCCCTGACGTGCCTACTCATTCATGCTTGTTGTCATGCTTGCTACTGCTTAGAGTTGAGTCTGGTCTGATTCATCAGGGATGAATTGGAGGTGTGTGAACATGTCCTACTGTGTGTGAGCTAAATGTGTGAACACGATTTGGTAAAGGTAGCGATGAGAGGCCATGTAGGAGTACATGGTGGGTTGTCTCATTGAAGCCATCCACAGGAACTGAGTTCTGTGTTTGTGATCCAAGAACAGCTACTACCACACATTGGAATGCTTAAGTGCCCCTCTCGACTTATTAATCAACTCGATCTCTGTCTAGGAGTGGCAACTAGTTTCTGGTGTTTGTAGGTAGTGCTAGTAGTCTACCAGTGGCACCCCGTACAGGTGGGCTTGGGACAAACTAGGTGCGGTGGCATGGTGTACCAAGTGGCACCCGGATGGTGGGCTTGGGAACCCTGCTCACATTGTTTGGGGCCGTGAGCGACACCCCGGTCGGATCTCCTTGTGGATGGAGCCCGAATAGGCGATAAACCTGGACTAGAGACTTGTGTGGTTAGTCAGGTCATGGCCGACACCCTCGTCAGGCTTCCGCTTAAAGGTTGCCGAGATACATGACGTGTACATGGTGGTAAGTGGCGAGAGCGTGTGTGAAGAAGTACACCCCTGCAGGGTTAATATGATCTATTCGAATAGCCGCGTCCGTGGTAAAGGACCTCTGGGTTGCCTATACAGTTCATAGACAAGTGAAAGTGGATACTCTAAAATATGCAAGAGAAGCGTGAGTGCTATGGATGGCGTTCTCGTAGGGAGACGAGAGCGGACCTATAGTGGTGTATTGATATGGTGAATATGTTGACTCGTGTGCGCCACCCCAAAAGAGTTACTTGCAGTTGTAGTTCACGATAGCCACCGAGTCTAAGCTGGCTTGCTGTAGTTAAACCCCACCATCCCCTTTGTTGATAATGATGCATATGTAGATAGTTCTGATATAAGTCTTGCTGGGTACATTTGTACTCACGTTTGCCTATTTTATGTTTTTGCAGAGAGACTTTAGTCTCACTAGTAGTTCCGCTTGGACTTCGACGTTTAGCTTGCTACCTCAGCTACGATCTTGTGCCATCGGCAAGATCTTGTAGATAGTCAGGCTTCTTAGCCTTTTTCATTTATAGATGTCTGTACTCAGACATGAGAAGCTTCCGCATGTGCTTTGACTTGTATGCTCTGAATGTTGGGTCATGAGACCCATGTTTGTAATATCTCGCTCCTCGGAGCCTATTGAATAAAATACTTCAGTTGTAGAGTCATGTTGTGATGCCATGTTGTATTTGCACATATTGAGCATATTGTGTGTATGTTATTGAAATGCTTGGTATGTGTGGGATCTGACTATCTAGTTGTTTATCCATTCTAGCCTCTCTTACCGGGAAATGTCTCCTGGTGCTTCCACTGAGCCCTGGTAGCTTGCTATTGCTCCGGAACACTTAGGCTGGCCGACATGTGTCCTTCTTCGTTCCTGTGTCTGTCCCTTCAGGGAAATGTCACGCGGCGTCTACCGGAGTCCTGTTAGCCTGCTACAGCCCGGATTCCTGTTAGCCCAGTTGCTACAGCCCGGATTCACTCGCTGATGACCGACACATTCGTTGCTGGGTCATGTATTCCTGTCCCTATAAGTTAGTGCCACTTTGGGTTTACGACTAGCCATGTTAGCCCGGGTTCTTTGTCATATGGATGCTAGCGACACTATCATATACGTGTGCCAAAAGGCGCAAACGGTCTCGGGCATGGTAAGGCCACACCCATGGGAATATCGTGCGTGAGGTCGCAAAGTGATATGAGGTGTTACATGCTAGATCGGTGTGGCATGGAATCGGGGTCCTGACAGCTTTGGTATCAGAGCCTGACTGCCTGTAGGATTACCAAGCCAAACGGGTCGAAGTTGAGTCTAGAAATTCTTTAGTTATATAAGGGAATTGTTTGTGGATGGGAATGTAAGGCTCTTTTTACTCCTTATACCTTATGCCCTTTGATTCGAGTCATCCAATCTTTCCTACGGGGTTAAGGAACTAGGCTTTCTCTTCTTTCTATCAGGATCACGTGTTACTACTTCGTAGAATTATAGGATTGATGGATTCAAGCCTCAGTTCAGTCTCTACTACTTCCGTGTGTTCATAGTTGGTCTCGGAACCTTGGTATTGTGATGTTGAGTGGTTATGCCACCTTTTGCAGGATGTCTCAAATCATTTTGAGCATTTACATCTATTATGCTGTTTGAGTCATCCCTGGTTTCTAAACAGTCTGTTGCATTTGCAAATCCCTTCTTACCGTTCCGATATTCCTTTGGCCAGATTAACCACGCTAACTAGTGTGTTGAGGTACCTCATGGCCTCGGTATATATGTTGGAGCTAGTATTATGACCCTAGGTGTCTTAGAGTACCACCTAGTAAGCTAGCCATGATTTGTGTTCCCAGTGTGATGATTCTGGCCATTATTCTTGAAAGCATCCCGTGATGCAATTTAGTAGTAGGTATTCTACTCCTCGGTTTCTAAGCCCAAGATTCGCCCTATCTTATGTTGATAGTGTTTTCTAGTTCCTTTAGGTTATTAGTAACCTTTGCATTAGTCGTCAAGGTCCGTGGTATTTCCTTCTTACAAATACTATGAACCACCTATGGCAGAAGTTTGTTGGATCAAAAGATCACAACAGGAGTGCTCTCGATGAGTTCTCCATTCTATATTGTGACTCTGCTAGGTCAACCTTTCTGCATGGGTTATCCAGAAGAAATATGTTGAACTTGTTCGACATGCTAGTCCATGCATCCACGACTCAGAAAATCATATGTTCCTTTGAGTTGTCCCTCTAGTTGTAATCTTACCTCCGTCTATCAATTGATAATTAGGAACATGTGTGCATTTGTGTTATCAGTGCCTATTATTCTGGTGGTTCATCTAACCAATCCATTCCAGAATGACTAGGAGAAACAAACTCCAAAACCTCATCCAAATCCGGGATTGGGTCAAAGCAGTTGTAATCCGCAAATCAAAATGCCAATCCACCTTTTGATTATGTTCTACCCTGGAGTATTACCCCCTTTATGTCAGGATTCTCATGAGAATTGCACCACCTCTTATGAATTCTTGACGCAGTGATACTTCTTGCTATCATTGTTCATTCCTAGGTTTCGTGTTATTGCACCGGAATGCCAACAAGTGAATCATGGTTTGTGAAATCAATACTCCTAGCAACCCCGTTGCCTGGTAGTTAATGGGCAATAGTCTCATTCTTAGTGTGATGGCTATTGAACTATCATTCTAAGATTGATCGTGCTACCTAATCCTTATTTTCTGGTGCACTCCTCGATCAATGAGTTAGGATTTTGTCAATTCCTCGCTCATTTGATCATATTGTCTTGCCCTGAAAAGCAAGATTGTTCTCGAGCTTAGTAACATATCGGTGGCTCGTGATTTTCTCAATATCTTCTCGGAAGTATCACCAGGTCGTCACCTGTCCACTATGTTGAGTTTGTGATCAAGTTGGTTTATCCCTGTAAACCACCCTTTCTCCAAGAGTCTGTGTTGGATACCCTGACCTAGTTGGTTAAGCTGAACGACAACTTGGAGAGTTGGAAGATAAAAGCTTTGTCCAACTTATTTCATTCGAAAGGGATATCTCTTTGTATATGTGTGCTGAAGAAAGATGATATCCTCATCGATTGATCTCCGTGACCAATTGCTGGATCTAATGTCTTATCCAATCCTTGATTTGATTATGGGCTATCATCAAATCAAATCAGAACCAATGATGTTCTTAATGTTGTCTTACTCGTGGTTGATCCCTCGAGCATACACCATTATATCTCTTGGGTCTGACCAATGCTATCACTTGTTCACATAATATTGGAATTCCATCTTCATGGAAACCTGGATGAATTGTTGTTGAGCCCATCGACAACATCCTTATCTCCTCCATGATTTTGTTGAACATTAAGCTAGTGTTGGAAACTTTATAAGCATTGCCTTCATGTCCCGTTCATGAAGCATATGTCCGGATGAAAGATGTGACTTACTCTAATTCACGTGCATCTGATGCAAGTTGTCGCCGTGGATTAGAGAAAGATTGTTTTGCTTCGTCCGGAATCATCCCGAATCAGTCATGCAAACATGTGAAGTATTCTGTGGTTTGGAGACTTGCAACCTTCAATCCATATGTATCCCTAGCACACCAATCCACTGATTGAGTTGCTCAGAGATAAAGGAGTCTGTCTAAGGTGAACCCTTTGGACTTCCATGTGTGGAGACTTCGCTATCATTAATGATGGCCCCCCTCCTGAACTCGGTAGTGTTTTACTATAAGACTACTACGTGGCCATGCTTGTCTGGGACAGCGTGTTCACATGTTTGTAGCAGAACCCGCTTATATTTTGGAGCTTGCTATCATAGTTCATTCCCCGAGAATCTCGCAGCGTCATCTTGTCAATTTTTGTTGCAAACTTTAATTTTTCTTTCTAGACTTGATGATTCTGGAATATCCTGACACCAACCAGATCTGAATCTCAGGCAGATATGATGGTTGGAACATGTCCCAAGAGCTATAATATTGGTCTCGTTGTAACCCGGTAAAGTGGATGTCATGGCCAACACACCCAGCCAAAAGACCTATTATTGTAGTATCTTGATTGAAGAAGTTGGCCACCTCCCCATAAGGATTTTGCAGGATTTACTTCTGTAGTTATTTCTTATGGATTCTTGAGCTTCCGAAGTCCAACCTGTTTACTTGATGTTCCAGATACCAAACCATTTTAATAAATGGGTATGCTAGCACATCAAGGAGAACATTAGAAGCGGAGTGCTAAATGTCTCTCGGACGATCATCTAGGTTTTGTCTCCTTGGCCTTGCTAAGGTGAAATCTGAGAAGGTTGTATCTTCCTTTGCATCTGCATCGTCCATCACTAGTCATCATGGTAGTATGTTGTGTTGCCAGGATCCTTGATACGGATGTTGGTAAAACCTTGATGATTATGGAAACTAGTCGTCAACCCGTGCATTCGCACGGGCTAGTGTATTTTTTTTCTGAATCTTCTATATGATATTTTGTTTGGTATTTATTTTGTACATGGTAATATTTAGTAGTATTTTATGAATTTCAAAACATTTGGTTAGTTGTGGAAATACGATACTTTATATTATAGCAGTGTATCTCATATTTATGTTACTTTGGATTTTTAGAGGTAAAGATATATTTCAAGTAGCATGCTAGTAAACCATACATGTTAATACCATTAAATGTGGCTATAAACACAAAGATATATATGACATAGATGTCTATTTTCGCATCCGATCTGTCGCACCGGTGATACATAGAAAGCCGGTACAATTTTATTACCCATGTAGGAGCACTTTAGTATGTAAATTTCACCTTATAACTATTTTGAATTTGGCAAAAGTAAGGATAAGTGTATATGTATCATATTTCTTGCGTCAAAATACCAGCAAACCCCACGACTTGTAGCCAAATCTTAAGAACCTCACTATTACCAGCCATATGCGTGCTTCATGCAAAAGCAGTTAATTAATTAGTG
The DNA here is from genome assembly GCF_002162155.2 of Triticum dicoccoides. Lineage (NCBI taxonomy): Eukaryota > Viridiplantae > Streptophyta > Magnoliopsida > Poales > Poaceae > Triticum > Triticum dicoccoides. The sequence goes on along the minus strand of NC_041389.1, from coordinate 335,179,940 downwards.
ACGAAATTGCACTACTCAAATCTAAAACACACGCAAGCTAATAGTCCAAACACCAGCTCTCTTTTTTGGATAGACATGTTTAGCAACTACGGTCAAACATGTTTCAATCAAATTTTCTTTGCCACATCTGGAGACACGGGATGCAGCCAGCATGTATGAGAGAAGCTCATGGAGCTGCCACCAGCCAGTACTCACCATCAGCTGATCGAGCAAGGACGCCCTCGTCTAATCATCCAACATAGTCAGGTCTTCTTTTGCATCTGATCTACAAGTTTTTATATACAGGTTAGACCACCAGCCAGTACTCAACATCAGCTCATCAGGCCAGGAGGCCTTCATCAACACATCAATTTAGCTAACACAGTACGGTCTTCTCTCACATCCGATCTGCAGGTTTTTTCTATCGTCAATGCACTATACATTACACCTCTCGTTTCTTGACAGAATAGTACTATACATATATTTCCATAGTTACGGACGTGAAGGACACAGACTCGTGACAGGATTCATAAAGCAATTGAATCGGAATCTTGAAGAAAAGCTATGGTAAAGAGACCAAGAAAAAATATCTAGAAAATAGTGAGAAACAGACCTGATTTATATGATGTTTTTTTAGGAAATAAGACTCATGAGGCCACTTTCGCAAAAAAAGATTCATGACGCCAGATCCTTGCCCTAACTTTGCATTAGTTTGAGAGAGACCAAGGCATTACTTTCAATGGGGAAAAGCGAGATCTCCATGAGTTATCCAAGAATTGTACGTGGGTAGATTTTGGATTTAATTTGACTCTAGCCAAAAAATAGTTGAATCAGAACCAAAAGAAAATTTATGGTAAACAGCCCAAGAACATAATCTGCATAAAACAGTTTGAGAAACAAACCTGATCTTGATGATGAAAACAAAGTTGAGGCAATATGCCCATTGACCACGCAAGATCAATACCCTAACTTGTTTTCATCGGTCTGAGAGTGACCATGGCATTAGTTTCCATGGGGGAAAGCTGTCACGCCCAATATGCGACCCTATCCAAAAGGAACTCGAAGGTCTCACCAAGGATAGACCCACATATTGAAACGCTTTTGCAAGGTGGATATCATTACATCAACATTACATACTAGATGGGGATACATACAAAAGGCATACAATGCCACACGAATACAACATCACAAAACATAAGAGCATCATCCGACCACGGATGAAACACAAACAGAAACTCAAACGACATCCACCCTGCTAGCCCAGGCTGCCAACCTGGAACCTATCCCCTGATCGAAGAAGCAGAAGAAGAACTCAACGCAAGCAAGCATCGCTCTCGCGTCATGATCATCGAATAACCTGTACCTGCAACTATTGTTGTAGTAATCTGTGAGCCACGAGGACTCAGCAATCCCATTACCATGGGTATCAAGACTAGCAAAGCTTTAAAGGGAAAGGAAGGGGTAAAGTGGTGAGGCTGCAGCAGCGAGTAAGCATATATGGTGGCTAATATACGCAAATAAGAGCGAGAAGAGAGCAAAAGGAACGGTTGTGAAGCTAGCAATGATCAAGAAGTGATCCTGAACTCCTACTTACGTCAAACATAACCCAGAAACCGTGTTCACTTCCCGGACTCCGCCGAAAAGAGACCATCACGGCTACACATGCGGTTGATGCGTTTTAATTCGGATCTGGTGTCAAGTTATCTACAACCGGACATTAACAAATTCCCATCTGCCAATAACCGCAGGCACGGCTTTCGAAAGATTATACCCTGCAGGGGTGTCCCAACTTAGCCCATGATAAGCTCTCGCGATCAACGAAGGATATACCTTCTCCCAGGAAGACCCGATCAGACTCGGAATCCCGGTTTACAAGACATTTTGACAATGGTAAAACAAGACCAGCAAAGCCTCCCGCTGTGCCGACAAATCCCGATAGGAGCTGCACATATCTCGTTCTCAGGGCACACCGGATGAGCCAGACGTCGGGTTGGCATAGACCCTGATTGCCCAGGGGGCGCCGGACATCGCTCGGTTTGGACCAACACTTAGACAAGCATTGGCCCGGGGGGGGGCTAAAATAAAGATGACCCTCGGGTTGGCTGACCCAAGGGAAAGGTATGGTGGTGGTGAGGCAAATGGTAAAACCAAGGTTGGGCCTTGCTGAAGGAGTTTTATTCAAAGCGAACTGTCAAGGGGGTCCCATAAATCACCCGACCGCGTAAGGAACGCAAAATCCGGAAACATAACACCGGTATGACGGAAACTAGGGCGGCAAGAGTGGAGCAAAACACCAGGCATAAGGCCGAGTCTTCCACCCTTTACCAAGTATATAGATGCATTAATAATATAAGAGATATTGTGATATCCCAACCAAAAATCCTGTCCACCAAGGAGCAATCTTCAACTTCACCTGCAACTAGCAACACTATAAGAGGGCTGAGCAAAGCGGTAACATAGCCAAACAACGGTTTGCATAGGAAAGGTATCAAAGGTTAGAGGTTCATGGCAATTTGGGATGGCTTGATAATCAGGTAATAGGTAGTGCAGCATAGCGATAGAACGAAGCAACTAGCATAGCAATGATAGTAGTGAGATCCAGGGTAGCGGTCATCTTGCCTGAAATCCCGCAAGGAAGAAGAACGAGTCCATGAAGAAGACGAACGGATGAAGCCGAACCAACCGTAGACGAACGAATCCTCACGATCGCAATGAAACAGGAACTATCGAAAAGAAACACACAACATGGTAAACACACCACACATGAACAAGGCATGATGCACAACAAGCATGATGCATGACAAGGCTACATGAAGCTACTCATGTCAAGAGATGATGCATACAACAGCAACACATCAAGGCAAGTTTAAATGAGGCCGGGAACAACATATAACAATTCCGGCAAGTCCTCACATGCAAATTTCGAAGTTGGTCCAGATCTGAATAAATCTTATGTTCAAGTTGTTGAACAGCAAGTTAAGATGCACAAGGATGATCTACACTAGTTTCTAGTCAAGTTACGTATAAAGTTCATTTAGTTCGGAGCTACGGCCTAGAAGATATGAGCAACACAAGTTAAACATGGCATTGATGCGAAATGCACCCAAACATCAAGCAAACACCTCAAAACAAGGATGCAACATGATAATATGAAGCTACATGCAAATCTAAGCAAGTTTCATATAGAGCACACTCAAAACGGAGCAACTGTTCAACACATGCACTCTATACAAGTTTAAAGGACAAGTTGTCCAAAACAGCAACTAGGCATATTGCAAGTATCAAAACAACATGCTACAACACCCCAACATGACAACAAAAGGCATGGACATGATATACAGGTAAAGCATAACAAAACATGAACACTGAGCTATCTCCAGAAATCACTAGAACATGCTCAAACACACATGGCAAGATTGCAAATGATAACAGTTCAGACTTTGCAGAAAATAACATCAGGTTGCAATGTTTAGAGCGATGAAACAACATGTTACAGGAACTTATCATGGAAAACAAAGTCATGGCATGATACTACTAAATGCATAGATCAAAAGTCCCTTACTGACCATAAGCCAAAAAGGATCAGAAAATATGATGGCACCCACGTAAACATAGCAAGTTATAATACAGATTCATACATGGCAGAAACAGAATTATGAAGGCATGTTGGTGAGCTTGTGCAACTCACTACAGAGCAAAACATGGCATGACAAGGCAACCAACAGTAAGAACACATGTTTGTGAAACAAACCAAGGCAAGAACAAGTTCATAGGGTACATGGAACACTAGCAAAACACATGGCAACAACTGAACTTAATGTTAACAGGCTGACAGCAACATTATGAAGCAACTTTGGAGCAAGATATGAACAAGCTACAGCAAGCTATAAATGCAACCAGGGGCATGTATGGATAGAAAATAACCATATGTTCAAAACATCCTTACTGAAGTATCTCAAAATATGCATGGATCTCTCTGTAGCATCATGTTTACATGGCATCAAAATAACAGCAGAACAGGGACTAAAATCAGCAACATCACGATGCCTAGTTTGGATGCTTGTGCTAGTCACCACATTGATCCCAAAAATACATTGTAAGCACCTCTGTAAAGAAGACATAGCATAGATCAAAACACATGTAGACATCAACCTCATAGGATGCACACATCAATCATGGCAAAAATGACAAATGAGCTCGTTCTGATAACAGACAGCAGAAAACATTATGAAGCACTCTTGCAACGATGATTCGGGCATCTAGATGACCTCAAATGAATATGATGCAATGGAATGAAATGATGTACTCGTTGAGCCGAACAATATGACATATTACACACACGAAACGGAGCTACGGATGCAGAGATACGATGCAATGAACATGGCATGATTATGCAAAAATACTCGGGACTTGGTCGTTTTTTTTCACCTCGCAGAAAAGTAAACGGCGGAGCGGGAGACGAGGATGACCGGAGAACTCGCCAGAGACGACGGGGAAGACGCCGGGGATGCCGGAGATGGCGGATCCGGGCCGGATCCGGCCGGATCTGGGCGCGGGGAGGCGGAGGAGGACGGCGGCAGGGACCGGGCGACGGGAGGCGGCGCTTCGGCCGGCGCCGGCGCGGGACGCGCAGGGCGCGGCGGCGGGCTTCGGGCACGGCGGC
>NC_041389.1:335059883-335174770 GCF_002162155.2 Triticum dicoccoides | reverse complement strand
GGGCCGGTGCGGTGGGGGGCGCGGGGAGACACGTGGCGGCGCGGGAGAGGGCGGACGGCGGCGGCGGACATGTCCGTCGGTGGGGATTTCGTCCGGCAGCGGAGAGGGACTAGGTTAGGGTTTGGACTGCGCGAGAATTCGGGGAGGGGCACATATAAATAGGTAGAGGGAGCTAGGAGTGTCCAAATGAGGAGCGGTTTTCGCCCACACGATCATGATCGAACGACCGAGAGCATGGAGGGGAGTTAGATGGGTTTTGGGCCACTTTGGAGGGGTGTTGGGCTGCAAAGAGAGAGGGGTTTTACGGTTACCCGGTTAACCGTTGGAGTATCAAACGACCTCCAAATGGCACGAAACTTGACAGGCGGTCTACCGGTGCTATACCAAGGCCGCTTGGCAAGACTCGGTCCATTCCGAGAACGTTCAACACCCGCTCACAACGAGAGACAAAAGGGGGAACGCCGGAGGGCATAGGAGTGCCGGATTGCAAAACGGACAACGGGGAAAATGCTCGGACGCATGAGACGAACACGTATGCAATGCAATGCACATGATGACATGACAAAATGCAACACACAAGCAAATGACATGGCAACGATGGTGAATAACTGGTAGACACCTGGCGCATCGAATCCGGGGCGTTACAAAAGCAAGAGAGAATGGAGAGAGGAAGGGTGGGCGGAATAGATTCCATGCATGAAGATGGAAATAATAGAATCCATGCGGGAGAGGGAATGGAGAGAGGAAAGTACGGGGAAATATTTCCATTGGTAGGAGAGAGAAAAAATAGGGAGGGTTCGGTTGAATATAGATGGAATGATATGGCAGTTAGGATCCAATCTCTTATTCTCTTTTGTCACAAATTTGACAGAGTTACATGAGCCTTTTAAAGGGGGAAATCTTTTGACATAATTGAAAAAACAGAGGGTTATATGGTTTGATCTACACCTAATACGGTCCAAACAGATAAATGACACGTATTTTTTGACTAAAAAATATGAACATTATATCGGTTGATCTAGACTGTAATAACTCGGTCCCACCAGATTAACGGCTCCCAATTACTGATTAACTTGGGAATTTCTAGGAAGTGCCTAATTAGTATAGGTATAGATGCTCAAGTTCTTGAGAGCACGCGCATGCAAAATCATTCCTTGCATTGTCTTCAACAAGGTAATCCACATCATCCATTCTAGTCTGGGTATGCCATTCCTTTCAGCCCGCCAAATGATTGTTGGTGAACTACCCTAGGCTGGTTTAGAGAGCTACGATGATCCATGTATCAAAAGTAATTCTTTTTGCCACTTAAGGTATTAATTCTACGAGTCACCTCCTCCAACATGACCCGTTATAGAATCATGGCAAGTCAACTCCTTGCTACGTTGACAATCATTCACCACCCTCTTAAGTGCGGGATTGTTTCCTACCTAGTGAACCTTCGTCATCTGTTCACTCCATCTCTCTAGATGTATGTTTCGTGTCTCAGCTCGAGAGATGTTGCTATGTCTCACTTCGTGAGTTGATTCTGAGTTGTTTGATCTTCGAGAAGATCGATCCTTGTAGCGTTTTCCCTTTCCTCTCATTGCCATGATTGGTTGGAGTTCTCAGGGCGAGACATCAAGACAAAGATAGTGATCTAATCAACGTTCTTCGAAGTGCAACCGGGATCGTGAACATTGTGTTAGTTTGCGTTCCCCCTTCCATCTTGCCCTACGCTTGAATCTCGGGACGAGATTCTTGTTTAGTGGGGGTGAGTTGTCACATCCCTAGCTTCTGGTCTTGCACCAGGCTAGCTTCATGTGAGCATCATGTCTAAATTCAAATGAAATTTGAATTGAGGAATTTCCAAAGCCTCAAAAAACCTTTTAAAAATAGTCAACATTAAAATCTCATCAAAGGAGCCCAAGAAAATGTTGCTGTTAAGCCATGAAAAATATTGGCAAGAATAAAATTCAAACCAATATTTTTGGAGACTTTTAAATATTTATTTTGGGCCTTTGATTTAAGTCAATAATATATTTGGGTTGGATTTAGTTCTGCTATATGAGAAATGAAGTTCAAATATTTTTGTAAATTTGCATGTGACCTTGGACTAGCTTTCTGAGCTCACATAAACATTTACAGAAAGTTATAAAATGATTTGGCTTGAAAACCAAATCAAAAAAAATATCAGAAATATAAAAGAAAAAGAAAAAGGAAAAAGAACAGAGACTCACCTGGACTTACCAGAGCCAGCCCACCAGCAGCCCAGCCCAGCAGCCACTTCCCCCCTGTCGTCTTCCTCCCTGGACAGAAGGATAGGGGCGTGTGCCCCGCGCGCGCAGCCACACGCCCCGGCCACCTCTGCTTCCCGCCGCCTCCCCGACGTCGCTTTGGACGCCACACAGTCCCCTGCTTCCCTTTGACCTCTCCCCTCCATGCAGCTCTCTCTCCCATTCCCCTCTGCTCTCTTTCTGAACGGAGCTCGTCGACGCCGACGACCACCACCGCAGCCACTGGCCACCCCACGCATCGCTGACGCGCCAAGAAGCTTTGCCTCATCCCCCTCTTCCTCCTCATCGAGCCACATGGCGCCTGAAGGCCCTGGACGCCGCCAGCACCGCATTTTCCCTGCCGGTCGTCGTGGATCCTCGCCGTCGATTCGGGAGCTGCAGTGCTTCCCCAACCTCGTTGTCGCCTCTGCTAGCCCCGCCGGGAGCTTCTCCCTCTATCCCCCATGTTACCTCACTCCAGCGCATCCTCTAGTCGTTGTCCCGTCAAGGACGAAACCCGCCGCCGCACGAGCTCGATGCTGGCGTCACCCCGGTGAACATTTGGTCACGCGCCAGCGTCCAAAGAGCTTGTGGCCGCACGTAGAACTTGGCAATTATGTTATTTGGCTCGTTTGCGAGCTGCAACACCGAACCCGCAACCCACCCGAGCTCCAGCCACCGCAGCCGTGCTCACCGCCGTCGACTCTGACTACCCCAGGCCCGGTCACCGCCACCTTCCGACGCGCCATCGCGCGAGCTTTTCAGAGAGCCCATCGGCGCATCGCTCAGTGCCCCATAGCTAATTTCCAAGCCACCCCGCCATTGTGGCACCTCACCGGTAGCCTAACTCCAGCGAAAACGCCATTAGGCACTAATCTAATGACCCTCTGGGTCACTTACATGTGGGCCATGTCCCGCTGACACTTTTAGTTAGGATTAATTTAGCACTAACAGTCTCTGTTAATTAGCTAGGACAATGACATGTGGGACCCACTGTCAGGTTTGACCCTGTTTAGGCGTTGTTGACTGCCGACGCACTGCTGACGCAGTAAATGTTTTCTGTAATTTAAATAAATGTTAAATGATTTATTATTTTCAGAAAATCCCCAAAACTTCTAAAAATCATAGAAATTCAACAGTAGCTCCAAATGAAATAAGTTATATATGAAAAATGATCAGAAAAATCCAATCTATCCATCTATACTGGTTTCATGCATGTTTAAGCAACTTAACCTTGATGTTTAGTTTAAAACATGATAAGGCACTATTTTAATTCATAAGTTGAGTTTGGGATTGAACCTTTGGTTCAAAATGACCCAAACCCTTCTGGTTTTAGTTGCATGAGCTCAATCCATATCATATTGCCATGTCATGATCATGCATCATATTGTGCATTGCGTTGATTGCGTTTCCTTCTCTGTTTTTTGTATTTGTCCCCTCTCGATAGACGTGGTTCCGACGGCGTGATCGATGACACCGATGAAGAACTATTCTATATTCAGAAGTGCCAGGCAAGCAAAAACCCTTGTTCATTCTGATACAATCCCACTCTCTCGCTCTTGCTCTCTTTTACACCATTAGGACAACAACGATTCAACTATTACATGTTACGGTAGTCGAACCCCTTTCCTCTGCATGGCCTGTCATTGCCACGGTAAATAGATGAAACCCACTAGCATGAGTAGGAGTTGTTTGAGCCCTGATGTGCCTACTCTTTCATGCTTGTTGTCATGCCTGCTACTGCTTAGAGTTGAGTCTGGTCTGATTCATCAGGGATGAATTGGAGGTGTGTGAACATGTCCTACTGTGTGTGAGCTAAATGTGTGAACACGATTTGATAAAGGTAGAAGTGAGAGGCCACGTAGGAGTACATGGTGGGTTGTCTTATTGAAGCCGTCCTCGGGAACTGAGTTCTGTGTTTGTGATCCATGAACAGCTACTACCACACATTGGAATGCTTAAGTGCCCCTCTCGACTTATTACTCAACTCGATCTCTGTCCAGGAGTTGCAACTAGTTGCTGGTGTTTGTAGGTAATGCTAGTAGTCTACCAAGTGGCACCCGGTATAGGTGGGCTTGGGACAGACTAGGTGCAGTGGCATGGTGTACCAAGTGGCACCCGGATGGTGGGCTTGGGAACCCTGCTCACATCATTTGGGCCGTGGGCGAAACCCCGGCCGGATCTCCTTGCGGATGGAACCCGAATAGGCGATAAACCTAGACTAGAGACTTGTGTGGTTAGTCAGGTCGTGGCCATCACCCTCGCCTAGCTTTCATTTAAAGGTTGCCGAGATACATGACGTGTACATGGCGGTAAGTGGTGAGAGCGTCTGTGAAGAAGTACACCCCTACAGGGTTAACATGATCTATTCCAATAGCCGCGTCCGCTGTAAAGGACCTCGGGGTTGCCTATACAGTTCATAGACAAGTGAAAGTGGATACTCTAAAATACGCAAGAGAAGTGTGAGTGCTATGGATGGCGTTCTCGTAGGGAGACGAGAGCGGATCCATAGTGGTGTATTGATATGGTGAATATGTGGACTCGTGTGCGCCACCCCAAAAGAGTTACTTGCGGTTATAGTTCAGGATAGCCACCGAGTCAAAGCTGGCTTGCTGCAGTTAAACCCCACCATCCCCTTTGTTGATAATGATGCATATGTAGATAGTTCTGATGTAAGTCTTGCTGGGTACATTTATACTCACGTTTGCCTATTTTATGTTTTTTGCAGAGAGACTTTAGTCTCACTAGTAGTTCCGCTTGGACTTCGACATTTAGCTTGCTATATAAGATACGATCTTGTGCTCTCGGCAAGATCTTGTAGATAGTCAGGCTTCTCAGCCTTTTTCATTTATAGATGTCTGTACTCAGACATGATAAGCTTCCGCATCTTCTTTGACTTGTATGCTCTGAATGTTGGGTCATGAGACCCATGTTTGTAATATCTTGCTCCTTAGAGCCTATTGAATAAAATACTTGAGTTGTGGAGTCATGTTGTGATGCCATGTTGTATTCACACTTATCGAGCATATTATGTGTATGTTATTGAAATGCTTGGTATGTGTGGGATCTGACTATCTAGTTGTTTATCCTTGGTAGCCTCTCTTACCGGGAAATGTCTCCTGGTGCTTCCACTGAGCCCTGGTAGCTTGATACTGCTCCGGAACACTTAGGCTGGCCGGAATGTGTCCTTCTTCGTTCCTGTGTCTGTCCCTTTGGGGAAATGTCATGCGGCGTCTACCAGAGTCCTGTTAGACTACTATAGCCCGGATTCTTAGGAGTCCTGTTAGCCCAGTTGCTACAGCCCGGATTGACTCGCTGATGACCGACACATACGTTATTTGGTCATGTATGCCTGTCCCTGTAAGTTAGTGCCACTTTGGGTTTACGACTAGCCATGTCATCCCGGGTTCTTTGTCATATGGATGCTAGCGAAATTATCATATACGTGTTTCAAAAGGCGCAAATGGTCCCGGGCATGGTAAGGCAACACCCGTAGGAATACCGTGCGTGAGGCTGCAAAGTGATATGAGATGTTACATGCTAGATCGGTGTGGCATGGAATCGGGGTCCTGACACAACCTCGCCACGAATCTAAGCTAGCATGATGAACAACACAGAGACACGAGGTTTATACTGGTTCGGGCCACCGTTGTGGTGTAATATGCTATTCCAGTGTGTGGTGTGGTGGATTGCCTCTTGGGATGATGTGAACAGTACAGAGGAAGAACAGCCTAGCGAGGGGTGTTCTTGTGGTAGTGCGGTGTTCTACTTAGGAGGGATTCGATCCCCTCCTATTGTTGGCTAGCCTTATTTATAGAGGCCCTGGTCCTCTTCCCAAATATTGAGCGGGAAGGGAGCCAACAACAGCCATTTTGTAAAGGGACAACTAGTACAAGCTATCGTGGCTAAAGGTGGTCTTCGGCTGCCAAAGGCACTGGTGATGACGCCGTCTTGGGCTCCATGGTGACCTCCATCCGGCCATCCTGCTGGTATTGGTCTTGTTGCACGGATATGGAAACCTTTGCCTGATGCCTTGGTACTCCGCGCCTGCGCTTGCCCTCTTTGCACCAAGAGGAAACGAGGACACTGCGCAGGCTGGCCCCCGCCTGGCGCTCGCCTGGTCTCGATCTTCATGTCTTGCGTCACGGGCACCTCGCGAGGTACCCTTCGCCTTGATCTCTCTGCCTCCTCGCGAGCCTGCCTGGTGAGGCCGCCCCTGAGGAGGCCTTGTGTCGTCCGCCCCACGAGGCTTGGCCCCTCGCGAGGGTCTTGAGCTTGGGTTGATGAAGACGGGATGTATTGGGCCTCCGCTGAGCTACGCTGCAGGCCACAGGCAGGCAAGTCTAGGGACCCCCGTTCCTAGGACACCGACAAGGATCCCCATCCAGAACGCCTGGAACATCCAGCACTTCCAGAAGTTCTACCCATGAAGCAAGGCTCATGCCTGTGAAGGTCTCCGCTCGTGACACTCTCACGTGTGGGGCTGTACACGCCCCGGAATCTTTTGAGTGTCACCCGCAGGCCTCACGGGGCTCCCTCCCATGTCCTAGTGGCAGCACTTAGCTCCGCGCTAGTGAGAAGACTAGACTAGGTGCCGGACGCGGTTGTTCTTTTGCTTGCTTTTTGTAGTTGGTTCGCAGTTTCTCAATGGATTTTGTAGTGTTCACGTTTTGATTCGTCAAGTTGGGTTTTCTCTCCTCTCACTTCGCTTGTTCTCAGCCTTGGCCAGGGAAGAGCGGTAGTTGCCCGTCGCTCCACCTCGTCTGTCCCACGCGTGGGGGCTAGGCAGGCGTGCGCGCTTGGGTTCACCCGCACGCAAGCACGCCTCGCCGAAACCTCGTTGCCCTAGTGCTTCGGCCTTCTTAACCCTCGCGAGACGCCCTCGATCGAGCTCGCGGGCATGCGCGCCCTCTTATGTCCGTGCCCCCCGGACAACACGATGCGGTGCACTAAGCCACAACTAAACCCACGACAGGGGGCTCGCGCAAGGGGGAATGAGATGCCCCGTCAAGGTTTTTTAACAACCCTGCAGCAGCTCTACAGCGCCTCCCGAGACCAACGGCTCCCAAGCCATCAGGAAGGGGGGCTCCACCAGGCATCAAGAGCCGCGCCCTCATGAGGTGGGAAGCTACCTTGAGCATATCAAGCTAAGTTACCTTATCTGTGCCCACTCGGAATACAGATATCACGACATAACATCAAGATAATATGCATAGCATAATGGCATAACCGCCATAGTTCATTACACACCCCAGTGGGGCACTCTACTTTTTTCAAAATGCAGGAGAAAGGGAAGGTTAAACAAAAGCGGCCCGCATGACCGCAACATCTCCTGAAGCCAAGCTCGGCAGCCTTGGGCTCAGTTTGGGCCCTCCTCCAGCTTCACCGGGGCGCGGCAGTGAGATGACACATTGCCTTCCCCGATGCAAGCTCGACAGCATAGAGGATGGTCCTAGCCGCTGCTGCTGGAGCTCTCACCTGAAGAGGAGCCGCTGCTACTGAAGGAAGCGCGGCTGTCGTCAAGGGCAAGCTCACCCTCGTCCCCGTCGTGGTCGTCGTCAAGGCAAAGCTCCTCGCCGCCGCTGCCGTCTTCTGGGCAGCACCATGCGCAACGGCCGTCCTCCCTGAACACCCTCACGAAGAGGGTCACAAGGCCGTCGTACTTGAAGTGGAGGGTGCACCTCCCGCTCAAGCCTCATGCCAGCCGCGGGTCAAGACCACATTGCCCGCCGCGTGACCTCGACCCCGACCCACGAGTCCATTCTGCAGCAACCGTCAGCCGTCAGCCAGAGGCCGTCGAGCCCCATGGCTGGCGGCTCTCTGGTGAAGAAGCGTGGAAGCCGGAGCAAGGTGCCGGCGGGCTTCTCTGACCACACGACAAACTCCGGGAGCACATCCACCAAGGGGAAGCGCGGCCGAGGAGGCTGGGTGACCATGGCGTGCCTCCCCTCATCGCGGTTGTTGCCCCGTTCCTGACGACCCCCGCCACGAGAAGAAGCGCTGCCACGGCTGCCAAGAGAGACGCCGGATCCTAGAGAAGTGCGCATGTGCCCCCTGGAAGCCGCTGTCGGGGTCGCAGCGTGCTTGCGAGGACGGCCGCGGCCCCTCTTGGGCGGCGGCGAGACTGGCCCTTCCTTGGGGGCCTTCCCCCACTCGGCGGCAGTGAACCTCCTCATCGGTGCCATGGGCTCTACAACTATAGCAAGGTGGAGAGGAAGAAGGAATGGGCAGGGAGAAGATGAAGATGGGGATGAGCGAGGGGGGCTCCGCCCCTCCCCTCGTTTATAGCCAGAGGGAGGCCAATCGCCGGCCTCCACGATCCCACATAATGATGGTTTTTCTCTGCATGTAGCATCGACTCGTCAAGTCAAACAGTTGCCGAGGTAGCATGGGGAAACGGAGACGCCCATGTACCATTAATCGCCACGCTTGCCCTAGGCCGCAGGCGGTTAGGGCCCGCAGCGCTCCTCACTTGCCCTTTGGCTTCGTCTAGAAGGCAAGTCCGAGCACGCCTTGGGCACGGGGGCTACTGGTCGTTCTGGGAATGGGGGTACCCACACTTGCCTTCCTGCGGCCCTCAGCATGGCTCCATCAACAGCCTGGTAAGGCCTAGCTTCGACATCGACAACCCAAGACCCTCATGAGGGGCCAAGCCTCGCGAGGTGGACGACACCAAGACCTGCAAGGGACCGGCCTCCTCAGGCTGGCTCTCGAGGAGCGGAGATTTTTATGCAGAGCTGACCTTGTGAGGTTCGAGTGACGTGAGCCATGACGGTCAAGGCCAGGCGGGCGCTAGTGGGCGCAGTGTACAAGTTTCCTCTTTGGTGCAAAGGCGGCAAGCAACAGGCGTGGAGTCTCGAGGAAGCGGCCAAAGGTTTCCATTCCCATGCAACAAGACCAAGACTGCCAGGAGGGTAGGACAGAGGTCATCATCGAGCCCACCACGGCGTCACGGACAGAGGCTTTTGTAGGCGACGACCACTTTATTTAGGATAAGATGTACTAGTTGTCTCCCTTCAAATTTGGCCGTTGTGGGATCCCTTCCCGCCTTCATTTTGGAAGAGAACTGATGTCTACTACACAACCTTCTTCTTGTAGACGTTGTTGGGCCTCCAAGTGCAGAGGTTTGTAGGATAGTAGCAAATTCCCCTCAAGTGGATGACCTAAGGTTTATCAATCCGTGGGAGGCGTAGGATGAAGATGGTCTCTCTCAAACAACCCTGCAACCGACTAACAAAAAGTCTCTTGTGTCCCCAACACACCCAATACAATGATAAATTGTATAGGTGCACTAGTTTGGCAAAGAGATGGTGATACAAGTGCAATATGGATGGTAGATATAGGTTTTTGTAATCTGAAAATATAATAAGAGCAAGGTAACTTATGATAAAAGTGAGCGTAAACGGTATTGCAATGGTAGGAAACAAGGCATAGGGTTCATACTTTCACTAGTGCAAGTTCTCTCAACAATAATAACATAATTGGATCATATAACTATCCCTCAACATGCAACAAAGAGTCACTCCAAAGCCACTAATAGCGGAGAACAAATGAAGATATTATGGTAGGGTACGAAACCACCTCAAAGTTATCCTTTCTGTTCTATCTATTCAAGAGTTCGTAGTCAAATAACATGAAGCTATTCTTTCCGCTCGATCTATCAAAGAGTTCATACTAGAATAACACCTTAAGACACAAATCAACCAAAACCCTAATGTCACCTAGATACTCCATTGTCACCTCAAGTATCCATGGGCATGATTATACGATATGCATCACACAATCTCAGATTCATCTATTCAACCAACACAAAGTACTTCAAAGAGTGCCCCAAAGTTTCTACCGGAGAGTCAAGACGAAAATGTGTGCCAACCCTTATGCATAGGTTCATGGGAGGAACCCGCAAGTTGATCACCAAAACATACATCAAGTGGATCACGTGATATCCCATTGTCACCACAGATAAGCACGACAAGACATACATCAAGTGTTCTCAAATCCTTAAAGACTCAATCCGATAAGATAACTTCAAGAGGAAAACTCAATTCATCACAAGAGAGTAGAGGGGGATAAACATCATAAGATCCAACTATAATAGCAAAGCTCGCGATACATCAAGATCGTGTGAAGTCAAGAACACGAGAGAGAGATCAAACACATAGCTACTTGTACATACCCTCAGCCCCGAGGGTGAACTACTCCCTCCTTGTCATGGAGAGCGCCGGGATGATGAAGATGGCCACCGGTGAGGGATACCCCCTCCGACAAGGTGCCGGAACGGGCTCCCGAGAGATTTTTGGTGGCTACAGTGGCTTGCGGCAGCGGAACTCCCGATCTATCTTGTTCTTCGAAGGTTTTAGGGTATGTGGACTTATATAGGTGAAAGAAGTCGGTCGGGGGAGCCTCGAGGGGCCCACAAGGGTGGAGGGCGTGCCCAGGGGGGTGGGCGCGCCCCCCTATCTCGTGGCTTCCTCGACGCTTCCCTGGTTTGCACTCCAAGTCTCCTGGATCACGTTCGTTCCAAAAATCACGCTCCCGAAGGTTTCATTCCGTTTGGACTCCGTTTGATATTTCTTTTCTTCGAAACACTGAAATAGGCAATAAAACAACAATATGGGCTGGGCCTCCGGTTAATAGGTTAGTCCCAAAAATAATATAGAAGTTTATAATTAAGCCCGTAATCATTCAAAACAGATAATAAAATAGCATGAATGCTTCATAAAATATAGATACATTGGAGACGTATCAGCATCCCCAAGCTTAATTCCTACTCATCCTCGAGTAGGTAAATGATAAAAGAAAGAATTTATGAAGTGTGAATGCTAGCAGGTGCACAAGTTTGATCAATGATAATTTCAGTCACCTTTCCTAGCATGATTATATGTCATAACAGTAGTTCATCCCATAAAACCTCTCACGAACAAGTAACAAGCAATTCACATGTTAAAGCATATATCATAAACTTTCTTGAAAACTAGCAAACTTCATTCTTAGTCATCAAACAATTGCAATTCATCTTATTTTCAGGAAGGGTCTATGTCAGAGCTTTGATTTAGCAAACTCCACATACTCAACTATCATATGGTCTTCCATGATTGCTAA
This sequence comes from Triticum dicoccoides, assembly GCF_002162155.2. Lineage (NCBI taxonomy): Eukaryota > Viridiplantae > Streptophyta > Magnoliopsida > Poales > Poaceae > Triticum > Triticum dicoccoides. Next base: position 335,163,416 of record NC_041389.1, on the reverse strand, counting down.
CACTCACACAATACTTATGGTTATGGAGTTTTAATCGGACACTGAGAAAGATAGGGGCTTATAGTGTTGCTTCCCAACGTATTCACCTTTGGGTGATGTCAACAATAATAGTTCATGCTAACTTACATCCAATTGGATATATATATCAGGATCTTTCCAACACGAGGTGCTTGCCAAAGGATAAAGTGAAAAAGGGAAAGGTGAAGATCACCTTGACTCTTGCATAAAGTAAAAGACATAAAGTAAAAGATAGGCCCTTCGTAGAGGGAAGCAGAGGTTGTCATGCACTTTTATGGTTGGATGCACAAAATTTTAATGCAAAAGAACGTCACTTTATATTGCCACTTGTATATGGACCTTTATTATGCAGTCCGTCACTTCTATTGCTTCCATAACAAGATCGTATAAAGCTTATTTTCTTCACACTAATAGATCATACATATTTAGAGAGAAATTTTTATTGCTTGGACCAATGACAACTTACTTGAAGGATCTTACTCAATCCATAGGTAGGTATAGTGGACTCTAATGGCAAAAACTGGGTTTAAGAATATTTGGAAGCACAAGTAGTATCTCTACTTGGTGCAAGGAATTTTGGCTAGCATGAGGGGGAAAGGCAAGCTCAACATGTTTGAATGATCCATGACAATATACTTTAACTGAGACGTGAGAAAACATAACCCATCATGTTGTCTTCCTTGTCCAACATCAACTCTTTATCATATCATACTTAATGAGTGCTCACAATTATAAAAGATTTCTAGGATAGTATGTTTATATGTGAAATCTCTCTTCCTTCAATATTCTTTCATGAATTGTTCAAGTGACCAATACAATGCTTGCTAACCTTCAATAAATTTAGAACCTCTACTTCTTAGATGTGAAGTCATTACTCCCCATGGGATAAGCAAATGAAACATATATAATTTCAGATTTATGACATTCAACTTATTCAACCATTTGCTCATAGGATATAAGTGAAGCACACGAGTAAGTGACAAACTACTCCAAAAAGATATAAGTGAAGATCAATGAGTAGCTAAATAATTTATGTAACTATGTGAAGACTCTCGCTCAATAAAGAATTTCAGATCTTGGTATTTTATTCAACCAGCAAGCGAAACAAAATAAAATGACATTGCAAGGATAGCACAACTCATGTGAAGAAGCAAAAACTTAGGTTCAACCGATACTAACCGATAGTTGTTGAAGAAGAAAGGTGGGATGCCTAACGGGGCATCCCCAAGCTTAGATGCTTGAGACTTATTGAAATATTATCATGGGGTGACTTGGGCATCCCCAAGCTTGAGCTTTTGTGTCTCCTTAATTCCTCTCATATCATGGTTTCTCTTTTTATCAAAAGCTTCATCCACACCAAACTCAACAAGAACTCGTGAGATAAGTTAGTATAAACCAATGCAAAACCTTATCATTTTCTACTGTAACAAATCACTAAAATTATTATTCAACATTGCATACTAAATGTCTCTGCATATTTAATACTCCTATCCTCAAATAGAATCATTAAACAAGCAAACATATGCAAACAATACAACCATTACAGCAATCCGCCAAAACAGTATAGTCTGTAAAGAGTGCAAGATTCATCATACTTACGTAACTCCAACAATTATGACAAAAATACATCACTGTAGAATATTTATTATAGCTCAATATTCAAAAAGTTTCAACATTATACCATTCTCTGACTTTTCTAGGGAATTTTTGCAACAGCGGTAATCTTTCTATTTTCAAACAGCAACATGTATACTTGCAAAATAAGCATGGTAAAGGCTATCCTTGACATTTTTATTGAAAATAAAGATGCAAAACATTATTCTAAATAACATCAAGCAAATACTGACAAAATAAAATGACACTCCAAGCAAAACACATATCATGTGGTGAATAAAAATATAACTCCAAGTAAAGTTACCGATGGATGAAGACGAAAGAGGGGATGCCATCCGGGGCATCCCCAAGCTTAGGCTCTTGGTTGTACTTGAATATTACCTTGGGGTTCCTTGGGCATCACCAATATTAGGCTCTTGCCACTCCTTATTCCATAGTCCATCAAATCTTTACCCAAAACTTCAAAACTCCACAACACAAAACTCAACAGAAAACTCGTAAGCTCTGTTAGTATAAGAAAATAAAACCACCACTTAGCTACTGTAATGAACTCATTTTAAATACATATGGGTGTAATATCTACTGTATTACAACTTCTCTATGGTTCATACCCTCTGATACTACTCATAGATTCATCAAAATAAGCAAACAACACATAGAAAACAGAATCTGCCAAAAACAGAACAGTCTGTAGTAATATCTATCAAACGTATACTTATGGAACTCCAAAAATCCTACCAGATTAGGAAGTCCTAAGAAATTTGTGCAAAAATCCAGAGCAAAAATAATCAGATCAGAATCACGTCTCTGTGAATTATCAAAACTAATTTACTGGGTGCAAAAGTTTCTGATTTTCAACAGGATCAACACAACTATCACTGTAAGCTATCCTAAAGGTCTTACTTGGCACTTTATTGAAACAAAAGCTATAAAACATGATTAATACAGTAGCATAATCATGTAGACACACAAAAACAGTAAGGGTAAATATTGGGTTGTCTCCCAACAAGCGCTTTTCTTTAATGCCTTTCTAGCTAGGCATGATGATGGCAATGATGCTCACATAAAAGATAAGAATTGAAACATAACGGGAGCATCATGAAGCATATGACTAGCACATTTAAGTCTAACCCACTTCCTATGCATAGAGATTTTGGGAGCAAACAACTTATGGGAACAATAATCAACTAGCATAGGAAGGCAAAACAAGCATAGCTTCATGATTTTCAACACATACAGAGGAAACTTGATATTATTGCAATTCCTACAAGCATATGTTCCTCCCTCATAATAATTTTTAGTAGAATAATGAATGAATTCAGCGATATAACCAGCACCTAAAGCATTATTTTCATGATCTACAAGCATAGAAAATTTACTACTCTCCACATAAGCAAAATTCTTTTTATTCGGAATAATGGGAGTATCATAAGAGACTCGAATACTAAAAATTGTTTCCACATTAAAAGAGTAATGTTCAGAAAAAGGGTAATCATAATCATGGCAAGTTTTATAAATATAATCATCACTACTTTTTATAGCATAAGTTTCATCACAATAATCATCATAAGTAGCAACTTCGTTCTCATCATCAATTGGAACCTCTTCCGAAATAGTGGATTCATCACTAAATAAAGTCATGACCTCTCCAAATCCACTTTCTTATTCATCACAATAAGATTCAACGTCCTCCAAAATAGTGGGATCGCTACTTCCTAAAGTTGACACTCTTCCAAACCCACTTTCATCAATATAATGATCATAAGTAAGAGGCATGCTATCATCAAAACAACTTTGCATATCAAAACTTGGGATGCTAAAAAATATCATATTCATTAAACATAGCATCCCCAAGCTTGGGACAAACATTAATTGCAGCAAATATATTCTCAAATATGTCATCCTCATCAAACATAGATTCCCCAAGCTTGGGCCCTTTCATATCATAAGCATAATCACTCTCATCATTAATAGTATGGATAGCACCAATAGTATAACAATTATCATCATCAAAATGAGTAGTAGGAGCAACATCATTTGGGATGGATACCTTTTTACCTTTGTTGCTCCTTCTTTCCTTTTTCTTCTTCACATTATGTGTGGGTTCAACCTTCTTCTTTGAGCTCCTTATTGATGAGATTGGTTGAATAGAAAGCTCCCCGTCGTTACCTGATTCATCATAAGAAATAATAGGAGGATATTGGGAAGTATCTTCCCTTTCATTAGTGTTCTCTTCATCTTCTATTTGCTTCCTTTTCTTTAGGTAATTGGCAATATAAGATTTTCAATGCAATTCACCGCACAAAACATATAAATATCCTCTAGATCAAAATCAAGAAATATATCAAGAATTAATTTTGGAATACCCTCAGTTATACGTTTCATTTCTTCATACCCCAAAAGAATACTAAGCTCTTTATGATGCTCAAGGGTAATCAAGTTATCACAATTTTTGGACACGATTCGATCATGAAACAGTTTGCATTGGAGATTTAAATGACCACGTTCATTGCAAAGTTCACAAGGAGCGCGAAAAATATTGAACCTTTCAGCACTCACCCTTAGCCTTTCTTGCAACAATTTAGTTTCTACATGCTTATGCCTCTTGCAATATCTATCTTCTCTATTTGGTGTATCTATGCAAACCCACTGCTCTCCACAAAAATCGGCATGCGTATAGGAGACATTTTCATCATAACTAGTGCAATCATCGTTAGTACTATGGATATTTAAAGAGTTCATACTAACAACATTGCAATCATGCTCATCATTCAAAGATTTAGTATCAAGCATTTTATAGACTTGTTCTTCTAGCACTTGAGCACAATTTTCCTTTTCATCATACTCACGAAAGATATTAAAAAGATGAAATGTATGAGACAAACTCAATTCCATCTTTTTGTAGTTTTCTTTTATAGACTAAACTAGTGATAAAACAAGAAACAAAAAGATTCGATTGCAATATCTAAAGATATACCTTCAAGCACTCACCTCCCCGGAAACGGCGCCAGAAAAGAGCTTGATGTCTACTACACAACCTACTTCTTGTAGACGTTGTTCGGCCTCCAACTGCAGAGGTTTGTAGGACATTAGAAAATTTCCCTCAAGTGGATGACCTAAGGCTTATCAATCCGTGGGAGGCGTAGGATGAAGATGGTCTCTCTCAAACAACCATGCAACCAAATAACAAAAAGTCTCTTGTGTCCCCAACACACCCAATACAATGGTAAATTGTATAGGTGCACTAGTTCGGCGAAGAGATGGTGATACAAGTGCAATATGGATGGTAGATATAGGTTTTTGTAATCTGAAAATATAAAAACAGCAAGGTAACTTATGATAAAAGTGAGCGTAAACGGTATTGCAATAGTAGGAAACAAGGCATAGGGTTCATACTTTCACTAGTGCAAGTTCTCTCAACAATAATAACATAATTGGATCATATAACTATCCCTCAACATGCAACAAAGAGTCACTCCAAAGCCACTAATAGCGGAGAACAAACGAAGAGATTATGGTAGGGTACGAAACCACCTCAAAGTTATCCTTTCTGTTCTATCTATTCAAGAGTCTGTAGTAAAATAACACGAAGCTATTCTTTCCGTTCGATCTATCATAGAGTTCATACTAGAATAACACCTTAAGACACAAATCAACCAAAACCCTAATGTCACCTAGATACTCCATTGTCACCTCAAGTATCCATGGGCATGATTATACGATATGCATCACACAATCTCAGATTCATCTATTCAACCAACACAAAGTACTTCAAAGGGTGCCCCAAAGTTTCTACCGGAGAGTCAAGATGAAAACGTGTGCCAACCCTTATGCATAGGTTCATGGGTGGAACCCACAAGTTCATCACCAAAACATACATCAAGTGGATCACGCGATATCCCATTGTCACCACAGATAAGCACGACAAGACATACATCAAGTGTTCTCAAATCCTTAAAGACTCAATCTGATAAGATAACTTCAAGAGGAAAACTCAATTCATCACAAGAGATTAGAGGGGGAGAAACATCATAAGATCCAACTATAATAGCAAAGCTCGCTATACATCAAGATCATGCAAAGTCAAGAACACGAGAGAGAGAGAGAGAGAGAGAGAGAGAGAGAGAGATCAAACACATAGCTACTTGTACATACCCTCAGCCCCGAGGGTGAACTACTCCCTCCTCGTCATGGAGAGCGCCGGGATGATGAAGATGGCCACCGGTGAGGGATCCCCCCTCCGGCGGGGTGCCGGAATGGGCTCCCGAGAGGTTTTTGGTGGCTACATAGGCTTGCGGCGGCGGAACTCCTGATCTATCTTGTTCTTCGAAGGTTTTAGGGTATGTGGACTTATATAGGCGAAAGAAGTTGGTCGGGGGAGCCCCGAGGGGCCCACGAGGGTAGAGGGCGCGCCCAGGGGGTGGGCGTGCCCCCCCTATCTCGTGGCTTCCTCGACGCTTCCCTGGCTTACACTTCAAGTCTCCTGGATCACGTTCGTTCCAAAAATCACGCTCCTGAAGGTTTCATTCTGTTTGGACTCCGTTTGATATTCCTTTTCTTCAAAACACTGAAATAGGCAATAAAACAGCAATATGGGATGGGCCTCCGGTTAATAGGTTAGTCCCAAAAATAATATAAAAGTGTATAATAAAGCCCGTAATCATTCAAAACAGATAATAAAATAGCATGAATGCTTCATAAATTATAGATACGTTGGAGACGTATCAAGGACCAAGGCCACTATAAATAGGACCTAGCCACCACCATGGGCGGGGGACGACGGATCAAGTGGAGTGAATCCATTCCACCCTCACCAGCTCGCTTGAGATCAAGAACACACCTCCTGAGGTTGTTCCCCACTGTATTAGTTCATCCTCAGCCCTTCAAGGCAAATCCACCACAAAGCAAGAGTAGGGTTTTACACCGCAAGGTGGACCGAACCTGGGTAAACTGATGTGTCCCCTTTCCTTCGATTTCGACACGCTAGGCTGTGAGATTGACGAGTAGGCAGACTAGGGAGGTTGAGATCTCTGCATGCACCCTAGAGTTCGAACCTCTCAAGGGTTTGCAAAACCCAAAATCCGACATAAACTATGTGATTTACCTTATTTATTCCATCAAGATTTTAGGACCAAAATGATAAATTGATTAAAAACAGGCCATGACGGATCAAATGGGTCGACCCTGGAAGAACAGACTTTAAGCAAACGCATGTTCGATTAGCCACCCAAACGGATAAAAGGCAGACATATTTTGCGGTTGTTTTGGTTGGTCCATTGGAGATGCCCTTGTGACCTGGTGCAAGTTTTGATTGACCAGTTGTTGTTGGAGATGCCCTTGTGACCCATTTGGGTTAATAGTGTCTCTACTGGAATTGCCAGCATGTCAAAGCAAGTTCTTTGCACACCAGTCATGGGCTCCTGGCAGCCACCAGATCTTGGATGGGTGAAGATTAACATTGACAATATGATTGACCAAATGCTCTAGAAGGGGTGCTGGAGGGGTTTTCACGCCTCTTATCACTATCAGGGTTGTTGAGGTGCTGGTCTTCATGAAGGCAAAATTGTAACACCACCAGTGGTTAGCTATAGTAACCTCACCCTAATGATGACATGTCACCAGGCTTGCTAAGCTAAATTTCCACTTGATAGAAATCAAAATCAAATTTGAAACTTGATTTTAAAATTCAAGTCAAGTTATTACTTCATCAAAAATGCAAACAAAAATGTTCATAGTATTGCAAATAATTCCCTGGTAATTGTCCAAGTGAAACCAACATTATTTGAATATCTAAATTGCCCTCAACCTACTTTTAGACTGGACTAAACAGCCCCAGAATAAATCTATTCTATTCAAATAAAATTGAAATGTATTAAATTATTCCCCTAACCATTTTATAATAGTGCCAAATATCGCATAGTACTTATTGGTTCAAGTCTCATAATAAATAAAAGTCAATTGCTAGTGGAATTAAAAATAATAGAGAAAAGAAATAAAAGGAAAACAATGAAAAATACAAAGAGAAAAGGAAAAGAGCCCACCCCCATGTTTCCCTATGGGCATAAAAACCCCTGGCCGGTGCAGCTAGCCCCTCCCCATTGCCCCCTTCCTCTACTACAGGGGGGGAGTGTGGCCATCTCTGATGGCCGCCATGGCCTCTGCCATCACCGTGGCGGCCATTCGGTGGCTCCCGATGACCTCAAGACGATGTCAACCCGCACCCCGGTCGAAACCCTAGTGCGCCCACTCCCCTCTCGCCCCTCCTCCTCTTCTCGTGCCGCCAGAGCACCACCGTCGTAGTTGAAAGATCGTGGATGCCGCCTAGGGGGGTGAATAGGCACTTTAAAATAATTACAGTTTAGGCTTGAACAAATGTGGAATAAAACTAGAGTTTAATTTTTCAAGCACAAAACCTAAAACGACTAGGCTCACCTATGTGCCCCAACAACTTATGCTAAGAAAGATAAACAACTAAGTGATAGCAAGATATATATCATGTCAAACTATGGCTATCATCATCACAAGATATACGATTCAAAGCTGGAGATACATTTTAAGCCTTGGCCATAAGGCAAAAGTGAGAAACAATAGAAGATGATGTAGGATCACTTGAAGCACCATTTAATACCACATCTTGTTCTAAGGAGTGTTGGGTTTCTTCTACATTGTTAGCACAACAACTCGAGGAAATACATGCATTTTTATCAAGGCAACAAGATGTAGCAAGCATATCATGATGAGATTTAGTCAAGCAATTTCTACATGATATGCAAGGACTATCAACACAAGCAGGTGAAAAATTTAGAGAGCTCAAAGTGTTGAAGTCCAAAGAAGGAGCATTGCAATAAGATAGTGATGAAGGATCATCCACAATAACCACACTATCATCATTGCAATGACCAACACTACTCACCTTATCTTTACCTTGTGGCAATCCACATGTAGGTGAAGTATAAGAAGTTTAGAACACCACGCGGTCGGAAGTAGAGGGAGAACAATCGTCCCCACAAATTTTGACGCACCATATTTATCTTGAAGCTTTGTCCACAACTCATGAGAATCCCGGAATGACATGAGTTGAAATATAACTACATTTCTCAAAGCATCGAAAAGCACATTAGAAGCTTGAGCATTGAGATAAGAGTTTTTTTCATCCTCTATAGATACTATTTGAGGATCCTTTGGAGGAGAAAAATCCATATCTACAATTCCTCTAAATTTGGGTCCATGACCCTAAAGAGAGATTAAGCATGACAATTACCCAAACATCAAAATTTGTGCCATCGAAACTAAGAGTGTCAAAGAATTCTAAACCCTAGTTGACATATTTACTCCCTAGGCGATAAAGCCTAATCATGAGAGACGAGGCTCTGATACCAATTGAAAGATCATGGATGTCCCCTAGAGGGGGGGTGAATAGACGCTTTAAAATAATTACGGTTTAGGCTTGAACAAATGCCGAAAAAAACTAGCGTTTAATTTGTCAAGCACAAAACCTAAAACGACTAGGCTAACCTATGTGCACCAACAACTTATGCTAAGCAAGATAAACAACTAAGTGATAGCAAGATATATATCATGTCAAACTATGGCTATCACAAAGTAAAGTGCATAAGTAAAGGGCTCGGTAAGAGATAACTGAGGCACGCGGAGACGGTGTGGAGGCACAATACTCCCCAAAAAGCCAGTAGGGCCACGGTAATCTCCTCGCGCCCTCGCACAATGCAAGATGACGTGATTCCACTAAGGGACCCTTGAGGGCGGTCACCGACCCCATACAAATGGCAACCCTTGGGGACGGTCACCGAATCCGTACACTTTGGCAACCCTTGGGGGCGGTCACCAAAACCTGTACAAATGCTTGGGGCGACCTCCACAACCTAATTTGAGACCCCTGATGCTTACCCAGAGCTTTCCATGAGAATGATTGAGCTCCATGGCACCACCAACCATCTAGGGTGCCCAAGCACCCAAGAGGAACAAGCTCTAGGGTACCAAGCACCCAAGAATAATAAGATACTCAACTCCACTTCCACGTATCACTGTGGAGAACTCAAACCGATGCACCAAATGCAATGGCAAGGGCACACGGAGTGCCCAAGTCCATATGTCCCAAATCCCACCAAAACAACTAATGCTATGGAGGAAAATGAGAGGAAGAACAAGAAAGAGAACACAAAGAACTCCAATATCTAGATCCAAAGGGTTCCCCTCACATAGAGGAGAAAGTGATTGGTGGAAACGTAGATCTAGATCTCCTCTCTCTTTTCCCTCAAGAACTAGCAAGAATCCTTGGAGGGATTGAGAAAAGGTCAACAATGGGGGGCAAACACGAGTTCAAAGGATAAGGTTCAATGGGGAAGAAGACCCCCTTTTATAGGACCTCCTGAATCCAACCATTATGTGATCAGCCCACACACAAGCAGTAGTACCTCTCATAGGAGAGGTACTGCCGCACATGCGGTAGTGCATGTAGTGTTGTGCAATGGTGCAAGACAACAAGCCGGTAGTGCTACCGGAGCGGTACTACCGCTGGGGTTGCAGCACATGGCACTAAGGAGGCAGAGCAAAATAGGGGGGGCGAGGCAGAGTCGCATCAGCAGCACTACCGCTGGAGCCAGCGGTACTACTGCCTATAGGCAGTAGTGCTGCCCACCACATCTGTTGTACTACTACTGAGAACACGCAATGACAAAAAAGGGAAGCAGAAGCGGACTGGTAGTGCAGGGGTGGTACTTCCGCTTGAAATTGGCACTACCGCTCGTGATATTGTCCCATTGCTGCGAAAGCGGACACAAAAAATCGCATCCCCAAAAGCAGCGGTACCACATGCGACACTACCCCACGACATTACCACCCATAACCAGTACTATCGCTCAGCTAAGCAGTACCATCGCTAGGGGTGGTACAATGAAGCCCAAGAAAATAGATGGAAACAATAAAACCCGAAACTTCTACATATGCGCTCTAAATTGTGCAAACTCAAGCTTGTTATAGTGAGAAGAGGCAATACATAAATGCCAATGAAATAGAGATGTGTAACCTCTATGAACGAAGAACAGGCAAAAACTCCATCATCAAAAACATCATAGAAGCTTGTCATGACAATGACCATAAGCTTTAAAACTCACAAAGAGAAACACCAAACAAGAACCAATAAAGATGATGCAAGGATGCAATGGTTTGAGCTGTCTACGAACGATACGACCAAGCTACTAACTTGAGAGCCCCCCTAGATAGTACGGAAATCGATCCTATAACCCGGTCTCCCAACTACCACCATTAGACCACTAAAATAGACAACCTATCAAGGGCAAACCTTTGCCTTGCACATAGTCCACTTGACCTAGATGATGACGATCTTGACTCCCTCATGTTGCACCACCTTTCTTGATTGTGTTGGCTCGATGAAGACTACTAGATTGCTCCCCATACTCCACTATGGGTGAGACACTCTTTGAAACATCTTCACAAGACAATTGTCACCACAATGGACGGCAAGCTTTAAGCATGATCTCTTCGTGATGATCCACTTGAACTCACACACCCCAATCTTGATGAAGATCACCACTTGATGTCATCCTCCGTGGATTGTATGAGATCTTCCTCTTGACGCAAGTGAAGGAAATATGCCCTAGAGGCAATAATAAAGTTATTATTTATTTCCTTATAATCATGATAAATGTTTATTATTCATGCTAGAATTGTATTAACCGGAAACATAATACATGTGTGAATACATAGACAAACAAAGTGTCACTAGTATGCCTCTACTTGACTAGCTCGTTAATCAAAGATGGTTATGTTTCCTGACCATGAACAATGAGTTGTTATTTGATTAAACGAGGTCACATCATTAGTTGAATGATCTGATTGACATGACCCATTCCATTAGCTTAGCACACGATCGTTTAGTATGTTGCTATTGCTTTCTTCATGACTTATACATGTTCCTATGACTATGAGATTATGCAACTCCCGTTTACCGAAGGAACACTTTGGGTACTACCAAACGTCACAACGTAACTGGGTGATTATAAAGGAGTACTACAGGTGTCTCCAATGGTCGATGTTGGGTTGGCGTATTTCGAGATTAGGATTTGTCACTCCGATTGTCGGAGAGGTATCTCTGGGCCCTCTCGGTAATACACATCACATAAGCCTTGCAAGCATTACAACTAATATGTTAGTTGTGAGATGATGTATTACGGAACGAGTAAAGAGACTTGCCGGTGACGAGATTGAACTAGGTATTGGATACCGACGATCGAATCTCGGGCAAGTAACATACCGATGACAAAGGGAACAACGTATGTTGTTATGCGGTCTGACCGATAAAGATCTTCGTAGAATATGTAGGAGCCAATATGGGCATCCAGGTCCCGCTATTGGTTATTGACCAGAGACGTGTCTCGGTCATGTCTACATTGTTCTCGAACCCGTAGGGTCCGCACGCTTAAGGTTACGATGACAGTTATATTATGAGTTTATGCATTTTGATGTACCGAAGGTTGTTCGGAGTCCCGGATGTGATCACGGACATGACGAGGAGTCTCGAAATGGTCGAGACATAAAGATTGATATATTGGAAGTCTATGTTTGGACATCGGAAGTGTTCCGGGTGAAATCGGGATTTTACCGGGTTACCGGGAGGTTACCGGAACCCCCCGGGAACCATATGGGCCTTCATGGGCCTTAGTGGAAAGGAGAAAGGGACAGCCCAAGGGGGCTGCGCGCCTCCCCCCTTCCCCTAGTCCTATTAGGACTAGGAGAGGTGGCCGGCCACCCCTCTCCCTCTTTCCCCCTTGGGAATCCTAGTTGGAATAGGATTGGGGGGGGAGTCCTACTCACGGTAGGAGTAGGACTCCTCCTGCGCCTCTCCCTCTTGGCCGGCGCCCCCTCCCCCCTTGGCTCCTTTATATACGGAGGCAGGGGCACCTCTAAACACACAAGTTGACACAAGTTGATCCACGTGATCGATTCCTTAGCCGTGTGCGGTGCCCCCTGCCACCATATTCCTCGATAATACTGTAGCGGAGTTTAGGCGAAGCCCTGCTGCTGTAGTTCATCAAAATCGTCACCACGCCGTCGTGCTGACGAAACTCTTCCCCGACACTTTGCTGGATCGGAGTCCGGGGATCGTCATCGAGCTGAACGTGTGCTCGAACTCGGAGGTGCCGTAGTTTCGGTGCTTGATCGGTTGGATCGTGAAGACGTACGACTACTTCCTCTACGTCATGTCATCGCTTCCGCAGTCGGTCTGCGTTGGGTACGTAGACAACACTCTCCTCTCGTTGCTATGCATCACATGATCCTGTGTGCGCGTAGGAAAATTTTTGAAATTACTACGAAACCCAACAGTGGTATCAGAGCCAGGTTATTGATGTTGATGTTATATGCACGAGTAGAACACAAGTGAGTTGTGGACGATACAAGTCATACTGCCTACCAGCATGTCATACTTTGGTTCGGCGGTATTGTTGGACGAGACGACCCAGACCAACCTTACGCGTACGCTTACGCGAGACCGGTTCCCTCGACGTGCTTTGCACAGAGATGGCTTGCGGGCGATTGTCTCTCCAACTTTAGTTGAACCAAGTATGACTACGCCCGGTCCTTGCGAAGGTTAAAACGGAGTCTATTTGACAAACTATCGTTGTGGTTTTGATGCGTAGGTGAGATTGGTTCTTACTTAAGCCCGAAGCAGCCACGTAAAACATGCAACAACAAAGTAGAAGACGTCTAACTTGTTTTTGCAGGGCATGTTGTGATGTGATATGGTCAAAGCATGATGCTGAATTTTATTGTATGAGATGATCATGTTTTGTAACCGAGTTATCGGCAACTGGCAGGAGCCATATGGTTGTCGCTTTATTGTATGCAATGCAATCGCGATGTAATGCTTAACTTTATTACTAAACGGTAGTGATAGTCGTGAAAGCATAAGATTGGCGAGACGACAACGATGCTACGATGGAGATCAAGGTGTCGCGCCGGTGACGATGGTGATCATGACGGTGCTTCGGAGATGGAGATCACAAGCACGAGATGATGATGGCCATATCATATCACTTATATTGATTGCATGTGATGTTTATCTTTTTATGCATCTTATCTTGCTTTGATTGACGGTAGCATTATAAGATGATCTCTCATTAAATTATCAAGAAGTGTTCTCCCTGAGTATGCACCGTTGCCAAAGTTCGTCGTGCCCAGACACCACGTGATGATCGGGTGTGATAAGCTCTACGTCCATCTACAACGGGTGCAAGCCAGTTTTTGCACACGCAGAATACTCAGGTTAAACTTGACGAGCCTAGCATATACAGATATGGCCTCGGAACACGGAGACCGAAAGGTCAAGCGTGAATCATATAGTAGATATGATCAACATAACGATGTTCACCATTGAAAACTACTCCATCTCACGTGATGATCGGTCATGGTTTAGTTGATTTGGATCACGTAATCACTTAGAGGATTAGAGGGATGTCTATCTAAGTGGGAGTTCTTAAGTAATATGATTAAATTGAACTTAAATTTATCATGAACTTAGTCCTGGTGGTATTTTGCAAATCATGTTGTAGATCAATAGCTCGCGTTGTTGCTTCCCTGTGTTTATTTTGATATGTTCCTAGAGAAAATTGTGTTGAAAAATGTTAGTAGCAATGTTGCGGATTTGATCCGTGATCTGAGGTTAAATCCTCATTGCTGCACAGAAGAATTATGTCCTTAATGCACCGCTAGGTGACGGACCTATTGCAGGAGCAAATGCAGACGTTATGAACGTTTGGCTAGCTCAATATGATGACTACTTGATAGTTTAAGTGCACCATGCTTAACGGCTTAGAATCGGGACTTCAAAGACGTTTTGAATGTCATGGACCACATGAGATGTTCCAGGAGTTGAAGCTAATATTTCAAGCAAATACCCGAGTTGAGAGATATGAAGTCTCCAACAAGTTCTATTAGCTAAAAGATGGAGGAGAATCGCTCAACTAGTGAGCATGTGCTCAGATTGTCTGGGTACTTCAATCGCTTGAATCAAGTGGGAGTTGATCTTCCAGATAAGATAGTGATTGACAGAATTCTCTAGTCACCATCACCAAGTTAGTAGAACTTCGTGATGAACTATAGTATGCAAGGGATGATGAAAATTATTCCCGAGCTCTTCGTGATGTTGAAATCAACGAAGGTAGAAATCAAGAAAGAGCATCAAGTGATTGATGGTTGACAAGATCACTAGTTTCAAGAAAAGGGCAAAGGGAAAGAAAGGGGAACTTCAAGTAGATTGACAAGCAAGTTGTCACTCCCACGAAGAAGCCCAAAGCTGAACCAAAGCCTGAAACTGAGTGCTTACACTGCAAAGGAAATGGTCACTGGAAGCAGAACTACCCTAAATATTTGGTGGATAAGAAGGATGGCAAAGTGAAAAAGGGTATATTTGATATACAGGTGTTTGATGTGTGCTTTACTAGTGTTTATAGCAACCCCTCGGTATTTGGTACTGGTTCAGTTGCTAAGAGTAGTAACTCGAAACGGGAGTTGCAGAATAAACAGAAACTAGTTAAGGGTGAAGTGATGATGTGTGTTGAAAGTAGTTTCAAGATTGATATGATCATCATCGCACACTCCCTATTCTTTCGGGATTAGTGTAGAACCTAAATAAATGTTATTTGGTGTTTGCGTTGAGCATGAATATGATTTGATCGTGTTTATTGCAATACGGTTATTCATTTTAAGTAAGAGAATAAACTGTTGTTCTGTTTACATGAATAAAACCTTATATGGTTACACACCCAATGAAAATGGTTCATTGGATCTCGATCGTAGTGATACACATATTCATAATATTGATACCAAAAGATGCAAAGTTAATAATGATAGTGCAACTTATTTGTGGCACTGCCGTTTGGGTCATATCGGTGTAAAGCGCATGAAGAAACTCCATAAAGATGGATTTTTGGAATCACTTGGTTATGAATCATTTGATGCTTGCGAACCGTGCCTTTTGGGCAAGATGACTAAAACTCCGCTCTTCGGAACAATGGAACGAGTTACTGACTTGTTGGAAATAATACATACTGATGTATACAGACCAATGAGTATGAAGGCTCGTGGCAAGTATCATTATTTTCTGACCTTCACAAGATGATTTGAGCAGATATGGGTATATCTACTTGATGAAATATAAGTCTGAAATAGTTGAAAGGTTCAAAGAATTTCAGAGTGAAGTTGAAAATCATCGTAACAAGAAAATAAAGTTTCTGCGATCTGATCGCGGAGACAAATATTTGAGTTACGAGTTTGGTCTTCAATTAAAACAATGTGGAATAGTTTCACAACTCACGCCACCTGGAACACCACATCGTTATGGTGTGTCCGAACGTCGTAACCGCACCTTATTTGATATGGTGCGATCTATGATATCTCTTTACCACTATCGTTTTGGGGTTATGCATTAGAGACAGCTGCATTCACGTTTTAAAATAGGGCACCATCTAAATCCGTTGAGACGACACTGTATGAACTATGGTTTAGCAGTAAACCTAAGCTGTTGTTTCTTAAAGTTTGGGGCTGCGATGCTTATGTGAAAAAGTTTCATCCTGATAAGCTCAAACCCAAATCGGAGAAGTGCGTCTTCATAGAATACCCAAAGGAAATTGTTGGGTACACCTTCTATCACAGATCCGAAGGCAAGACATTCGTTGCTAAAATGGATCCTTTCCAGAGAAGGAGTTTCTCTCGAAAGAAGTGAGTGGGAGGAAAGTAGAACTAGACGAGGTAATTGTACCTGCTCCCTTACTGGAAAGTAGTTCATCACAGAAAACTGTTTCAGTGACACCTACACCAGTTAGTGAGGAAGTTAATGATAATGATCATGAAACTTCAGATCAAGATACTACTGAACCTCGTAGATCAACCAGAGTAAGATCCGCGCCAGAGTGGTACGGTAATCCTGTTCTGGAAGTCATGCTACTAGATCATGATGAACCTACGAACTATGAAGAAGCGATGGTGAGCCCAGATTCCGCAAAATGGCTTGAGGCCATGAAATCTGAGATATGATCCATGTATGAGAACAAAGTGTAGACTTTGATTGACTTGCCCGATGATCGGTGAGTCATTAAGAATAAATGGATCTTCAAGAGGAAGACGGACGTTGATAGTAGTGTTACTATCTACAAAGCTAGACTTGTCGAAAAAGGTTTTTGACAAAAGTTCAAGATGTTGAATACGATGAGATTTTCTTACTCGTATCGATGCTTAAAAGTCTGTCCGAATCATGTTAGCAGTTGCCGCATTTTATGATTATGAAATTTGGCAGATGGATGTCAAAACTGCATTCCTGAATGGATTTCTGGAAGAAGAGTTGTATATGATGCAACCAGAAGGTTTTGTCGATCCAAAGGGAGCTAACAAAGTGTGCAAGCTCCAGCGATCCATTTATGGACTGGTGCAAGAATCTCGGAGTTGGAATATACGCTTTGATAAGTTGATCAAAGCATATAGTTTTTGTACAGACTTACGGTGAAGCCTGTATTTACAAGAAAGTGAGTGGGAGCACTACAACATTTCTGATAAGCATACGTGAATGACATATTGTTGATCGGAAATAATGTAGAATTTTTCTGCAAAGCATGAAAGGATACTTGAATAAAAGTTTTTCAAAGAAAGACCTTGGTGAAGCTGCTTACACATTGAGCATCAAGATCTATATAGATAGATGAAGACGCTTGATAAGATTTTTCAATGAGTACATACCTTGGCAAGATTTTGAAATAGTTCAAAATGGAACAGTCAAAGAAAGAGTTCTTGCCTGTGTTGCAAAGGTATGAAATTGAGTAAGACTCAAATCCCGACCACAGCAGAAAATAGAAAGAGAATGAAAAGTCATTCCCTGTGCCTCAGTCATAGGTTCTATAAAGTATGCTATGCTATGTACCAGACCTATTGTATACCTTGCTCTGAATTTGGCAAGAGAGTACAATAGTGATCTAGGAGTAGATCACTGGACATTGGTCAAGAATATCCTTAGTAAGGACTAAGGAGATGTTTCTCGATTATGGAGGTGATAAAAGAGTTTGTTGTAAAAGTTACATCAGTGCAAACTTTTACACTGATCCAGATGACACTAAGTCTCAACCTGGATACATATTGAAAGTGGGAGCAATTAGCTAGAGTAGCTCCGTGCAGAGCATTGTTGACATAAATTTGCAAAATACTTACGGATCTGAATGTGATAGACCCATTGACTAAAGATTTTCTCACAAGCAAAACATGATCGCACCTTAGTACTCCTTGGGTGTTAATCACATAGCGATGTGAACTAGATGACTGAATCTAGTAAAACCCTTTGGGTGTTGATCACATATCGATGTGAACTATGGGTGTTAATCACATGGTGATGTGAACTATTGCTGTTAAATCACATGGCGATGTGAACTAGATTATTGACTCTAGTGCAAGTGGGAGACTGAAGGAAATATGCCCTAGAGGCAATAATAAAGTTATTATTTATTTCCTTATAATCATGATAAATGTTTATTATTCATGCTAGAATTGTATTAACCGGAAACATAATACATGTGTGAATACATAGACAAACAAAGTGTCACTAGTATGCCTCTACTTGACTAGCTCGTTAATCAAAGATGGTTATGTTTCCTGACCATGAACAATGAGTTGTTATTTGATTAAACGAGGTCACATCATTAGTTGAATGATCTGATTGACATGACCCATTCCATTAGCTTAGCACACGATCGTTTAGTATGTTGCTATTGCTTTCTTCATGACTTATACATGTTCCTATGACTATGAGATTATGCAACTCCCGTTTACCGGAGGAACACTTTGGGGACTACCAAACGTCACAACGTAACTGGGTGATTATAAAGGAGTACTACAGGTGTCTCCAATGGTCGATGTTGGGTTGGCGTATTTCGAGATTAGGATTTGTCACTCCGATTGTCGGAGAGGTATCTCTGGGCCCTCTCGGTAATACACATCACATAAGCCTTGCAAGCATTACAACTAATATGTTAGTTGTGAGATGATGTATTACGGAACGAGTAAAGAGACTTGCCGGTAACGAGATTGAACTAGGTATTGGATACCGACGATCGAATCTCGGGCAAGTAACATACCGATGACAAAGGGAACAACGTATGTTGTTATGCGGTCTGACCGATAAAGATCTTCGTAGAATATGTAGGAGCCAATATGGGCATCCAGGTCCCGCTATTGGTTATTGACCAGAGACGTGTCTCGGTCATGTCTACATTGTTCTCGAACCCGTAGGGTCCGCACGCTTAAGGTTACGATGACAGTTATATTATGAGTTTATGCATTTTGATGTACCGAAGGTTGTTCGGAGTCCCGGATGTGATCACGGACATGACGAGGAGTCTCGAAATGGTCAAGACATAAAGATTCATATATTGGAAGTCTATGTTTGGACATCGGAAGTGTTCCGGGTGAAATCGGGATTTTACCGGGTTACCGGGAGGTTACCGGAACCCCCCGGGAGCCATATGGGCCATCATGGGCCTTAGTGGAAAGGAGAAAGGGGCAGCCCAAGGGGGCTGCGCGCCTCCCCCCTTCCCCTAGTCCTAGTAGGACTAGGAGAGGTGGCCGGCCACCCCTCTCCCTCTTCCCCCCTTGGGAATCCTAGTTGGAATAGGATTGGGGGGGAGTCCTACTCCCGGTAGGAGTAGGACTCCTCCTGCGCCACCTCCTCCTGGCCGGCGCCTCCTCCCCCCTTGGCTCCTTTATATACGGAGGCAGGGGCACCTCTAAACACACAAGTTGACACAAGTTGATCCACGTGATCGATTCCTTAGCCGTGTGCGGTGCCCCCTGCCACCATATTCCTCGATAATACTGTAGCGGAGTTTAGGCGAAGCCCTGCTGCTGTAGTTCATCAAGATCGTCACCACGCCGTCGTGCTGACGAAACTCTTCCCCGACACTTTGCTGGATCGGAGTCCGGGGATCGTCATCGAGCTGAACGTGTGCTCGAACTCGGAGGTGCCGTAGTTTCGGTGCTTGATCGGTTGGATCGTGAAGACGTACGACTACTTCCTCTACGTCGTGTCATTGCTTCCGCAGTCGGTCTGCGTTGGGTACGTAGACAACACTCTCCTCTCGTTGCTATGCATCACATGATCCTGTGTGCGCGTAGGAAATTTTTTGAAATTACTACGAAACCCAACAGTTAGCAATTGCCGCATTTTATGATTATGAAATTTGGCAGATGGATGTCAAAACTGCATTCCTGAATGGATTTCTGGAAGAAGAGTTGTATATGATGCAACCAGAAGGTTTTGTCGATCCAAAGGAAGCTAACAAAGTGTGCAAGCTCCAGCGATCCATTTATGGACTGGTGCAAGCCTCTCGGAGTTGGAATAAACGTTTTGATAGTGTGATCAAAGCATTTGGTTTTATACAGACTTTCGGAGAAGCCTGTATTTACAAGAAAGTGAGTGGGAGCTCTGTAGCATTTCTGATATTATATGTGGATGACATATTACTCATTGGAAATGATATAGAATTTCTGGATAGCATAAAGGGATACTTGAATAAAAGTTTTTCAATGAAAGACCTCGGTGAAGCTGCTTACATATTAGGCATTAAGATCTATAGAGATAGATCAAGACACTTAATTGGACTTTCACAAAGCACATACCTTGACAAGATTTTGAAGAAATTCAAAATGGATCAAGCAAAGAAAGGATTCTTGCCTGTATTACAAGGTGTGAAATTGAGTAAGACTCAATGCCCGACCACTGCAGAAGATAGAGAGAATATGAAAGATGTTCCCTATGCATCAGCCATAGGCTCTATCATGTATGCAATGCTGTGTACCAGACCTGATGTGTGCCTTGCTATAAGTTTAGCAGGGAGGTACCAAAGTAATCCAGGAGTGGATCACTGGACAGCGGTCAAGAACATCCTGAAATACCTGAAAAGGACTAAGGATATGTTTCTCATATATGGAGGTGACAAAGAGCTCACCGTAAAAGGTTACGTTGATGCAAGCTTTGACACTGATCCGGACGATTCTAAATCGCAAACCGGATACGTGTTTACATTAAACGGTGGAGCTGTCAGTTGGTGCAGTTCTAAACAAAGCGTCGTAGCGGAATCTACATGTGAAACGGAATACATAGCTGCTTCGGAAGCAGCAAATGAAGGAGTCTGGATGAAGGAGTTCATATCCGATCTAGGTGTCATACCTAGTGCATCGGGTCCAATGAAAATCTTTTGTGACAATACTGGTGCAATTGCCTTGGCAAAGGAATCCAGATTTCACAAAAGGACCAAACACATCAAGAGACGCTTCAACTCCATCCGGGATCTAGTCCAGGTGGGAGACATAGAGATTTGCAAGATACATACGGATCTGAATGTTGCAGACCCATTGACTAAGCCTCTTCCACGAGCAAAACATGATCAGCACCAAGGCTCCATGGGTGTTAGAATCATTACAGTGTAATCTAGATTATTGACTCTAGTGCAAGTGGGAGACTGAAGGAAATATGCCCTAGAGGCAATAATAAAGTTATTATTTATTTCCTTATAATCATGATAAATGTTTATTATTCATGCTAGAATTGTATTTACCGGAAACATAATACATGTGTGAATACATAGACAAACAAAGTGTCACTAGTATGCCTCTACTTGACTAGCTCGTTAATCAAAGATGGTTATGTTTCCTAACCATGAACAATGAGTTGTTATTTGATTAACGAGGTCACATCATTAGCAGAATGATCTGATTGACATGACCCATTCCATTAGCTTAGCATCCGATCGTTTAGTATGTTGCTATTGCTTTCTTCATGACTTATACATGTTCCTATGACTATGAGATTATGCAACTCCCGTTTACCGGAGGAACACTTTGGGTACTACCAAACGTCACAACGTAACTGGGTGATTATAAAGGAGTACTACAGGTGTCTCCAATGGTCGATGTTGGGTTGGCGTATTTCGAGATTAGGATTTGTCACTCCGATTGTCGGAGAGGTATCTCTGGGCCCTCTCGGTAATACACATCACATAAGCCTTGCAAGCATTACAACTAATATGTTAGTTGTGAGATGATGTATTACGGAACGAGTAAAGAGACTTGCCGGTGACGAGATTGAACTAGGTATTGGATACCGACGATCGAATCTCGGGCAAGTAACATACCGATGACAAAGGGAACAACGTATGTTGTTATGCGGTCTGACCGATAAAGATCTTCGTAGAATATGTAGGAGCCAATATGGGCATCCAGGTCCCGCTATTGGTTATTGACCAGAGACGTGTCTCGGTCATGTCTACATTGTTCTCGAACCCGTAGGGTCCGCACGCTTAAGGTTACGATGATAGTTATATTATGAGTTTATGCATTTTGATGTACCGAAGGTTGTTCGGAGTCCCGGATGTGATCACGGACATGACGAGGAGTCTCGAAATGGTCGAGACATAAAGATTGATATATTGGAAGTCTATGTTTGGACATCGGAAGTGTTCCGGGTGAAATCGGGATTTTACCGAGTTACCGGGAGGTTACCGGAACCCCCCGGGAACCATATGGGCCTTCATGGGCCTTAGTGGAAAGGAGAAAGGGACAGCCCAAGGGGGCTGCGCGCCTCCCCCCTTCCCCTAGTCCTATTAGGACTAGGAGAGGTGGCCGGCCACCCCTCTCCCTCTTTCCCCCTTGGGAATCCTAGTTGGAATAGGATTGGGGGGGGGAGTCCTACTCACGGTAGGAGTAGGACTCCTCCTGCGCCTCTCCCTCTGGGCCGGCGCCCCCTCCCCCCTTGGCTCCTTTATATACGGAGGCAGGGGCACCTCTAAACACACAAGTTGACACAAGTTGATCCACGTGATCGATTCCTTAGCCGTGTGCGGTGCCCCCTGCCACCATATTCCTCGATAATACTGTAGCGGAGTTTAGGCGAAGCCCTGCTGCTGTAGTTCATCAAAATCGTCACCACGCCGTCGTGCTGACGAAACTCTTCCCCGACACTTTGCTGGATCGGAGTCCGGGGATCGTCATCGAGCTGAACGTGTGCTCGAACTCGGAGGTGCCGTAGTTTCGGTGCTTGATCGGTTGGATCATGAAGACGTACGACTACTTCCTCTACGTCATGTCATCGCTTCCGCAGTCGGTCTGTGTTGGGTACGTAGACAACACTCTCCTCTCGTTGCTATGCATCACATGATCCTGTGTGCGCGTAGGAAATTTTTTGAAATTACTACGAAACCCAACAGCAAGCCCATGGAAGCATATGTAACCCCACATAGAACTCTCACGTAGACCATGGGTTAGTACATAAAGCGTAATGGACAATGATTACCTTACCATGGGATTGTTGGAAATATACACCAGAGGCAATAATAAAGTGGTTATTATTATATTTACTTGTTCATGATAATCGTTTATTATCCATGCTATAATTGTATTGACCAAAAACTCAAATACATGTGTGGATACATAGACAACAACGTGTCCCTAGTAAGCCTCTACCGGACTAGCTCGTTGATCAAAGATGGCTACGGTTTCCTAGTCATAGACATGAGTTGTCATTTGATAATGGGATCACATCGTTAGGAGAATGATGTGATGGAAAAGACGCAAACTATGAACGTAGCATATCATCGTGTCAAGTTTATTGCTATCATTTTCTGCATGTCAAGTATATGTTCCTATTACCATGAGATCATGCAACTCATTGACACCGGAGGAGTAACTTGTGTGTACCACACATTGCAACATAATTAGGTGACTATAAAGGTGCTCTACAAGTATCTTCGAGGGTGTTTGTTGAGTTGGCATGGATCAAGACTGGGATTTGTCACTCAGTATGATGGAGAGGTATCTCAAGGCCCACTCGGTAATACAATATCACAACAAGCTTGCAAGCAGTGTGACTAATGAGTTAGCCATGAGATCTTGTATTATGGAATGAGTAAAGAGACTTGCTGGTAACGAGATTGATCTAGGTATGGAGATATTGATGATCGAATCTCGAGCAAGTAACATACCGATAGACAAAGGGAACTGCATACAAGATTAGTTGAATCCTTGACATCGAGGTTCGACCAAAAAGATCTTCGTAGAATATGTAGGAACCAATATGGGCATCCAGGTCTCGCTATTGTTTATTGACCGTAGAGGTGTCTCAGTCATGTTTGCATAGTTCTCGAACCCGCAGGGTCTACACACTTAATGTTTGGTGATGATATAAGTATAGTTGACTTGTTATGGTGGTTACCGAAGGTTGTTCAGAGTCCCGGATGAGATCCCGTACATGATGAGGAATGTCAAAAGGGTCCGGAGATTAAGATTGATATATAAGACGAAGGGTATCAGAGTCCGGAAGTGTTGCAGGGGCACTAGGTTATGGCCAGCATGACCAAAAGGGGTTTCGGGGGGCCCGGCAAGTGTCGGGATGCCTCATGGGCCTAGGGGATGGGGCACACCAGCCCACTAAGGGGATGTGCGCCCCCTCACCCCATATCACATAACTAGGAGAGGTGGGGCTCCCCCTAGGGCTGCCTCCACCTGGCTTGGGGGCAAGCCACCCCTGGGTTTCCCTAGGAGGCGCCCCCATCTACCTTGGCTGCCACTCCCCCTATGAGAAACCCTAGGGGCTCCACCCCTCCTCCCTTCCCCCTTTATATAGAGGGGTAGAGGGAGGGAAGCCTCACCCATCTATGCCACGGTGTTGCCCTCCCTCTCCCTTGTAGTCCTTCTTATCCGCGAGGCTTGTCGGAGCCCTACTGAGATTCCACCACCACCACCACCACCACCACCACCACCACGCTGTCGTGTCTCTAGAGTACTGGAGCTACTACTTCACCATTGCTCGCTAGATCGAGGAGGTGAAGGTGTCATCAAGCCATACGTGTGTTGAACGCGGAGGTGCCATCCGTTCGGTACTTGGTCGGTAGTTCGCGGGACGGATCATGATTGGATCACGAAGACGTTCGATACATCAACCGCGTTTCTTAACACTTCCACTTAGCGATCTACATGGGTATGTAGATCCAATCTCTCCTCTCGTAGATGGTCATCTCCTAGATTGATCTTGGTGAGCATAGGAAATTTTTTGTTTCCCATGCAATGTTCCCCAGCAGTGGCATCACGAGCTAGGTCTATGCGTAGATGACATCACGAGTGGAACACAAAGGAGTTTGTGGGTGTTAATATTTATATTGCTT
Organism: Triticum dicoccoides; assembly: GCF_002162155.2. NCBI lineage: Eukaryota > Viridiplantae > Streptophyta > Magnoliopsida > Poales > Poaceae > Triticum > Triticum dicoccoides. Next base: position 335,138,556 of record NC_041389.1, on the reverse strand, counting down.
CCTTCCTTGGTCTTTTCTTGATTCGGTGGTATTGTTGGATGAAGCGGCCCGGACCAACTTTACATGTCCACGTACATGAGACCGGTTCCGTCGACTGACATGTGACTTTGTTGCATAAAGATGGCTGGCGGGTGTCTGTTTCTCCCACCTTAGTTCAATCGGATTCGACAAAGGCGGTCCTTGCAGAAGGTTAAATAGCAACTTGCATATCACCATCATGGCTTTGCGTAGGTAAGAATCGTTCTTGCTAGATACCCATAGCAACCACGTCAAACATGCAACAACAATTAGAGGACGTCTAACTATTTTTGCAGGGTATGTTGTGATATAATATGGCCAAAGACATGATGAATTATATTTTATGCATGAGATGATCATGTTTGTAATAGTTCATATCGACTTGCATGTCTGTGCATACGGTAACCGGCATGAGCCATAGGGTTGTCTTTAATTATTATATGACATGCGTGTCAATCATTAAGCACTATGTAATGCTTTACTTTATCGCTAAGAGGTAGCAATAGTAGTAGAAGCATGGTTGGCGTGACAACCCCGATGGCGACACGATGATGGAGATCATGGTGTCATGCCAGTGACGATGGAGATCATGCCGGTGCTATGGAGATGGAGATCAAAAGCATAAGTTGATGGCCATATCATGTCACTTATGATTTTCATGTGATGTTAATCCATTTATGCATCTTATTTTGCTTACGATGACGGTAGCATTATAAGGTGATCCCTCACTAAAATTTCAAGATAAAATTGTGTTCTCCCCAAGTGTGCACCGTTGCAAAAGTTCGTCATTTCGAAGCACCACGTGATGACCGGGTGTGATGGACTCTACACTCACATACAACGGGTGCAAGCCAGTGTTGCACATGCGGAACACTTGGGCTAAACTTGACTAGCCTAGCATGTACAGACATGGCCTCGGAACACAAGAGACTGAAAGGTCGAACACGAGTCATATAGTAGATATGATCAACATAGAGATGTTCACCATTGAAACCACCTCATCTCACGTGATGATCGGACTTGGGTTGGTGAATTTGGATCGTGTTACAGTCAGACAACTAGAGGGATGTTCATTTGAGTGGGAGTTATTAGGTAATATGATTAATTGAACTCATTTATCATGAACAATAGTCTAAGCTATCTTTGCAAATTTATGTTGTAGATCAATGGCTCGCGCAATAGCTCCCCTGAATTTTAATGTGTTCCTAGAGAAAGCTAAGGTGAAAGATAATGGAAGTAAATTTGTGGACTGGGCCCGTAATCTAAGGATTATCCTCACGGTTGCCCAAAAGTCTTATGTCCTTGATGCACTGCTTGGTGCGCCACCCCCTCTGACGACTATGGACGTTGTGAACACCTGTCAGTCTTATCTCGATGACTACTCAATAGTTTAATGCCCCATGCTCTATGGATTAGACCCGGGACTTCAAAGGTTTTTTGAATGTCATGGAGCATATGAGATGTTCCAGGAGTTGAAGCTTATCTTTGAGAAGAATACCCCGGATCAAGAGGTATGAGACCTTTTATAAGTTCAATGCCTTCAAGATGGAGGAGAATGGGTCTGTCAGTGAGCACATGAATGTCTGGGTACTACAACCATCTGGCTGAGTTGGGAGTTGACCTCCGCTAGAGGCTATTACTGATAGAGTTCTTCAATCGCTATCACCTAGCTACAAGAGCTTTGTGTTGAACTACAACATGCAAGGGATGAAGAAGTCAGTCTCCAAGTTGTTCGCGATGCTGAAAGTCGCTGAGTCAGACATCCAGAAGGAGCATCAAGTGTTGAAGTTTAATAAAGCCACTAGTTTCAGGAAGATCAAGGGAAAGAAGGGAAACTTCAAGAAGGGTGGCAAAGCAGTTGCTCCTCCCGCAAAGAAACCCAAAGCTGGACCCAAGCCAGAAACTGACTGCTTCTATTGTAAGGGAACTGGCCACTGGAAGTGGAACTGCCCCATTATTTGTCCGACAAGAAGGGGGCCAACGTCAACAGAGGTATATATGATATACATGTTACTGATGTTTACCTTACCAACTCTCGTTGTAGATCCTGGGTATTTGATACCGATTCGGTTGCTCGCATTTGCAACTCAAAGAAGGAACTGCGGAATAGATGGAGACTGGTGAAGGACGAAGTGACGACAGCGTGAAGAAACTCCATGCTCATGGAGTTTTGGAGTCACTTGATTTTGAATCATTTGACACATGCGAACCATGCCTCATGGGCAAGATGACTAAGACCCCATTTTCCGGAACAATGGAGCGGGCAAGTGACTTGTTGGAAATCATACATATTGATGTGTGCGGTCTGATGAGCATTGACACGTGCGGTGGATATCATTACTTTCTCACCTTCACTAATGACTTGAGTAGATATGGGTATGTTTATTTAATGAAGCATAAGTATGAAATGTTTGAAAAGTTCAAGAAATTTTAGAGTGAAGTTCAGAATAATCCCAACAAGAAGATTAAATTCCTATGATACGATCAAGGGGGAGAATATTTCAGTTATGAGTTTGGCAATCACTTAAGGCAATGTGGAATTGTTTCACAGGTCGCGCCACCTAGAACACCACAGCGTAATGGTGTGCCCGAATGTCGTAATCGTACCTTATTGGATATGATGTGTTCTATGATGTCTCTTGCCGATCTGCCACTATCATTTTGGGGTTATGCGTTGGAGACAGCTGCATTCACTTTAAATAGGGCACCATCTAAGTCCGTGGAGATGACAACATATGAACTATGGTTTGGCAAGAAACCTAAGTTGTCATTTCTTAAGGTTTGGGGTTGTGATGCTTATGTCAAAAGGCTTCAGCCGGAAAAGCTCGAACCCAAAGTGGACAAATGCGTCTTCATAGGATACCCAAAAGAGACGGTTGGGTATAGATTCTATCTCAGATCCGAAGGCAAAGTGTTTGTTGCTAAAAACTAGTCCTTTCTCGAGAAAGAGTTTCTCTCGAAAGAATTGTGTGGGAGGAAGATAGAACTTGATGAGGTTGTTGAACCTTTACTTCAACCTAGCGCAGCACAAAAAGATGTTTCTGTGGCACCTCGTCAGTTGAAGAGGAAGCTAATGATGATGATCATGAAGCTTCAGATCAAGTTACTATCAAACCTTGTAGGTCGACAAGGGTACGCACAACTCCTTTGTGGTATGGTAACCTTGTCCAAGAGGTCATGTTTGTCGGCATTCTGGGAACCAGGGTACCCAGACTTGCCTGCCTGCGGCACACGGCGTGGCTTCGTCGATGACCTGGTGCGGCCCATCTACGACACCAACAAGTCCAGACCCCGGCGAGGGGCCAAGCCTTGCGAGGCGGATGACGCTAAGACCTCCATAGGGAGCGGCCTCCCTAGGCTTCCTCCTGAGGAGCGGAGATTTCTATGCAGGTGCTCAACCTCATAGGTTGTAGTGACGCAAGCCATGAAGACCAAGGCTAGGCGGGTGCCAGCGAGTGCAGAGGAGAAGGTTTCCTCTTTGGTGCTAAGGAGTCAAGCGCAGGCGCGGGGTCCCGAGGAATCAGCCAAAGGTTTCCATTCTCGTGCAACAAGACCAGGACCGCAAGGACGGTAGGACGGATGTCCTCACCGAGCCCACCGCAGCATCACGACCAGGAGCTTTGCAGGAGAAGACCACCTTTTGTTAGGATAAGATGTACTACTTCTCCCCGTTTGAATTGGCCACTGTGGGATCCCTTCCCGCCTACATTTTGGGGGAAGAGGACCAAGGCCACTATAAGTATAGGTTAGCCACCACCATAGCAAGGGGTCGGATCCCTTCAGCTCACATCCACACCAGAGTAGATCTCGCGAGGTTGTTCTTACCTTGTACTAGTTCATCCTCAGGCCCTCGTGAGGCAAATCCACCACAAAGCCGGAGTAGGGTTTTACATTGCAAGGTGGCCCGAACCTGGGTAAACTGTCGTGTCCATCTTCTTCCTTGTGGGGGCGACAAACTGGTTGGCCGAAGTGGTTGAGTTCTTCGCACACGCCGTAGAGTTTGAACCTTTTCCTTGAGTCTGCGGAGCCCTGAACTCTAAGTTAAATCAACAATCATGCATATGAGAGCCACTAAACATTTTCAATATGGTCTTCTCCTCTCAACCCCCAAAGGAGAGAAAAGGAATAAAACTATTTACACGGGAAAGCTCCCAACAAGCAAAAGAAGAACGAGAAATCTTTTTGGGTTTTTCTTTTCAATTACTACTACAAGCAAGGAAATTATACTAACTAATCTTTTTGGTTTTTTCTTTCTTTCTTAAGGTTTATCAAACACACAAGAAGAAAGCTAAAAAAGAAAATAAACTAGCATGGATAATACAATGAAAGAGTATGAGCACCGACAACTAGAATAGTGTGTGAACATGAATGTAAGGTCAGTGAGAAATACGTACTCCCCCAAGCTTAGGCTTTTGGCCTAAGTTGGTCTAATGCCAAGGATAACCTGGCTGATATCTGAAGTTATAATCGGGGTCATATCGAGATGCAGCAGCCAATGCCTCATGAGCTGCGACATGTTGGCGAGTTGCCTCCGCTCTACTCTCATGTTCGGCTGCCTCCTCCATGGTAACTACATATCTTCGTTTTGCCTGATAATCAAAAAGGGAAGGAGCAGGGAGAGTAACATGGACAGCACGACATCTGTCAAAGATTAGTCGATATTGGAGGAATTGTTCATTCCTCCAAAGAAAATGGTGCCTAACCATAGCGTCAAAATCTAAATAAGCGGCAGGAAACTCCATATCACCCTCACGTGGGGATATACCAAGATAATTAGCAACACGGGTCGCATAAATCCCTCCAAATAAATCTCCAGATATACCATTATTATGCAACCTATGCACAACTATTGCCCCCAAGTTGTAATATTTATTACCTAATACAGCACTCTTGAGGACACAAAGATCAGGGACATCCATGTGACATGCTACATCGCACACCCCTTCCCTTCACACACTCCAGATCAGCCCTCCCGAGAGAGATTAGGGCTTGGCAGCGGCTTTGTATCGTAAAACGCGATGAAACTTTGTCTCTGATTTTTTTCCCGCGAAAAGGAATATATAGAGTTGGAGTTGAGGTCTGTGGAGCATTAGGGGGCCCACGAGACAGGGGGCGTGCCCAGGGGGAGGGGGGCGCCCCCCACCCTCGTGGACAGGGTGTGGGCCCCCTGTCCTTGATTCTTTCGCCAGTATTTTTTATATTTTCCAAAAGTTATCTCCTTGGATTTTCATGTCATTCCGAGAACTTTTGTTTTCTGCACAATAAACAACACCATGGCAGTTCTGCTGAAAACAGTGTCAGTCCGGGTTAGTTTCATTCAAATCATGCAAGTTAGAGTCCAAAACAAGGGCAAAAGTGTTTGGAAAAGTAGATACGTTGGAGACGTATCAACTCCCCCAAGCTTAAACCTTTGCTTGTCCTCAAACAAATCAATTGATAAACTGAAAGTGATAAAGAAAAACTTTTACAAACTCTATTTGGTCTAGCTGTTGTAAATATGTAAAGCCAGCATTCAAGCTTTCAGCAAAGATTATGAACTAACCATATTCACAATAACACTTAGGTCTCATGTTTACTCATGTCAATAGCATAATCAGCTAGCGAGCAATAATAATAAAAATCGGATGACAACACTTTCTCAAAACAATCATAATATGATATAACAAGATGGTATCTCGCTAGCCCTTTCTGAGACTGCAAAACATAAATGCAGAGCACCTTTAGAGATCAAGGATTGACAAAACATTGTAATTCATGGTAAAAGAGATCCAGTCAAGTCATACCCAATAAAAACTAATAGTAATGCATGCAAATGACAGTGTGCTCTCTAATAGGTGCTTTTTAATAAGAGGGTGATGACTCAACATAAAAGTAAATATATAGGCCCTTCGCAGAGGGAAGCAGGGATTTGTAGAGGTGCTAGAGCTCGATTTTAAAATAGAGATGAATAACATTTTGAGCGGCATACTTTCATTGTCAACGCAAAAAGTATGAGATGGCGATATCTTCCATGCTACATACATTATAGGTGGTTCCTAAACAGAATGGTAAAGTTTATACTCCCCCACTACCAACAAGCATCAATCCATGGCTTGCTCAAAACAATGAGTGCCTCCAACTAGCAATAGCTCTGGGGGAGTTTTTGTTTAATTATTTCGATTTGCTTTGATCTTTTTGATCATGGGACTGGGCATCCCGGTTACCAGCCATTTTCTCATGAATGAGGACCGGAGTCCACTCCCCTTGAGAATAACCTACCTAGCATGGAACATACAGACAACCCTAGTTGAAACATGAGTTGCTCGGGCATACAAAACAGAATTTTATGTGAAGGTTTGGAGTTTGGCACATACAAATTTACTTGGAATGGCAGGTAAATGCCGCGTATAGGAAGGTATGGTGGACTCATATGGAATAACTTTGGGGTTTATGGAGTTTGGATGCACAAGCAGTATTCCCGCTTAGTACAGGTGAAGGCTAGCAAAAGACTGGGAAGCGACCAACTGAGAGAGCGACAACAGTCATGAACATGCATTAAAATTAATCTACATCAGGTGCAAGCATGAGTAGGATATAATCCACCATGAACATAAATATCATGAAGGCTATGTTGATTTTGTTTCAACTACATGCGTGAACATGTGCCAAGTCGAGTCACTCGAATCATTCAAAGGAGGATACCATCCCATCATACCACATCATAACCGTTTTAATAGCATGTTGCCACGCAAGGTAAACCATTATAAGCTCCTAACTAATTAAGCATGGCATAAGCAACTATAATCTCTAAATCTCATTGCAAATATGTTTACTTCATAATAGGCTAAATCAGGAACGATGAACTCATCATATTTACAAAAACAAGAGAGGTCGAGTTCATACCAGTTTTTCTCATCTCAATCAGTCCATCATATATCGTCATTATTGCCTTTCACTTGCGCGACCGAATGGTGTGTATAATAATAATAGTGCACGTGCATTGGACTAAGCTGGAATCTGCAAGCATTCAATTCAAGAGAGAAGACAATGTAATATGGGCTCTAAGTTAAATCAACAATCATGCATATGAGAGCCACTAAACATTTTCAATATGGTCTTCTCCTCTCAACCCCCAAAGGAGAGAAAAGGAATAAAACTATTTATACGGGAAAGCTCCCAACAAGCAAAAGAAGAACGAGAAATCTTTTTGGGTTTTTCTTTTCAATTACTACTACAAGCAAGGAAATTATACTAACTAATCTTTTTGGTTTTTTCTTTCTTTCTTAAGGTTTATCAAACACACAAGAAGAAAGCTAAAAAAGAAAATAAACTAGCATGGATAATACAATGAAAGAGTATGAGCACCGACAACTAGAATAGTGTGTGAACATGAATGTAAGGTCGGTGAGAAATACGTACTCCCCCAAGCTTAGGCTTTTGGCCTAAGTTGGTCTAATGCCAAGGATAACCTGGCTAATATCCGAAGTTATAACCGGGGTCATACTGAGATGCAGCAGCCAATGCCTCCTGAGCTGCAACATGTTGGCGAGTTGCCTCCGCTCTACTCTCGTGTTCGGCTGCCTCCTCCATGGTAACTACATATCTTCATTTTGCCTGATAATCAAAAAGGGAAGGAGCAGGGAGAGTAACATGGACAGCACGACGTCTGTCAAAGATTAGTCGATACTGGAGGAATTGTTCATTCCTCCCAAGAAAATGGTGCCTGACCATAACGTCAAAATCTAAATAAGCGGCAGGAAACTCCATATCACCCTCACGTGGGGATATACCAAGATAATTAGCAACACGGGTCGCATAAATCCCTCCAAATAAATCTCCAGATATACCATTATTATGAAACCTACGCGCAACTATTGCCCCCAAGTTGTAATCTTTATTACCTAATACAACACTCTTGAGGACACAAAGATCAAGGACATACATGTGACATGCTTCATCTTTACCGTTAATGCATCTACCAATGAAGAGAGCAAAATAATGTATAGCAGGAAAATGAATGCTCCCTATGGTAGCTTGTGCTATATCCCTAGATTCTCCCACAGTGATACTAGCGAGAAAGTATTTATATTCAGATTTGTGGGGTTCATGAACATTGCCCCACTGCGGAAGTTTGCAAGCAGTAGTAAAATCTTCTAGGTCCATGGTATAAGATTCATCATAAATATCAAACAGGACATTCTGAGAATTACGCGAAGATGAAAATTTAAAACTTCTCACGAATGAATCAGTCAATTGGTAGTACTGAGGACACTTATCTTGTATGAAGTCCTCAAGATCGGCATTACGCACATATGCGTCAAATTCATCCTTAATGCCTGCATTGACCATAAAATCCTCTGACGACCATTCACAAGCCCGCACTTCTGCTTCCCTTGGTGGTTCACCGTCTTCCTCGCGCATAGCATGCCTAGGTCCTCTCTTTTTTGAGGAACCACCTTGGTACATTCTCCTGGACATATTTCTCTGAAAAATTCTGAAATTTTAATAACTTCAAAATAAAAGTGAACCGAACTAAACAAGATTGATAGGAACTACTCCCATAAGTGCCTAGAGCCTATATCATGCATTAGAATTACTTGGGACCTCAAAATTTTGTCATGCAAGCTCAAGAACAGGGTCACCTATGCAGCAAAATTTTGCAATGAATAAATCACTAGAACAAAAACTAATTGTACCAATGGAGGAGTCACATACCAAGCAACAATCTCCCAAAGCACTTTTGTGAATGGAGCTTTGAGCAAGGAGATCGAAAATCGCAGCAAAATGAGCTAGAACTCGTTCTCAAGCTGGATGGGGATTTTTTTGGGAGGAAGATGGAGTGTGTGGGTGCAGGAATAAGTGGAGGGGGCCATCGTGGGCCCACGAGACAGGGGGCGCGCCCTCCACCCTCGCGGCCAGGTGCTTGCCCCCCTGCAGTGTTCTCAGTGCCTAAAATCCTCAAATATTCCATAAAAAAATCATACTAAATTCGCAGGGCATTTGGAGCACTTTTGTTTTCGGGATATTTTTTTATTGCACGGATAATTCAGAAAACAGACATATAGTACTATTTTTGCTTTATTTATTCTAAATAACAGAAAGTAAAAAGAGGGTACAGAAGGTTGTGCCTTCTAGTTTCATCCATCTCATGATCATCAAAATGAATCCACTAACAAGGTTGATCAAGTCTTGTTAACAAGCTCATTCCAAATAACATGGAACCGGAGAAATTTTGAATAACACTAGGTTACCTTAACGGGGATATGCACATCCCCAACAATAAGAATATCATATTTTTTCTTGACAGTAGGAAGAGGAAATTCAAAACCTCCAATAATGATAGTTGGAACTTTTCCAATAGAATTGATGCTATGAACTTGAGGTTGTTTCCTCGGAAAGTGTACCGTATGCTCATTACCGTTAACATGAAAAGTGACATTGCCTTTGTTGCAATCAATAACAGCCCCTTCAGTATTCAAAAAGGGTCTACCAAGGATAATCGACATACTATCGTCCTCGGGAATATCAAGAATAACAAAGTCCGTTAAGATAGTGACATTTGCAACCACAACAGGCACATCCTCACAAATACCGACAGGTATAGCAGTTTATTTATCAGCCATTTGCAAAGATATTTCAGTAGGTGTCAACTTATTAAATTCAAGTCTACAATATAAAGAGAGAGGCATAACACTAACACCAGCTCCAAGATCACATAAAGCAGTTTTAACATAGTTTCTTTTTATGGTGCATGGTATAGTTGGTACCCCTGGATCTCCAAGTTTCTTTGCTATTCCACCCTTAAAAGTGTAATTAGCAAGCATGGTGGAAATTTCGGCTTCCAGTATCTTTCTTTTATTTGTAATGATATCCTTCATATATTTAGCATAAGGATTTACTTTAAGCATATCAGTTAAGCGCATACGTAAGAAGATAGGTCTAATCATTTCAGCAAAGCGCTCAAAATCCTCATCATCCTTTGTCTTTTATGGTTTAGGAGGAAAAGGCATGGGTTTTTGGACCCATGGTTCTCTTTCTTTATCGTGCTTCCTAGCAACAAAATCTTTTTATCATAACGTTGATTCTTTGATTGTGGGTTATCAAGATCAATAACAAGTTCAATCTCTACATCATTATTATTGCTAGGTTGAGCATCATCATGAACATTACCATTAACGTTATGACTAGGTTCATGTTCATCACTTGATTGTGTTTCAGCATTAGAAATAGAAATATCGTTGGGATTCTCAGGTGTGTCTACAACAGGTTCACTAGAAGCATGCAAAGTCCTATCATTTTTCTTTTTCTTCTTTTTAGAAGGACTAGGTGCATCTCAATTATTTCTCTGAGAATCCTTCTCGATTCTCTTAGGGTGGCCTTCAGGATACAAAGGTTCCTGAGTCATTCTACCAGTTCTAGTAGCCACTCTAATAGCAAAATCATGTTTATTATTTAGTTCATCAAGCAAATCACTTTGAGCTTTAAGTACTTGCTCAGCTTGAGTGGTAACCATAGAAGCATATTTGCTAATGAGTTTAAGTTCACCTTTAACTCTAGCCATATAATCACTCAAGCGCCCTATCTCAAAAACATTATTCTTTAATTCTCTACCAACATAAGCATTAAAACTTTCTTGTCTAGCCATAAAGTCATCAAATTCATCTAAGCATGGGCTATGAAATTTAGTAGACAGGATTTCAACTTTATCATATCTATAGAGAGAATTTACCTTTACTACGTGTGTCGGGTTATCAAGACAATGTGTTTCTTCAATAGGCGGTATATTACGACCATGTATTTCTTCAATCGAAGGTAAATTCTTAACATCTTCAGCTTTAGTACCTTTTTTTCATTGATTTCTTTGCCTCTTGCATATCTTCAGGACTGAGAAATAGAACGCCCCTCTTCTTTGGAGTAGGTTTAGGAATAGGCTCAGGAGTTGGCTCAATTGGCTCAGGAATTGGCTCAGGAAGAGTCCAATTATTTTCACTAGTCAACATATTATTCAATAACAATTTAGCTTGGTCGACTGTTCTTTCCCTGAAAACACAACCAGCACAACTATCCAAGTGGTCCTTGGAAGCATCGGTTAGTCCATTATAAAAGATATCAAGTATTTCATTTTTCTTAAGAGGATGATCAGGCAAAGCATTAAGTAATCGGAGAAGCCTCCCCTAAACTTGTGGGAGACTCTCTTCTTTGATTTGCACAAAATTATATATTTCCCGCAAGGCAGCTTGTTTCTTATAAGCAGGAAAAATTTTAGTGGGGAAGTAATAAATCATATCTTGGGGACTACGCACAGAACCAGGATCAAGAGAATTAAACCAAGTTTTAGCATCACCCTTTAATGAGAACGGAAATATCTTAAGGATATAGTAATAGCAAGACTTCTCATCATTAGTAAACAGGGTGGCTATATCATTCAACTTGGTAAGATGTGCCACAACAGTTTGAGATTCATAGCCATAAAAAGGATCAGATTCAACCGAAGTAATTATTTGGGGATCAACAGAGAATTCATAATCCTTATCGGTAACAAAGATAGGTGAAGTAGAAAAAGCAGGGTCATATTTCATCCTAGCATTCAGAGTTTTCTGTTTAAGTTTAGCTAGTAATTTCTTAAGATCAGATCTATCATTGCAAGCAAAAAGATCTCTAGCAGTTTCTTCATCCATAACAAAACCCTTAGAAACAACAGGTAATTCATAATTAGGGGGAGAACTTTCATCATCACTATCATCAATAAATTCGTTCTCTCTAACCCTAGCAAGTTGTTCATCAAGATATTCACCAAATGGCACAGTAGTATCAAGCATAGAAGTAGTTTCATCATAAGTATCATGCATAGCAGAAGTGGCAACATCAATAACATGTGACATATCAGAATTCATAGCAGTAGCAGGTTTAGGTGTCGCAAGCTTACTCAAAATAGAAGGAGAATCTAGAGCAGAGCTAGATGGCAGTTCCTTACCTCCCCTCATAGTTGAGGGAAAAATCTTAGTTCTTTCGTCTTTCAAGTTCCTCATAGTGATCAGCAGATATAAATCCCAAGTGACTCAAAGAATAGAGCTATGCTCCCTGGCAACGGCGCCAAAAATTAGTCTTGGTAACCCACAAGTATAGGGGATCGCAACAGCTTTCGAGGGTAGAGTATTCATCCCAAATATATTGATTCGACACAAGGGGAGCCAAAGAATATTCTCAAGTATTAGTAGTTGAGTTGTCAATTCAACCACACCTGGATAACTTAGTATCTGCAGCAAAGTATTTAGTAGCAAAGTTGTATGATAGTAATGGTAACAGTGGCAAAAGTAAAGATAGCAGTTTTGTAGTAATTGTAACAATAGCAACGGAAAAATAAATAAGCAAAGCACAATATGTGAAAATCTCGTAGGCATTGGATCAGTGATGGATAATTATGTCGGATGCGATTCCTCATGTAATAGCTATAACATAGGGTGACACAGAACTAGCTCCAATTCATCAATGTAATGTAGGCATGTATTCCGAATATAGTCATACATGCTTATGGAAAAGAACTTGCATGACATCTTTTGTCCTCCCCTCCCGTGGCAGAGGGGTCCTAGTGGAAACTAAGGGATATTAAGGCCTCCTTTTAATAGAGAACCGGACCAAAGCATTAGCACTTAGTGAATACATGAACTCCTCAAACTGTGGTCATCATGGAGAAGTATCCCGATTATTGTAACTTCGGGGTTGTCGGATCATAACACATAATAGGTGACTATAGACTTGCAAGATAGGATCAAGAACTCACATATATTCATGAAAACATAATAGGTTCAGATCTAAAAACATGGCACTCGGGCCCTAGTGACAAGCATTAAGCATAGCAAAGTCATAGCAACATCAATCTCAGAACATAGTGGATACTAGGGATCAAACCCTAACAAAACTAACTTCATTACATGGTAAATCTCATCCAACCTATCACTGTCCAGCAAGCCTACAATGGAATTACTCACGCACGGTGGTGAGCATCATGAAATTGGTGATGGAGGATGGTTGATGATGACGACGGCGACGAATCCCCCTCTCTGGAGCCCCGAACAGACTCCAGATCAGCCCTCTCGAGAGAGATTAGGGCTTGGCGGCGGCTCCGTATCGTAAAACACGATGAAACTTTCTCTCTGATTTTTTTCTCTGTGAAACGGAATATATAGAGTTGGAGTTGAGGTTGGTGGAGCATCAGGGGGCCCACGAGACAGGGGAGCGCTCCCAGGGGGAGGGGGCGCGTCCCCCACCCTCGTGGAAAGGGTGTGGGCCCCCTGGCCTTGATTCTTTCGCCAGTATTTTTTATATTTTCCAAAAGTTATCTCCGTGGATTTTTAGGTCATTCCGAGAACTTTTGTTTTCTGCACAATAAACAACACCATGGCAGTTCTGCTGAAAACAGCGTCAGTCCGGGTTAGTTTCATTCAAATCATGCAAGTTAGAGTCCAAAACAAGGGCAAAAGTGTTTGGAAAAGTAGATACATTGGAGACATATCAATGTGTCAAAGCCTCTTCTCCACTATTCGCTCCGCTTCCGGTCCATCGTCCCTATGGCCGACGTTCGCCATGTCCGTCTCAAACACCGAGCCGCTAAGGTAGCTCAGACGGCACCCGCGGGCAATGGCACCCCTCGCCGCCCCCCTTCTCCCGCGCCCAACGCTGCCACCGGTCTCGCGGCCCACGAGCAGCAAGACTCGTTGATGCCACCTTCCATGCGGCATGATGGTCGCACCGCAACTCCATCGCTTACCCTAGCCGCTACGTTGTCTTCTCATGCTCGTTGCGGGCCGGCGAATGCGCAGGCTGCAGTGCTCATGGCGCGCGAGCTTCTACGCTATCGGCTGGCTGACGATCTCTATGAGGATTGGCTCGACCGCATCGCTGAGCTCATCAGCGCCGCTGGAGAGGCCCCTGCGCCGTATCGCTCGCTGCCTCCCCCGTCCAATTGGGCGAGGTGGCCCGCGGCACACCTCCTCCACCGCCTCGGCAAGACATCATCCACGAGCCTCAGCATGAAACACCCCAGTGTGACCCACCGTGCAGGGTGCCAACGCGCGATGATGCAAGCTACCAGGTGGTGCAGCGGCCCCAAGGAGAAGCGTGTGCGCTTCTAGCACCGCCACGTCAAGACCGCGTGCCGCCGGAGGCGGCAGCGCGCGTGCGTCAAGATCAGGCTCCTCCCCTGCAGCTGCCCCTATGAGTGCGGCAGGTTGCCGTGCTTTCACCCCGGAGGTATGTCGTGTCGTCTGGCCTGGCAAGTTCAAGCCAGATCTGCCTCCACACTACGACAGCACCCCTGACCCCCCTGAGTTCCTTCAGCTCTACAAGCTAAGCATCGAGGCGGTAACCGGTGATGAGAAGGTCATGGCAAACTGGTTCCCCATGGCCCTCAAGGATGGCATGCGTTCATGGCTCCTAAACCTCCCGGTGGGGTCAATCTCCACCTGGGGCAAGCTCCGCGAGGGCTTCATCACCAACTTCCAGGGCATCCGTGACCGCGCCCCGCAGCCGGCGACCTACGACACATGAAGCAGCAGCCAGGCAAAACCTTGTGCAAGTACATGCAACGCTTCACTAACATTCGCCTCAAGATCTCGAAGGTGTGGGACAAGGCCATCATCTCGGCATTCACTGATGGTGTCCGGGACGTTAAGATGAAGGAGAAACTTGCCATCCATGAAGACTTATGCTCGGCCCTGGAGATGTTCAACATGGCCGCTAGGTGCGCGAGGGCAAAGGAAGGTTGCCTCTCCCTCCTGGAGCCTCAGGAGGTCAATCTTGAGGACAAGAAGGCCAAGGCTAAGGACATGAAGCACAAGGGCCTCGCCGTGCTCGCGGCGGAACCTGGGGTGAAGCATGGCTGCGACCACGTCGAATCCTCCAAGGGCAGCCAATCGTTCTGCGTCTTCCACAACGTCTGTAAGATCGAAAGTATGTCTAGAGGGGGGGTGATTAGACTACTTGACCAAATAAAACTTATCCATTTCCCAATTTTAGTTCTTGGCAGATTTTAGCAACTATGGACAAGACAAGCAATCTTAACACAATTCAAGCAAGCATGCAAAGAGTATATGAGCAGCGGAGAGTAAAGCATGCAACTTGCAAGAATGTAAAGGGAAGGGTTTGGAGTGTGCAAATGCAATTGGAGACACGGATGTTTTTGTCGTGGTTCCGATAGCTGGTGCTATCGTACATCCACGTTGATGGAGACTTCAACCCACGAAGGGTAACGGCTGCGCGAGTCCACGGAGGGCTCCACCCACGAAGGGTCCACGAAGAAGCAACCTTGTCTATCCCACCATGGCCGTCGCCCACGAAGGACTTGCCTCACTAGCGGTAGATCTTCACGAAGTAGGCGATCTCCTTGCCCTTACAAACTCCTTGGTTCAACTCCACAATCTTGTCGGAGGCTCCCAAGTGACACCTAGCCAATCTAGGAGACACCACTCTCCAAGAAGTAACAAATGGTGCGTTGATGATGAACTCCTTGCTCTTGTGCTTCAAATTATAGTCTCCCCAACACTCAACTCTCTCTCATAGGATTTGGATCTGGTGGAAAGAAGATTTGAGTGGAAATCAACTTGGGGAAGGTTAGAGATCAAGATTCATATGGTAGGAATGGAATATCTTGGCCTCAACACAAGTGTTGGTGGTTCTCTCTCAGAAAATGTAAGTTGGAAGTGTAGGTTCATTCTGATGGATGTCTCCATGAATGAAGAGGAGGTGGAGGGGTATATATAGCCTCCACACAAAATCTAACCATTACACACAACTTGCCAATCTCGGTGGGACCGAATTGAGAAACTCGGTCGGACCAATTCAACAAATCTAGTGACCGTTACGATTTTCGGTGGGACCGACATGCAACTCGGTAGGACCGATATGGTTAGGGTTAGGGCATAATGTAATCTCGGTGAGACCGATTACACAAACTCGGTGGGACCGATTTTGGTAATAAGCTAACCAGAGAGTTGGTCAGGTAAACTCGGTGGGACCGATTCGCTCATCTCGGTGAGACCGAATTGTTACGAAAGGGAAAATGAGAGTTTACATTGCAATCTCGGTGGGACCGATCGCTCATCTCGATGGTACCGAAACGTTACGAAGGGAAACAGAGAGATTACAATCCCATCTCGGTGAGATCGAGATCCCTATCGGTCAGACCGATTTCCTAGGGTTTATGGCAGTGGCTATGACATCTGAACTCGGTGGTGCCGGATAGAAAGAATCGGTGGTGCCGAGTTTGACTTTTGGTTTAGGTCATATGTGGATGTGAGGAAGTAGTTGAGGGCTTTGGAGCATATCACTAAGCATTTTGAGCAAGAACCTCATTAAGCAACACCTCATCCCTCCTTGATAGTATTGGCTTTTCCTATAGACTCAATGTGATCTTGGATCACTAAAATAGAAAATGTAGAGTCTTGAGCTTTGAGCTTGAGCCAATCCTTTTGTCCTTAGCTTTTTGAGGGGTCCACTTTTCTCATCCATGCCATGCCAATCATTGAGCTTTCGTGAAATATTTATCTTGAAATAGCATTAGCTCAATGAGCTATATGTTGTTAGGAATTACCAAAACCACCTAGGGATAGTTGCACTTTCAATCTCCCCCTTTTTGGTAATTAATGACAACATATAGCTCAAAGCTTTGACAAATGATAATGAGACTGAAAAAACATTGTCGCTTTGAGAAGTATGTGAAAAGCAAGAGCTCCCCCTAAATTTGTGCATAGTTTAAGATTTGCTTTGTACTGCAAATGCACAATGAGTTAGGATCATGGGTTACTCTTCCATGTCACATACATCTTGGTGGAGCGCTCAAAATGATAATAATTAAAAGCATGCACTTATCACCAAGCAAAGTGATTGATCATATAGATATAAAAGGATAATGTCATCCAACAAGCATTAAGGTAGCATCGTATATGATCAACCACATGATCAACCAATGATCAACCAAGTATCACACAAAATCATAGAGTATCTCAAACAAGCAAATAACAAAGTTCAACCACCAAAACAAGAGAGAACAAAAAACAACACTCTCTCTCGAAGCCTATGATCTATACATTTTCTCCCCCTTTGGCAAGAAGTTACCAAAAAGTTCATAAAAAATGCATAGTGTTAGATCGACTCTTAGGCTTGGTCTTTAGGTGGTGGTGTAGATAAAACTCCAAGGACGAAAGCATCAGTTGATGTAGATGGAGCTGGTGGAGTGGGTGCTGGAGCTGGTGGTACTGAAGCTGTTGCTCGCGCAGATGAAGTTGCTCTGGTGTCTATAACTGGCACTACAGCAGATCTCTGACTCCTGGGCACTCTAGCAAATGCACCAGTGGTAGACTTGCCCTTCATCTCCTGCACTTCATCCTGAAGTTGCTCAACAACAGAATGTATCTCAGTGACCTTCAAATCTAAATCATAGAACTTCTGCTCCATGATCCTCTCCAAGCTCTCCTGGTTTTGAGTCAGGGTGGCCAATCCCTTCTCAATCCTCAGAGTGGAGGCAATCAAGTATCCAAGCTGATCTTGCTTGCTCTTCACGAAATACTGAGATGCCTCATCAACAATTGGCATCATAGCAGCCTTTTCAGTCCTTGCCTTCTCCTTCTTCTCTTGTGCTTGCACAGAAGATGGTTCATTTTCATCCATTACCACAGTGTTGTCCTCAAAGTCTGGGTAGATGGGCATGTGTTCCTTTTCCAAGAGATATATGCCAGTGCCCATCTTGGAGTTGATTAGCTCCTGGATCTGTGGGGCATACCCACAACTTCTCTTTTGATCAGCAGCTGTCCTCTTGATAGTTTCCACAATTAGGCTCATGACTTTGAACTTTTGAGGCACATCAAATATGTGAAGCAGGTTAATTGCATGGCCTCTGATCATCTTGTGATCACCAGACTTTGGCAAGAGAGTGTGCCTGGGGATCCAGTTGATTGTTGGAAAACCTGATAGAAGGTAATGTACTGATCCAAATTTGTGTGTCTCAACAGCAGCATCTGGGATCTCTCTATACATATGTGCCATGGAGTTGTGATCCTTCTTCTTCTTGGCATAGACATCCAAGTCATCCTCATTCTCCTTAGGAGCATTGATCAATTTTGCCCATTCTTCTACTGTTGATTGGTACCTAGTACCTTCAGACATCTAGACAATCCTTCCATCTGGGTAAAAATAAGCTATGGAGTAGAACTGCATAATAAGCTCATCATTCCACTTTGTGAGCTTCTGCCCAACAAAGTCCTCTACTCCAAAAGACTTGAAACTGTCATAGACTCCAGGATAGTGTTCTTCATTTTCCCTGATGTACTTCCATTCCACCCATCTCATATCACAGACTATTGGCTTCTTGTCAAGCAGGACTATCTCATAGAAGTCCTGTTGTTCCTTTGTATGGAACCTGTAGTCCACAACAGTTCTTCTCCTGACTGCATAGGGATCAGTCAATCTCCACTGTCTGAGTTTTGCATCCTTCCTCAGCTTCATGTCCTCAGCTACTGGATGAACATCATTGTGATCTGGAATTTGGGGCTTCAACTTCCTCAAGACATGTGTCTCATCATCATCTTCTTCTTCTAGAGCAGCTTCAGGCACTGGGACCTTGTTCTTCTCTCCAGCAGGAATATTCCTTGTATTCCTCTTGGGTGCAGCTTTGGGCTTTGGAGCAGCTGCCTTGGGAGCTTCTTTCGGCTTTGATGAAGCAGCCCCTAACCTAATAGCATCTCCCATAAGCTTTTGAGCTTTAGGTGCTGGTGCAGCAACCTCTTCCTCTTCTTCTTCCATCATGTAGGGCTTTCCAACAACCCTGGCCATGGTCTTCTTGACCCTTTCCTTCCTTTTCTTCCCTTCTGCAGCAGCCTCTTTGGGTTCAGATTCCAAAGATACTTGAGTAGAGGCTCTGGCTTTAGACATGGCAATTCTTCTTCCAGGTGCTTTGGTCCTCATACTAGGCTTAGTGGCAGCAGTTGTGCCATATTCCTTCTTCAGCGCCTTCTTCTTTGAGGTGGCCTCATCCTCAACAGCCACATAGTCCTCATCCTCAGAATATGAGGTTCTCTTCTTTCTGGCCCTGGTGGCTGCCTTAGGCAAGTTGCTGGGTGTGCTACTGCTACCATCATAGCTGCTAGAGGGACTAGTTCCCTCACTCGATTGAACTTGCTCCTCAGACTTGTTCTGACTGTCACTCTGATCTGACATGATGCAAACACTGACAGCAGACACTGTGAATAGATATAGATGAGGTAGAGTAGATGAGCATCACAGAGTACAGAGGTTTTTGCAAAAGAATGAGTCAAAAACTTAGTTTTAGTTTTCCACAGAAAGCATTTCAGATCTACCGATTTGAAAACTCGGTGATACCGAAGCAGCTTTTGGAACCTAAACTAGTGAACTTGGTCAGACTGAGTCACAGTTCGGTGGCACCGAGACTACTAGGGTTTCACAAAGTCTTGATCTCGGTCACACCGATTTGCAATTTTCGGTCAAACCGAGAACCACATGTGCAATGGCCTTGGCCAAATCGGTGGAACCGATTTCTTCAACTCGGTTGGTCCGAGATGATTTCGGCGGAAACCTAACCCTAAATTTTCAATCCTCAACTAAACTATGGAGTGATTTCGCTGGATAGGATGATCTCAATCGTGGCAAGATACATGGCAAAACAATGTGCTAGGAATCGGAGTGAGATTAGCACAAGGATCAAGTCCATACCCTAAGTGCGGCGATGGACCTGCTACGGCGGCAACGGCGGAGTCGATTCCCGTTGACGGCGGCAGAGACCAGTGGCGGGAGGCAGCTGGCAACGAGGAGGACGATCCGGAGACCCAGGGAGGCAGAGCAGGTTGAGCGCGGGCAAAGGGGTTCGGAGAAATTTCCAAATTTTGGCCCGGGGATATATATAGCCTGACCCTGTCGGTGTGACCGAGTGGAACAACTCGGTGGCACTGAGATACATAACTGCAAGCAGTTACTGCAACTCGGTGTGACCGAAAAGTTCAAATCGGTTGCATCGAGATTGAAAACCTAGATTGACTTAGTGATCTCGGTATGACCAAAATTGAAGAATCGGTCAGACCGAAACGCACAAAGAAGTTTTGTAAGTTTAAGTCTATGACGAATCGGGTACTCCAAGTGCTCCTCACACAAAGTGGTTCGAATCTGACTTGATCAAACTTTGTGATGTAGCATGAATAGAGTTTGAGACAAGAAAAGCATAGATAGCTAGGGAGGGTTCTTAGGCATTCTTGTCCATCCACTTGGCAAAAGAAAAGAAACCAAACAATCAAAGCAACAAGTGGATGTCCTCGAATGGGTAAAATATGCAACCATCATGCTCACACAATAAAATGGCAAATGAAATATGTGGCAAAGCATACACAACCATTCTAGCATCTATCAAGCAATTGGCGATGACTAGGTCATCTATATATGAGTATATTGACTTAGGAGTCAAATGAGAACATTTGATCATGGGTCATACTCATCGTTTAAGCTCAAGTGGGTTTGCCACTTTTACATAATGCATTGTTATGTTCACACCATTAGAGTTGCTTTAGCTCAATTCTTAGAGTAAATCTCCCCTAGATGTGAGATCCCCCCTAAGAGGGATGAACTAACCTTGGGTTTTGTCGATGATGAATTCATGTAGGTGTTGAAGATGTGGATGCTTAATGTTGATGTAGATCATTTGGAGCAATCCTTTGGAAGGAGTTGCAGTTTCAATACCTACACAGGTTAGTCCCACAAGGAACAAACAAGGATATCCATAGACATAGAGTGATGCACACACAAGATGATGTCTATGAAAGCATTAGGTTACCTTGTCCCTTGTCTTACCAATAAGAGGGTTTGTAACTCCATGAACTAGTGCAAGATGTGGAAGTTGATTGCACTTGTTCTTGCCAAAATGATAAGAGTGAAGTATGTTGGTGGAGTCACCCTCAAGAACTCTCTAGTTCTTCTTCTTTGGGATCCGCACCATCTTGATGGGAATCCTTGGAGTTGTAGTTGTACTTGATGAAGTAGAACTTGATGTAGTCTTGGGAACCCACTTGACCAAGGCCTTGGGAGCTTCTTCAAATGCATCAATCTCCTCTTGAAGCTTATCCTTGCCTTTTTTCTTGTGGTCTTGTGGTGGAAGATCATCTTGAGCTTGTGTCCCTTTGAAATAAGTAGGATCATACTTCTCTTGTTGAGGAGCAAACTTCGTCTTGGGGTATTGATCTTCTTCCCACTCAACTCCATTGGCATTGAACTTTCATTCAAAACCAACACCTTGGTTCTTCCGGTGTCTTCCTTGCTTGCGTACAATTTCCTCGAATTGCTTACTCCCGGCAAGGCTCTTGTAAACACCTTTCTCTATAATTCCCTTAAATAAGCTATTTTCTTGCTCAAGTGTAACTTGGCTAAGAGAATCATTAGTGGAATCGAGAGAACTACTAGAAGCAACAATATTGGATTTAGCATGATTATTGTTACTACTAGAGGAAGAATCCTTCTTGTTCTTGTTACTAGACTAGAGTTGAGGCATGTAAGTAGATAAGAGTACACGCTTGGGAATGTAAGAAGAACTTTTCTTGCGAAGATCATCATTGATTGCCTTTAAGAACTCATGCTCTTGCTCAAGATTGAGCTTTTCAAAGCATAACTTCTCACGAGTCCTTAAAAGTTCTCGATGATCTCCTAAGATAGTTTCATGAGCTAACTTAAGAGTGTTCGGTTCTTTAGTTAGAAGCTCAATCTTCTCCTTATCATTGTCATTCGTTTTATCTTGATTAACATGATTAATTGACGTTTCATCATAGTATTCATCACTAGAGTTGTCAACAAGTAAATCATCATCACCTAACAAGTGATCTTCATCACTATTGAAATCAACATACTCGGGGTGTGATACCTTTGGGCCTTTAGCCATGAAGCATCTTCCAAGTCCTTCATTTGTTGAATCAAATATGTCGTAGGAGTTCGTTGACACAAGTGCTAGACCGGCAACACCTTCATCTTGAGTATGTTCGGAGTCGGAGTGATAGCTTCTCTCGGAATGATTGTCGGAGTCGGAGCCGGATACCCATTCACCAACATGAGCTTGATGTCTTCGTTTTGTGTAGCTCCTTGATGACTTGTCCTTCTTTTCCGAATCCTTGCTTCTCCGGGATGTTCTTCGTTCATAACGATCATCTCTACTCCTTCTCTCTCTTGGTGGTGATTCTTCTCTTCTCTTGTAGGGAGCCGTGCACTCATTGGAATAGTGTCCAGGTCTTCCACAATTGTAGAAATTACGCTCTCGACTAGAAGATCTTTTGTCATTGTAGGACCTTGACTTGGAGCTTCTTTCCTTCCTTCTACTCTTGTAGAACTTGTTGAAGTTCTTCACCATTAGGCTCAATTCTTCATTGAAGGTTTGTTTCTCACTTGATGATGTGGGAGCTTCACATGAGGCTTTGTAAGCACCACTTCACTTGTTGTGTAGCTCCTCCTTATCCTTGAGTGACATCACATGAGCAAAAATTCTTCCAATGACCACCGTTGGCTTGAGATTCTTGTAATTGGGCATCATTTGGATCAATGTGCACACGGTATCATATTTTCCATCCAAGGATCTTAGGATCTTCTTGATGATGAATTTGTCGGTCATCTCTTCACTTCCTAAGACGGCGATCTCATTTGTAATGAGAGCAAGCCTAGAGTACATTTCAGCGATGCCTTCACCATCCTTCATCTTGAACTTGTCAAGTTGACTTTGAAGCACATCCAACTTGGATTCCTTGACGGAGTCGGTACCTTAGTGCATATCAATCAAAGTGTCCCAAATTTCCTTTGCATTCTCAAGACGGCTGATTTTGTTGAACTCTTTGGGGCACAATCTGTTGAAGAGGATATCACAAGCTTGAGCGTTGTATTGCAGCATCTTCAACTCTTCCGTGCTAGCTTCACGGTTCGGTTCTCTCCCATCAAAGAATTCACCTTACAAGACAATACACACAATAGCCCAAACGGCGGGGTTATGTCCAAGAATATGCATTTTCATGTTATGCTTCCAACTAGCAAAATTAGTACCATCAAAGTAAGGACCTCTACGGTGATAGTTTCCCTAGCTAGACGCCATACTCTCCTAGGTTGTGAAACCAAGGATACGATTACCAAAAGCTATGGAAATCAAAGCAAATGGAGACCAAAGCTCTAATACCACTTGTAGGATCAAAAGTATGTCTAGAGGGGGGTGATTAGACTACTTGGCCAAATAAAAACTTATCCTTTTCCCAATTTTAGTTCTTGGTAGATTTTAGCAACTATGGACAAGACAAGCAATCTTAACACAATTCAAGCAAGCATGCAATATGAGCAGCGGAAAGTAAAGCATGCAACTTGCAAGAATGTAAAGGGAAGGGTTTGGAGTGTGCAAACACAATTGGAGACACAGATGTTTTTGTCGTGGTTCCGATAGGTGGTGCTATCGTACATCCACGTTGATGGAGACTTCAACCCACAAAGGGTAACGGCTGCGTGAGTCCATGGAGGGCTCCACCCACGAAGGGTCCACGAAGAAGCAACCTTGTCTATCCACCATGGTCATCGCCCATGAAGGACTTGCCTCACTAGCAGTAGATCTTCACGAATTAGGCAATCTCCTTGCCCTTACAAACTCCTTGGTTCAACTCCACAATCTTGTCGGAGGCTCTCAAGTGACACCTAGCCAATCTAGGAGACACCACTCTCCAAGAAGTAACAAATGGTGTGTTGATGATGAACTCCTTGCTCTTGTGCTTCAAATGATAGTCTCCCCAACACTCAACTCTCTCTCACGGGATTTGGATTTGGTGGAAAGAATATTTGAGTGGAAAGCAACTTGGGGAAGGCTAGAGATCAAGATTCATATGGTAGGAATGGAATATCTTGGCCTCAACACAAGTGTAGGTGGTTCTCTCTCAGAAAATGTAAGTTGGAAGTGTAGGTTCGTTCTGATGGCTCTCTCCATGAATGAAGAGGAGGTGGAGGGGTATATATAGCCTCCACACGAAATCTAACTGTTACACACAACTTGCCAATCTGGTGGGACCGAATTGAGAAACTTGGTCGGACCGATTCAGCAAATCTAGTGACCGTTAGGATTTTCGGTGAGACCGACATGCAACTCGGTAGGACCGATATGGTTAGGGTTAGGGCATAACATAATCTCGGTGAGACCGATTACACAAACTCGGTGGGACCGATTTTGGTAATAAGCTAACCAGAGAGTTGGTCAGGTAAACTCGGTGGGACCGATTCGCTCATCTCGGTGAGACCGAATTGTTACGAAAGGGAAACAGAGAGTTTACATTGCAATCTCAGTGGGACCGATCTCTCATCTCGGTGGAACCAAAACTTTACGAAGGGAAACAGAGAGATTACAATCCCATCTCGGTGAGACCGAGATCCCTATCGGTGAGACTGATTTCCTAGGGTTTGTGGCAGTGGCTATGACATCTGAACTCGGTGGCGCCGGATAGAAAGAATCGGTGGGGCCTAGTTTGACTTTTGGTTTAGGTCATATGTGGATGTGAGGAAGTAGTTGAGGGCTTTGGAGCATATCACTAAGCATTTTGAGCAAGAACCTCATTAAGCAACACCTCATCCCTCATTGATAGTATTGGCTTGTCCTATAGACTCAATGTGATCTTGTATCACTAAAATAGAAAATGTAGAGTCTTGAGCTTTGAGCTTAAGCCAATCCTTTTGTCCTTAGCTTTTTGAGGGGTCCACTTTTCTCATCCATGCCATGCCAATCATTGAGCTTTCCTGAAATATTTATCTTGAAATAGCATTAGCTCAATGAGCTATATGTTGTTAGGAATTACCAAAACCACCTAGGGATAGTTGCACTTTCAACGTCCACTGGCACAACACCAACGACTGCCAAGAGCTCAGGGCAATCCGTGACGGACGTCTTGGCCGCCACCCCGAGCGCAACGACCGTGTCTACAGCCGCGGTGGAGGCCTGATACGTCTCCAACGTATCTATAATTTTTTATTGTTCCATGCTATTATATTACCCTTTGGATGTTTATGGGCTTTATTTTACACATTTATATCATTTTTGGGACTAACCTGCTAACCGGAGGCCCAGCCCGTATTGCTGTTTTTTTTTGCCTATTTCAGTATTTCGAAGAAAAGGAATATCAAACGGAGTCCAAATGGAATGAAACCTTCAGGAGCATGATTTTTGGAAAGAACGTGATCCAGAGGACTTGGAGTGCAAGTCAAGAAGCAGTCGAGGACTCCACGAGATAGGAGGGCGCCCCCCCCCCCTATAGGCGCGCCCCCTGTCTCGTGGGCCCCTTGGGCGTCCATAGACGTACTTATTCCTCCTATAAAGACCTACATACCCCGAAAACATCCAGGGAGCACCCGAAACACAATTTCCACGGCCGTAACCTTCTATATCCGCGAGATCCCATCTTGGAGCCTTCGCCGACGTTCTGCCGGAGGGGGAATCGACCACGGAGGGCTTCTACATCAACATCCTTGACCTTCCGATGAGTTGTGAGTAGTTTACCACAGACCTACGGGTCCATAGTTATTAGCTAGTTGGCTTCTTCTCTCTTTTTGGATCTCAATACAATGTTCTCCCCCTCTCTTGTGGAGATCTATTTGATGTAATCTCTTTTTGCGGTGTGTTTGTCGAGATCCGATCAATTATGGGTTTATGATCAAGTTTATCTATGAATAATATTTGAATCTTCTCTGAATTCTTTTATGTATGATTGAGTTATCTTTGCAAGTCTCTTCGAATTATCAGTTTGGTTTGGCCTACTAGATTGATCTTTCTTGCCATGGGAGAAGTGTTTAGCTTTGGGTTCAATCTTGCGGTGTCCTTACCCAGTGAAAGAAAGGGTTGAAAGGCACGTATTGTATTGTTGCCATCGAGGATAACAAGATGGGGTTTATATCATATTGCTTGAGTTTATCCCTCTACATCATGTCATCTTGCTTAATGCGTTACTCTGTTCTTATGAACTTAATACTCTAGATGCAGGCAGGAGTCGGTCGATGTGTGGAGTAATAGTAGTAGATGCAGGCAGGAGTCGGTCTACTTGTTGCGGACGTGATGCCTATATACATGATCATGCCTAGATAATCTCATAATTATTTGCTTTTCTATCAACTGCTCGACAGTAATTTGTTCACCCACCATAATACTTGTGCTATCTCGAGAGAAGCCTCTAGTGAAACCTATGGCCCCCGGGTCTATCTCTTATCATATTTGCTTCCAATCTACTTTTATTTGCATCTTTACTTTTTGCATCTATATTATAAAATACCAAAAATATATTTATCTTATCATACTATCTTTATTAGATCTCACTTCCGCAAGTGGCCGTGAAGGGATTGACAACCCCTTTATTGCGTTGGTTGCGAGTTCTTTGTTTGTTTGTGTAGGTGCGTGGGACTTTTGAGGAGCCTCCTACTGGATTGATACCTTGGTTCTCAAAAACTGAGGGAAATACTTACGCTACTATTGTTGCATCACCCTTTACTCTTCAAGGAAAACCAACGCAAGCTCAAGACATAGCAAGAAGGATTTCTGGCGCCGTTGCCGGGGAGGTCTTCGCTCAAGTCAAGACATACCAAGTACCCATCACAAACTCATCTCCCTCGCGTTTACATTATTTGCCATTTGCCTCTCGTTTTCCTCTCCCCCACTTCACCATTGTCGTTTTATTCGCCCTCTCTTTCCCAATCTCCTCCTCTCTCTCTCTTTCGCTTGCCTTTTTTCCGTTTGCTCGTGTGTTAGATCATTTACCTTGTCATTATGGCTAGTTCCTTATCCGCTCCTATGTCTCCCGAGTTTGAAGTTCTTCACTTTAAGCAAAGGTAAGGAGAAAACTTAAAAGATGCTTGGTATAGGATGATCGAATCTTATCACAAGTGCAC
This sequence comes from Triticum dicoccoides, assembly GCF_002162155.2. Taxonomy (NCBI): domain Eukaryota; kingdom Viridiplantae; phylum Streptophyta; class Magnoliopsida; order Poales; family Poaceae; genus Triticum; species Triticum dicoccoides. The sequence goes on along the minus strand of NC_041389.1, from coordinate 335,111,637 downwards.
CCTAGAGGTGAACTTTAGAATTCTTCTTCACAAGTTTTATGTTGGGTTAAATATGACGCATAGACAACTCTTGGATTGCATTGCCAAGGGAAATTTTATTGAAATTGATCCTTGTATTGCTCATGAAATTATAGAGGGGATAGTGGGAACACTACCTCAAAAGGGAGGATCACATCCTACCCAAGAAGAAACACAAGTGTTTGGAAAGATTTGCGAAGTTACAAATTTTTTACAAAAATCTCTTGAGCCCCTTAAAAGTGTTAGCGGAAATCTTCACCGCATGAATATGTTGATTACTTTTTGCAATAAGCGGTTTGATTCTTTAGATCTAAAGATTTCCGAGTATGAAGGGAAATGTAAAGAACCTCCCGGGTTCGAGTATGACTCCGCTAAAAAACTGAAAATTAAATATGGCACTACTTAGATCTATCTTCTCGTTTATGCCTAGCTAGGGGCGTTAAACGATAGCGCTAGTTGGGAGGCAACCTAATTTTCTTTGTGTTTTTTGTTTTTGTTCCTGTTAAGTAATAAATCTTGCATCTAACTTCTGTTTAGATGTGTTTTTATCTTTTAATTAGTGTTTGTGCCAAGTAGAACCTATAGGATAACCTATGATGATAGTTGATTTGATTCTGCTGAAAAACAGAAACTTTGCGCTCACGAGAAAAAATTCAATAAATAACAGAAACGTGATTTTGCATTTATTCTTTTTGCTTCTGATCAATAAACAAATTTTCCAGTACTTCCTATTTTTGTAGGAATTTTAGAGTTCCATAAGTTTGCGTTAGTTACAGATTGCTACAGACTGTTCTGTTTTTGACAGATTTTGTTTTTCGTGTGTTGTTTGCTTATTTTGATGCATCTATGGCTAGTAAAATAGTTTATAAACCATAGAGAAGTTGGAATACAGTAGGTTTAACACCAAAATAAATAAAGAATGAGTTCATTACAGTACCTTATGTGGTGGTTTTGTTTTCTTTCACTAAGGGAGCTTATAAGATTTCCTGTTGAGTTTTGTGTTGTGAAGTTTTCAAGTTTTGGGTAAAGCTTTTATGGACTATGGAATAAGGAGTGGCAAAAGCCTAAGATTGGGGAGGCCCAAGGCACCCCAATATATTTAAGGATAGCCAAAAGCCTAAGCTTGGGGATGCCCCGGGAAGGCATCCCATCTTTCGTCTTCCTTCATTGGTAACTTTACTTGGAGCTATATTTTTATTCGCCACATGATATGTGTTTTGCTTGGAGCATCGTGTATTATATTAGTCTTTGATTTTTAGTTTACCACAATCATCCTTGCTGTACACACCTTTAGGGAGAAGCCTATTTGATTAGAAATTGCTAGAATACTCTATGTGCTTCACTTATATCTTTTGAGCTTGATAGTTTTTGCTCTAGTGCTTCACTTATATCTTTTAGAGCACGGTGGTGACTTATTTTGTAGAAATTTCTAGTCTATCATGCTTCACTTATATGTTTTTGAGAGTCTTTTAGAACAGCATGGTATTTGCTATGGTTATAAAATTGGTCCTAGAATGGTAGGCATCCAAGTTGGATATAATAAAAACTATCATAGGAAGTGAATTGGATGCTATGATCAATTTGATACTAGATAATGTTTTGAGATATGGAGGTAGTGATATTAAAGTCATGCTAGTTGGGTGATTATGAATTTAAAGAATGCTTGTGTTGAAGTTAGCAAATCATGTAGCATGCACGTATGGTTAAAGTTGTGTAACAAATTTGAAACATGAAGTGTTCCTGGCTTGTGCATCCTTATGAGTGGCGGTCGGGGACGAGCGATGGTCTTTTCCTACCAATCTATCCCCCTAGGAGCATGCGCGTAGTACTTGATTTTTGATGACTTCTAAATTTTTGCAATAAGTATATGAGTTCTTTTGACTAATGTTGAGTCCATGGATTATACGCACTTTTACCTTTCCGCCATTGCTAGACTCTTCGGTATCGTGCATTGCCCTTTCTCACCTTGAGAGTTGGTGCAAACTTCGCCGGTGCATCCAAACCCCGTGATACGATATGCTCTATCACACATAAACCTCCTTATATTTTCCTCAAAACAGCCACCATACCTACCTATTATGGCATTTCCATAGCCATTCCGAGATATATTGCCGTGCAACTTTCCATCCGTTTATCATCATCATGACATACATTACTTTTGTCATATTGTCATTGCATGATCATGTAGTTGACATCGTATTTGTGGCAAAGAAACCATGCATTATTTTTCATACATGTCACTCTTGATTCATTGCACCATCCTGGTACACCGCCAGAGGCATTCATATAGAGTCATATCTTGTTTTAGTTTCGAGTTGTAATTCATATGTTGTAATCAATGAAAGTGTGATGATCACCATTATTAGAACATTGCCCAAAAAGAAAAAGAAAAAAGAAAAGAAAGAACAAAAAAGGGAAAGGCCAAAAAAAGGCCCAAGAAAAGGGAGCCGCACGCTGGATGTCTTTCTTTAGGATTGTTGCATGAGAAGACTGGGCACAGCGCCTATGCTCGGGTCCATCCCTGCAATGTCGATAAACCCAATGACTGAGCTCCGTCTGGCGGGCCGGCCCCGTTCACGTCACCTCTTGGGGTCATTGGTGCTTGGCCTTCTCGTGCAATGTCCTCCGGAGATTCACTCGGCGCAGGTCCTCACACATGTTCCGAAACAAAAATCGAAGTGCAACCCGCCTTGAGGTAGGGCCTCGTGAGTCCCATGTTGGCTCATGGGTGCGCATATATACCTCCTCCAGTCCTGTCGTGCTAGCCACATGTCAGGACGGGGCTGTACACGCCCCAGAGTCTCCCTCGTGGGAACTCCCACCCACATTCTAGTGGAAGCCCCATGCTCCGCGCTGGCGGACGACACGATCGAGGAGCGGCTATGCCCACGCAAGAGTGGATGCACCATGCTCCGCGCTGGTGAATAAACAACTGAGGGCGCCCTCGCGGTCAAACTAACCTCAGGACAGCCTTTCGGCTCTTTGGCGGCATCACTCCACGGCTTTCCCCTCGGAAGGAACGCGCAAGGGGGCCAGACATGAGGGATGTGCTCAGGCCTCGCCTGGCAAACGCTACCCTATACCAGGTCTGGGTACCTGGTCTTCTCGCATTCCCCCAGGCGAAAGCTAGTGGTCAAAGGTATGAGGGCTGCTCGCACGTCAAGGAGGACCTCCTGAGCATTGTGACTTAGGGGCCTCACTGGTCATGTAGCGCCTCAACCCTTAGTCTCGTCCTGGTGATCCGGATGCCCCATCGGCGGTTCAGGTATGCACGGGGTCGGGCCCTGCCGACGCAGAGCACAAGGCCCTACCCCCGGTGTCCTCGTTCCCTTCGTGAAGGCTTCTCACACGTGTGGGGACCTCCTGAGCATCGCGACTCAGGGGCCTCACTCGTCATGTATCCCCTCGCCCCTTGGTCTTGTCCTAGTGATCTAGATGCCCCAATGGCGGTCGAGGTATGCACGAAACTGGGCCCTGCCGACGTAGAGCGCACAAACAAGCACGAAGGAAACTAGGCGCATTATCGAAATCAGAAGTCCTAATAGTTATTACAAGTGTAATGTTCCACGAGTTCAAATAGAAGCTCTCACGCCTCTGTAAGGCACGATGAATGTTGCAGGGTCGAACTAGGAGGAAGCGTCGTTGTTGCCTTGATCGCCGCTGCCGCCCGTCTTGGGGAGCCCGGCAACAATGACGCTGCCGCCATCTTCGCCGTCGGCTCCGGTCGCCGCACCTGCAGGGTCGAGGACGACAAGGAACTTATCCAACAGGTCCTCCACCTGCTTCTTCATGGCTTCGGCAGCAGCATCGTGAGACTTAGGGGCCACCAGCTCGATCAGGGTGCTAAAGTCGAAGCCGGAGTCCCGGAGGTGGAGGTGGCTGAAGACACGCGATGCTTCAATTCCATCCGCGACTAGGTCAAGGAGGAGGACATAAACATTTTCAAAGTACATACAAACCTCAATGTTGTAGATCCGTTGACTAAACCTCTTCCACAGGCAAAACATAATCAACACCAGAACTCTATGGGTATTAGATTCATTACCATGTAATACTAGATTATTGACTCTAGTGCAAGTGGGAGACTATTGGAAATATGCCCTAGAGACAATTATAAAGTGGTTATTATTATATTTCCTTGTTCATGATAATCGTTTATTATCCATGCTATAATTGTATTGACCGGAAACTCAAATACATGTGTGGATACATAGACAATAACGTGTCCCTAGTAAGCCTCTATGGGACTAGCTCGTTGATGAAAGATGGCTATGGTTTCCTAGTCATAGACACGAGTTGTCATTTGATAATGGGATCACATCATTAGGAGAATGATGTGATGGACAAGACCCAAACTATGAACATAGCATATGATCGTGTCAAATTTATTGCTATCGTTTTGTGCATGTAAAGTATATGTTCATATAACCATGAGATCATGCAACTCACTGACACCAGAGGAGTACCTTGTGTGTACCAAATGTCGCAACGTAACTGGGTGACTATAGAGGTGCTCTATAGGTATCTCCGAGGATGTCTATTGAGTTGCATGGATCAAAAGTGGGATTTGTCACTCCGTATGACGGAGAGATGTCTCAGGGCCCACTCGGTAATACAGTATCACCCTGATCTTGCAAGCAATGTGACTAATGAGTTAGCCATGGGATCTTGTATTACGGAACTAGGTATGGAGATACCGATGATCGAATCTCGGGCAAGTAACATACCGATAAACAAAGGGAATTGCATACAATATTAGCTGAATCCTTCTTTGTAGAATATGTAGGAACCAATATGGGCATCCAGGTCCCGCTATTGGTTATTGACCATTGAGGTGTCTCGGTCATGTCTGCATAGTTCTCGAACCCACAGGGTCTACAAACTTAACGTTTGGTGACAATATAAGTATAGTTGAGTTGTGATGGTGGTTAGTGAAGGTTGTTCGGAGTCATGGATGAGATCCCGGACATGATGAGGAACTTCGGAAGGGTCGGAAGGTGAAGATTGATGTATAGGACGAAGGGTATCGAAGTCCGTAAGTGTTCCAGGGGCATCGTGTTATGGACAGCATGACCAAAAGGGGTTTTAGGGGCCCCGACAAGTGTTGGGGGGCCTCATGGGCCTAGGGGAGGGGGAAGACCAGCCCACTAAGGGGTTGTGCGCCTCCTCACCCCATCTCATGTAACCAGGAGAGGTGGGCGCCCCCTCTAGGACTGCCTCCACCTGGCTTGGGAGGCAGGCAACCCTAGGGTTTCCTTAGGAGGCGCCCCATCCACCTTGGCCGCTACTCCCTCTAGGGGAAACCCTAGGGGCACCACCCCTCCCCCCTTCCCCTATATATAGTGGTGTATAGGGAGGGCAGCCTCACCCATCTATGCCACGGCGCTGCCCTCCCTCTCCCTCGTAGTCCTTCTTATTCTCCGTGAGGCTTGGCGAAGCCCTACTGAGATTCCACCACCACCACCGCCACCACGCCGTCGTGCTACCGGAGGACTGGAGCTACTACTTCACCACCCCTTGCTGGATCGAGGACGTGAAGGCGTCATCAAGCCGTACATGTGTTAAACATGGAGGTGTCGTCCGTTCGGCACTTGGATCGGGAGTTCGCGGGACAGATCATGATTGGATCGCGAAGACGTTCGACTACATCAACCGTGTTTCTTAACGCTTCCGCTTTGCTATCTACAAGGGTATGTAGATCCAATCTCCCCTCTCATAGATGGTCATCTCCTAGATTGATCTTGGTGAGCGTATGAAATTTTTATTTCCCATGCAATATTCCCAATAGGGATCACTTGATCCCATTCGGTACATCTTCTACGCTTTGTGTGTTGATCAACTTGAATCACACTTGAATTAGTCTTGATCAACTTTGCATCACGTCTTCTCTATGACCAATCTTTGGATAATTTCGTGAATAGAACCTTGGTCAACACATAAACTCCTTGAAACCAACAAATGGACTTCAAGAAATGCCTATGGACAAATCCTATGAATATAACACAAGGGAACAATTAGTCCATAGAGATTGTCATCAATTACCAAAACAAAACATGGGGGCACTACATGTTCTGTCACTAGTGCCTCATCCGTGTCGCAGTCACTGTCGTCTCCCTCGCCGGGACCGTTGTCGTCTAGGCCTCCCCGAGCCTCTTTGACCGCCCCTCCCGCTCGCTGTGAGGTCTTCCCCTCGTTTCCCCTCCGCCCTGCCGTCATTCGCCGTAAGCCGCCGCCCCCATGTCCACCCGCTGTTGTGCCCCGGTTACGCAGCCGCCTCGCCCTACATACCCCGCTGAGGGAGTCCTGGATTAAGGGGTCCTCGAACGTCCGGCCTGTTGACATGGGCCGAACTGATGGGCTGTGAAGACACAAGACCGAAGACTCTCAGCTGTGTCCGGATGAGACTCTCCTTGCGTGGAAGGCAAGCTTGGCACCAGGATATGAAGATTCCTTTCTATGTAACCAAACTTGTACAACCCTAGACCCTCCGGTGTCTATATAAACCAGAGGGCTTAGTCCGTAGAGGTAATCATAATCATACAGGCTAGACTTCTAGGGTTTTAGCCATTACGATCTCGTGGTAGATCAACTCTTGTAATACTCATATTCATCAAGATCAATCAAGCAGGAAGTACGGTATTACCTCCATAGAGAGGGCCCGAACCTGGGTAAACATCATGTCCCCCACCTCCTGTTACCATCAACCCTAGACGCACAGTTCGGGACCCCCTACCCGAGATCCGCCAGTTTTGACACCGACATTAGTGCTTTCATTGAGAGTTCCGCTGCGTCGTCACCAAAAGGTTTGATGGCTTTGTCACTCATCTAAAACAATGCAGTCCAGGGGGAGGTTTTCCTCCCCGGATAGATCTTCGTATTCGGCGGCTTCGCACTGCGGGCCAACTCGCTTGGCCATCTAGAGTAGATCGATAGCTACGCTCCTGGCCATCGGGTCAGATTTAGAAGCTCAAATTACATTGCCGATATCCGCGGAGGCTTGATCTTCAGCGGATTCGATCCCATGGCAGTCGCTCCCTGCCACCACGATGAACATGACCTAAATTTGTCATCGAACCGTGCCCAAGATGTCGGATGTTGGGTTCCGGCAGACCCTTAAGGTTCGAACTCTGGGGTGCGCGCGAAGATCTTCCCCCTACCGATCCACGTCCGATCGCCTCGTGAGAATCTAAGCTAAGCGATGAACAACACAAGGGACACATGATTTATACTGGTTCGGGCCACCGTTGTGGTGTAATACCCTACTCCAGTGTGTGGTGTGGTGGATTGCCTCAGAGGCTGATGATGAATAGTACAAGGGGTGAACAGCCTCGCGAGAGGTGTTTTTGAGCTGGTGCGATGAACTGCTTGGGTGAGTTCGATCGCCTCTCGGTCCAATGAGCACCCGATCCGTCCTCCAATCTCTCTGGTGGCTAGTCCTATTTATAGAGGCCCTGGTCCTCCTCCGAAATATTGAGCGGGAAGGGCGCCAACAACGGCCATTTTGAAGGGGAACATCTAGTACAAGTTATCCTGACTAAAGTTGGTCTTCGTCTGCCAAAGGCACTGGCGGTGACACCGTCTTGGGCTCCACGGAGACCTCCATCCTGCCGCTCTGCTGGTCTTGGTCTTGTTGCACTGAAATGGCAACCTTTTCCTGATGCCTCGATACTCCACGCCTATGCTTGCCCCCTTTGCACCAAAGAGGAAACAAGGACACTACACAGGCCGGCGCCCGCCTGGTCTCGATCGTCACGGCTTGCGTCACGAGCACCTCGCGAGGTACCCTGCTTTGATCTCTCCACCTCCTCGCGAGCCTGCCTGGCGAGGCCGTTCCTGAGGAAGTCCTGTGTCATCCGCCCCGTGAGGCTTGGACCCTCATGAGGGTCTTGAGTCTTGTGCTGATGAAGATGGGCCGTTCTGGGCCACCACTTGAGCCACGCCGCAGGCCGCAGGCAGGCAAGTCTGGGGACCCCCATTTCCAAAACGCCGACAGTAGCCCCCAGGCCCAAGGCGCGCTCGGACTTGGCATAGCGGAGAAGCGAAGGGGCAAGTGTGGAGCGCCGCAGGCCCCATCAGCCTGCGGCCTTGGGTGCCACGTGGCGGTTGATTGGACGTGGGTGTCTCCGCTTCCCTACGCTACCTCGGAAATTGCTCGACTAACAAAAGACTGGCCCGGGGTTAGCCTTACCTTCATTACCCTTATTTCCCTTGCTTCAGATCCCCTTTCTTGCACTTCTCCCTCCTGCTACCGAAATCTTCAGATTTGCTGCACCCTTTCTCCTCTGGCGAGCCATGGCACCCCGCAAGGCCTCGGCCAGGGTTGCATCGGCCTGGTACTCGCTGGCCCTGGTCTCCCCCAATGTGACGGAGAAGAATCTCGCCCTTACGCGCCAAATGGCGGCGGTGCAGATCAACGAGATGGGGGAGACTGCGTTCCGGCTTGGCTCCACCCGGACGGAGGACAAGGGGAGCACCTTCTACCCCCTCTTCATGAGCGCCGTTATCACTGGTTTGGTTCCTCCTTTCTCTGAGTTCTTCCTTGCCGTCCTTCGCCAGTGTCAGTTGCATGCTCTGCATATCCATCCCAACTCCATCCTTCTCCTGTCGATCTTCGCCTACTACTATGAGGCGCACGTCGCGGTGATGCCCTCTGTGGCCTTGCTGCGCCACTTCTTCTCCCTCCGGGTCTCCGGCGGCAATATCTCGGCGTGTGCGAGCTTTGTCGCGTACTCCAAGTCCAATGCCATCTCGAAGGCTGAGAAGAGGGCTGAGGGCTTCGGAGCAAGTGGGTCATGGTGGACGCCAGGTGCCACAACCCCCTGCTAGAGCTGCCCACAAAGCAGCCTGAGGCCGTTGAGGCGTGGTCCCGCATGAAGCTTGATGATCAGCAGGCGAAGCTGGTGCTAGAGAAGATGAACACCGACCTGAGGTTGGGTAGTCTGAGGTCGGCAAAGCTGATCGAGGCCTCGCTCCTGAGGGAGTTCCTGTCGCATCGGGTGGCCCCTCTTCAGGTGCACTCGTGCCCGCTGTGGAGGCTTGCACATGCGGATGTTGTCCTCTGCCTGAGCTTGGACGCCCTGAATGACGAGGATCTGACCGCAGCCCTCCGCTTCTTGGTTGGAGAGGATGTGGCAGGCCCGGTGGATGCTCCGGTCCCTTTGTTCCTTCATGATGACTGGAAACTGGTGGTGGACACCATGCCCACCTTTGACGGGGTCGGTCTAGTGCCAGCTGAGGATCCTGAGGGCCAGGCGGTGACGGTGATGGTGAACCTGTCCTCTGGTGACTCCAGAGGGGGAGAGGAGGAAGATGACGACGAGGACGAGGAGCGTGACTCAGAGGCGACCTTCGAGGGGACGGGGGAGACTTCCCCCCGGCGCAGGTCCAGCACCCTCTGCTCCATGCCTGATGACGACGAGGCCAGCGCCCGGCAAGGAGGGCAGGACGCGCCCCTGATCCTGAGGAAGGATAGGTCCGGGCTGATCTCCCGAGGGTCTATCCCAGCCCTCGCATTGGCCGAAGTCAGCTCTAGCCCTTCAGGTGCGCCTTCCTCTGCGGCTAGGCCTCCCGAGGCTGAGCCCCACAAAAGGCTACCGGGCTTCAATCTTGGCCGGAGTCCATGGGAACCCGCGGAAGTCAACCAGTAAGTACTTGAACTTTGCCTTGCTCCTGTCTTTTCGCCGTCGAGGCCTGACATCTTCCATTGGGTAGGTTGCTGCCTGCGGTGAAGAGGCTGAAGGGAGACGCGGCGGCCCCACCTGGAACGGGCCCGTTAGCCATGGCCGCATCTTCACTCGCGGGGAAGGGAGGCAATGGGGCCCGAACGTCCCCTTCCCGATCATCCTCGCGAGGCCAGCAGGGACGCTCCGGCGAGGAGTCAGCCCTCCTGGCCCCATTGACTCTGGAGGCGCATGTGCTTGATGCTGTCGCCGAGGTTGCCAGGGCTCAGGAGGTCCCTGCCTCCTAGGCCGTGATCATGATGTCGTCTTCTCCTCCTACTCCGCCGGCTCCCGTCTCCTCTGCTTCTTCCGTTGCCTTGGACCATGCCGCCGACGAGCTGGGTCGGCTGCGGGAGGATCTCCGGAGCATGGACCCCCGCCTAGTGTCCGGGCGCCTGGAGTTGGTCTCCAGCTGGGTTCGCTCTGACGCCTCTGTCCGAGCGGCGCTGAGCTAGGCTGCGACGGCTTCTGAGGAGGAGAAGCAAGCCACCTCCCAGGCCATGGCCGCTCGCGACGCGGCGTTGAAGGATGCCTCATCTGTCAAGGGTCGCTGTGAGACGCTGGAGGGTGAGCTGCAAGGGCTGCGTGATGCACTCGCCAAAGACGTTCATGACCGCCAGGTGAAGGAGGAGGAGATGAAGGCTCGGGAGGCTGTTGTCAAGGACCACGACGCCGAACTCTCAGCCGACCGCGACCGGCTGAAGACGCTGGAGCAGGCGATGAAGACGGAGAGGGTCGAACTGGATGCCGAGGTGAAGGTCTTGGCCGAGCACCGCGCAGCCTTCGTGCGCTATGAGGAGAGGGCCCGTATAGCGCTGAAAACGCTTTATGACGGGGGCCTGGAGAAACCGCTGGCTGGAGCCAAGGAAGGCCCCGCTAAGCTGGTTCCCTTCCTCGTCGAGGCGCTTGAGGAAGTCGTGATTGGCATCAGCCCCATGGATGAAGTTGAGGCTCGCGTCCTTTCCTCCACAGCACTGAGGCGGATCCTTAGCCACGTCTACCTCCGCAACCCCGACGCCAACCTCGACGACCTGCTGGAGCCCATGGATGCCAAGCGTGTCACGACCGGTTTTCCGGGTATTAATTTCCCAGAAAATGGCCTTTGTGCTCACCAGCCCCAGGATTACTGTTAGATGATGAGGCACCAACTTGATACAGAAATTCCAAGAAAAAATACATAATATGTAGTACAAGACCATTCTAGCCTATGAGTACAACATAAGGTTGCTAGTGGTTGATGGCGGAAGAGGTTTGTGGTACATCAGCGTCTATGGGACTCCATTTCCCACAGGAACAGCTGACCAGGGTAACTCCTATCTTCGCAAGGCTGCTATCACCATTGCTTAGATTCCGGAGGTCTCATCTCAATGCTCCTCTCCATGCAAGAAATCTGGCCAAGACAATAGCCAGGGACAAGCTAGTGAGTACTTTGAATGTACTCGCAAGCATTATGAACATGGGTATAATATAACCAACGATAATCATTCTCTGAAATATTCTATGGTCACAACGTCAGTCATAAAATAAAATCCCTGATGCATGCAAGCAAGTTATTTATATGCAACATGAATATGTAATCACAGAGTAGTAATAAAATGCACCGATCGGGTGTCTGAAGCGACGCCTCGAAAGGATAGTAAATAATGAGTAAATAATGACGAACTCTCCACTCTCCAAGGAGGCGAGCTAGCGTGCTGCGGTGGTTTGGGCGGTGCCGACCTGAGCAGGGGCGGGCTGCCGACGCCTGCATGCTGCCAAAAGGCTCGCTGCAGCGGTGCTGCGAGGAGCCAGGGGGCGGTCGAGTGGGGCGAGACACGGCTATACCAGCGGATCAGATCGAGCTTCAGGGAGGGGTCAACCTAGGACGCGGCAGCTCGGGCGCACGCACGTGCAAAACGCGTGCTCTGGCTGCGCCCGGTGCACGCACGAGAGGTGCTCGACGAAATGCTAGTGTGTGTTAGAGAGCTCGGGTGATGCTGGTAGTTAACAGGACTGGGTTAGGGTTAGCTAGGAGCTTAGTGGACAAGTTAGTTAGGTTAGAGGACCAAGTGTACAATGCTAACTAAAAACCATGCCAAGACTGGCCATGCACACAAGGTGTTTGACAAAATGCCAAGGGCACCTAGGCATTTCTTGGAGTGGCCAAAAACTCCAGACTAGTGTCTCTTTAGATGTTAAAGAGGGTGGCAAGGTCATTTGGGCAAAACCAGAAACTTGCTAGTGCAAGTTTTGCAAAACTTCAGTTCTGGACAGAAGGTAAATGGCATAGTTTCATGGACCAAAAATACTCCAATGGGGCCATTCTTCTGGACTTAAGGGTTTTGCTGGGTGGTTGATAAGCAGGACAAGGATCATGGGCATTACACAAACAAAAATTAGAGTTGCTGTAGAAAAAGCCAAAATGGACCAGAGAGCAAAAGAGGTTGTTTTGCTTAAAGTTTTCAAAGAACATCAGTGGATTTTTGCACAAAGATGAATAATATACTCCTATTGATATCCCATAATTTTGGTGGAAGCTTTAAAGAAATATTTAATTAGGTTGTAGTGCAAAATTGCCCACTGGACCAGATTTGAAAATTAGATGTAGAGCTCAAAATATCCAAAGAATTAAATATATTATTGCATAAAAGTGATTTAAAAACATCACATGACATCCCCAAATTTTGGTGGGATTTTTAAATGAATTTATAAAAGGGTTGCAGTTCAAAAGGGGCCCTAAAACTTAAGAAAAACCCTTTTAGAGAAATAAAGCTCAAGGAAAAATAATTATATAAATAATCCCACTGATAAAGAATTGTTTTATTTGAGAGGGTAAATAAGTCCAATAATGATTGAAAAGTTTTTACTTGGGGTAAAACTCCATAATAATAAAGAAAAGAATGTTCTGAAATCAAAAGGAAATCCAGAAAATAAAAGTTTAAGTTTCCTGGCAAAATTTTAATAAACAAAATATGGTTAAATTTTTGGGTGTCACAACACTACCCCCCTTAAAAAAAATCTCATCCTCGAGATTTTTTAAGGGTTGTCTTCAAAAATATCTTTCCTGTTGGTTGGAACTAAAAAAATTACTCATAGCACAAACTTTGTGTCGTCGGGGTTGGCAGCTACGCCCGGGATTAAAATGCAATCGCACACCAACATACTCATGTATGGCTACTATTTAAATTAGGGTGCACAAGCAAACAGCATTTAATTGTGGCGATATAGGGTCACATGGTTACAGGGCGTGGACATACTAAGACTCGGTACTACTCGAGTGAGTTAGTCTACCTCGTTAATATCTAAGCGCGCGTGCCTTGTGGACGTCGAGGCTTCTCCACGGGTTTCACCGTCGGGGTTAGCTGGAGGGGGTTGAGGAACTGTTGGGTCGGGGTAGCGATGATGACCATGCCGGGGATTGTTGGCCACAATCCCGTTGGAGCGTGTTCCCAAAAGGCGGCGAAGCACTTCTGGGGTCATCAAGGTATTATGGTCGATGACTAGGGCAGACCTCAAGGGCTCGATCGGTTGTCCGAACAGCACAACCGGGTTGTCGGCGTTGGGCTCATGTTCTCTTCTTGCCGGGGCTCGACGTATCAGTTCTCCACGAGTTGCGATCAGATCAAGAGTGATTTGATCGAACAGATCCTCTAGTGCACTTACATAGCGCACCAGATGCAATAATGCAGGATCCATCTCGTGATCTCCATTGGCAACTTGGGATGGCCTACCATACCCGTCACGGCTGGGGTAGTAGTAGAACGAGCGACAGTTAACTCTGGGCGACAAGAGCCGGAGTTGCACTATAGCCTCTCGAGCAGCTAGTTGGATGGCTTGTGGCTCAAAGGAAGTTGTCCTTCCGGTGAACCTGTAGGGGCGTTCTGGCGACAGACCCCTACCATAGACATGTACAGTGGCCCAAAACTGACGGCTTTCACCGCCCATGGGTCCTTGGTACACAACATATTCTGGGGGTTCTTCTAATGCAAAGGCACGGCGGGTGAGGTTTGCTAGCACAGTCACAAAACCTCCAAGGTTGTTTGCCGTGGTTTCATTGTGAACAATGGGTCCTGGCATTATAGCTCGGTTTGGGAAAGAGTTTGTGTTGTGTTGTGTTGAGGCTAGCATACCATTTTTATAGAAAAAGGGGACGGAGTCTTCCTTCTCTTGCTTGCGAATGGGACAATATAGGTGTCGGTCACTAGCACGTGATCGACAGGCTAGGCTGATAGGTTGGGCACCGACTGCCAAAAGTGCCAGGCTCATGTGTGGCTATCTTACATGAGAAGCTTAGCTGGGGTTAGGTTAAGGTCTGGTGGTAGGTTTACCTAGGTTTTTCGACCTGGCTAAGATAGGATTAGCCAATGGTCAGCCTGGCTCTGATACCAAGTTTGTCACGACCGGTTTTCCAGGTATTAATTTCCCAGAAAATGGCATTTGTGCTCACCAGCCCCAGGATTACTGTTAGCTGATGAGGCACCAACTTGATACAGAAATTCCAAAAAATACATAATATGTAGTACAAGACCATTCTGGCCTATGAGTACAACATAAGGTTGCTAGTGGTTGATGGCAGAAGCGGTTTGTGGTACATCAGCGTCTATGGGACTCCATTTCCCACAGGAACAGCTGACCAGGATAACTCCTATCTTCGCGAGGCTGCTATCACCGTTGCTTAGGTTCCGGGGCTGTCATCTCAATGCTCCTCTCCATGCAAGAAATCTGTCCAAGACAATAGCCAGGGACAAGCCAGTGAGTACTTTGAATGTACTCGCAAACATTATGAACATGGGTATAATATAACCAATGATAATCATGCTCTGAAATATTCTATGGTCACAACATCAGTCATAAAATAAAATCCCTGATGCATGCAAGCAGGTTATTTATATGCAACATGACTATGTAATCACAGAGTAGTAATAAAATGCACCGATCGGGTGTCTGAAGCGACGCCTCGAAAGGATAGTAAATAACGAGCATGCCTCAGTCGAGCGTCTGAGCGACACCACATAAAGGGCTTATAAAGTAAATAAATAACAGCATGCCACAGTCAGGCGACTGAGCGACACCACATAAAGGGCTTATAAGGAAAATAATCATAGTGAATGTCCAGGAGGTAGAACCTGTAACACCCTCGATGCGACTATAGCTCCCACGTGTCGAGGCACGACTTAGAGACATAATCGTATTGAAGGCATATGTCGCAAGTGAGGTAATCGTCACACAACCCATGTAATACATAAGGGAAAGAGATACATAGTTGGCTTACAATCGCCACTTCACACCATTACATAAATAAACATTACATCAACCAAATACACTCATGGTCCGACTACGGAACCAAAATAAAAGAAGAACCCCAATGCGACAAAGGTCCCCGATCGACCCCAACTGGGCTCCACTACTGATCAACTAGAACGAAACAACACAAAGGACAAGGTCATCATCGAGCTCCTCCTGAGCTTGGTTGCGTCATCTGCACGGACTCATCGGCACCTACAAGCTGGTTTTGGAAGTATCTGTGAGCCACAGGGACTCAGCAATCTCACACCCTCGCGATCAAGACTATTTAAGCTTATGGATAAGGTAAAGGTATGAGGTGGAGCTGCAGCAAGCGACTAGCATATATGGTGGCTAACATACGCAACTGAGAGCGAGAAGAGAAGGCAAAGCACGGTCGATAAAAGTATGATCAAGAAGTGATCCTGGACTACTTACGTCAAGCATAACTCCAACAACCGTGTTCACTTCCCGGACTCCGCCGGAAAGAGACCATCACGGTTACACACACAGTTGATGCGTTTTATATCGGATCTGGTGTCAAGTTATCTACAACCGGACATTAACAAATTCCCATCTGCCTATAACCGCAGGCACGGCTTTTGAAAGATTATACCCTGCAGGGGTGTCCCAACTTAGCCCATGACAAGCTCTCGCGATCAACGAAGGAATAGACCTTCTCCCAGGAAGACCCGATCAGACTCGGAATCCCGGTT
Source organism: Triticum dicoccoides (assembly GCF_002162155.2). Lineage (NCBI taxonomy): Eukaryota > Viridiplantae > Streptophyta > Magnoliopsida > Poales > Poaceae > Triticum > Triticum dicoccoides. Next base: position 335,095,922 of record NC_041389.1, on the reverse strand, counting down.
TACAAGACATTTCGACAATGGTAAAACAAGACCAGCAAGACCGCCCGATGCGCCAACAATCCCGATAGGAGCTGCACATATCTCGTTCTCAGGGCAACACCGGATGAACACTACGTACAACTAAAACCAGACCTCGAGTTTCCCCGAGGTGGCGCTGCAAGTGGCTCTGGTTCGGACCAACACTTAGACAAGCACTGGCCCGGGGGGGCTATAATAAAGATGACCCTCAAGAGAGCGACTCCCAAGGGAAAAGTAGGTGGTGGTGAGGCAAATGGTAAAAGTCAATGTTGGGCCTTGCTGGAGGAGTTTTATTCAAAGCGAACTGTCAAGGGGGTCCCATAAATCACCCGACCGCGTAAGGAACGCAAAATCCGGAAACATAACACCGGTATGACAGAAACTAGGCTGGCAAGAGTGGAACAAAACACCAGGCAAAAGGGCAAGCCTTCCACCCTTTACCAAGTATATAGATGCATTAATTATATAAGATATATTGTGATATCCCAACCAAAATCCTGTCCACCATGGAGAAATCTTCAACTTCACCTGCAACTAGCAACGCTATAAGAGGGGCTGAGCAAGCGGTAACATAGCCAATCAACGGTTTGCTAGGACATGGTGGGTTAGAGGTTTGACATGGCAATTGGGAGGCTGGCAAGCAAATGGTAGGCATCGAAGCATTGGCATAGCAAGAGCGAGCAAACTAGCATAGCAAAGATAGTAGTGATTTCGAGGGTATGATCATCTTGCCTTAAATCCCGCAAGGAAGAAGAACGAGTCCATGAAGAAGACGAACGGAAGAAGTCGAACGGATCCTCACAATCGCAACATTACCAGAACTAAGAAGCAACACCGGAAAGAAACAAACAACTTGGTAAACACACAAGCATAATCATGGCAAGATGCACAATCAAGTATGATGCATGTCCGGTTTAATAAGGCATGGCATGGCAAGTGCAACACACAATACTATAAATTAAATGGAGCTCAATATGCAACGAGTTGCATATTGACGAAACACCACATGGACATATTTAGTTCTCTCTCGTTAGGTACTCAACAATATTAAATGTTGTTTAAGCATGGCAAGAGGTGAAACATAAAGGGATTGTCTATCCAAACAATTTAAATGAGGCCGGATATAGCAAATGACAAATCCGGTAAATCCCCATATGCATATAGCAAATTAATACAAATAACAATTTAAATATTTTTAATTGTTGTTATCATGATGCAGATGACATGAACAAGTTCATGCAATTTTAAGCGTTTTTATGAAAATGTTGACATGAGCATGTTATGAAGCATTTGGTCACCATGGTGGAACGAAAAGGGTGCCACGACAAAGATAACGAAAATGATGCCACGACAACATTTCGGTTCCGATAGCTCATGGAGATACCGGTGCAAAAGGAAAAGTGACGAGAGCGTGACATGCGATAGAAGGTGGGGTGATCCCGGATACCGGGTTCCCACAAGATGGTGGCATGGCAACGAGGAGAAACATGCATGCGACAATTTCGGACACGGTGCAAACGCGGGCATCTCATACAACACACATGCATTCGTTCCACGGCGGTCGTTCTCGGCGGTTATACCTTTGAAGCGTGCGTTTCGGGGCGGTTCGAGTTCGATGCGGTGTAGATGGAAGTAGACGTTCTCGCAACGGTCGTCGTGGGAAGTAGTCGTACACGTGACGGTCTTCGGCAGCGGTAGTGGTACATGTTTTCGTGGATGTTCGGGTCCGGCGAGGAACTTGACGTCCTGGTACTTGGCGTCCACTCGGCCTTGGCGGTGATGAAACAAAACGCGATGGTTGTGTTACTAGGCGAGTCCGCCTAGTCATAGACGGACTTGAGGTACTCTGGGGCAGATGTCCCAACGTTGCAATGGTGGTCGGCAAGTGCACGAAGGGGAAGCAGGAGCAGAGGTGTGGCGGAGCTCGGGGCGCGAGCGAGGGGGAGATGGAGAGGTGGGGCGCAGAGGAGCCCCGGCCTGGTCCGTTTCTCCAGCGAGGGCGGAACGCGGGGTCCGGCGAGGTAGGCGCAGGCATGGCCATGGACGAAGGGAGCATGAGCTCGGGGAGGAGGCCGAGCGCTGGCGAGGAGGCGGTGGAGGCCGGCTGATGCGGACGGGCGCGGTTCACCGGGGCGCAGAGGAGGCGACGAGGGGAAGGACTCCCGGCGGAGAGGAGGCAGCAAGGCGGCGGGGAGCAAGGCGCAGCGGCGGCCATGGCCTCGGCGAGGAGGGTTGAGGGCGGTGGCGCTCGCGCACAGAGGCGACGGGGACGCCCGATGCAGGAGGAGAAGGGCGAGGCCGCGGCGCTGGGGAGGAAGAGAGGCTGCGAGGGAGATGAGGGAGGAGGTGAGCGAGAGGAAGGAGATGGGAGCCTGGCGCTGGGTTCGACAGGGGAATGGTCGCGGCGAGGGGATCGGGCGCAGGGGAGGAAGATCGAGAGGGAGATGGGGATCGCGAGGATCGGGCGAAGCCCTTCCTGGCAGTGGGCGTGCGTGTGGCGGCGGCGGGCAGGGAACGAGAGGGAGAGAGTCGGGGCCTAGGGTTAGAGGGGTTAGGTGGGCCTTGGGAGGCCGGCCTAGTGGAGAAAGAAGTGGCCAGAGGCCTAGCTGGGCAGCTGGGCTGGGCTCTCTCTCTCTCACTAATCTCTATCAGAAAAGAAATAGAGAGAGGAAAAGAAAGAGAGGGTTAGAGAAAGATTATGCGCAAGTGGACAATTTTCCTGGACTCACAAAAATGAGTCTGATCCAAGAAAAATAGAAAGAGGCATGATTGAAAGATTTAAATTCAAACTCATTTGAATTTAATTCAAATGGGTTTGAACGGAAGTGAGGGTTTGGGAAGGTCCAAAAATGTTCGGATTTTTGGTGGAGCTCCGGAAAATGATGAAATAATTTATGGGCAGAGTTGGAGACCAAGAATTAAGATAATAAAGGCATTGGGATATTTTGCAAGTGTGTTAAGGTGATTCCAAAACAATGGAATATTTTATTATAGCTCCCTAAATATCGGGAGGGTATGTTATAAAGAGAAGTCACCCTTCCCTCGATTTAAATGGATCGAAGATCCATACAATTTATTTAGTTGAGTTTTAAAAATTAAATGGCATGATGGCATGATGACATGATGCAATGCAAAAATAAAAGAGCAAGCACAAAAGAAACACATGGCAAAACTCGGAATAGCTGGAAGTCTTCTGAAGCATCGGTCTTGGGGCGTTACAGAACCGTCCCAGGGATACTCAATACTACAAATAATATAAAGGGGTTAGTCCATAATAATAATAATCATAATCATCATAAGTCACACATCATGATCCATGTTCTGGTTTAGTAGTTTCTCCTTCGAAGACCGACACTAAGACCGACACTTGACCCAACCCAGACTGTAGTCCTTAACCATGGACACGGCTATTCGAATAGATTTAATCTCTGCAGAGGGTGTACTCTTTACCCACGAGTAACGGATTCCTTCAGTCCATCGGGACTAATTCCGTCTACGGTCTTTTAATTGAAAACACACCTGACTTGCACACACCAGCTTAACTTACCGGTGTCTGGAATCACCCACAACACCTGTCAAGCAAAACTCTAAGTGGGGAGGCTACAACCTCGAATAGCATGGGATCAAATTTATATCGCGCGCTCTAAGGGGTGCCTCCCTCTCGGTCCCAACCGGAAACACCCATGCCCCCGGACCAGGTGGCCTGCCTACCAGCTACAACCGGTATCTTCCACCATGGCCTCTTTGTATGGTGTGTGCTAGAAAGGGGTTAACGACTTACTGAACCGTACCCTACTTGTTGTAGGGACAAGTGGTAGTACGAAACAAGTATGGGGGTTACTGGAACAAGACTCAATCTATGATCGACTCAGGAGGTTTAAGTATTCCCTGCATGATTAGCATAACGAATATATTTCAACCAATAGACAGAATCACCACTCATCATACCCCATCATGCCACATCGGAAACACTCGTCTCGACGAGGAACTAGGGACAAGCTCGGGTCTACCCAAGACAGAGACTTTCCCATTTTCCCTTCCGGTAGGCACGAAAGGCATACGAGGATGATCACTATCACAAGCATGTCCATTTCCAACAGCAAGGAAATCCCCAATATGCATTCATGCAAATGATCGTATCCCCACATAAAATAACGAGTTCTCCGTATTAAGGTGGTGTTATAGTCATGTCAAACAATGCACAAAAATATTATGCCAGGGTTCAGAATGCTTGCCTTCAAGAATATGCAAGTGGGGGTGCATTTTTGAAAGATGCCTTCTTCTTCAAAAACCTATTTTTGAAATTATTCAAATTAACACATAGTTTCAAAACAGTGCAAAAACGTTGTCTGAAATTTTTTCAAATAAATCCTAAAATAAACTAGACTTAATTTGAGAGAGGTAGGAAAAAGAATCAACTTATTTGGAGTTTTATTTTAAAAGATATAGCCAGTCAAAGTTACTGGTCAAATCTGTTTTTATAAAATCTGAAAAAAGGAAAACGGTTCAGACTCGAATACGTATTAGCACAGGGAAGACGTACTCAGTGGAGGGCGCATTCACTTAGAACCGTTGGGGTCCAGCCTAGTCGCTGACGTGCGGGGCCCGCTTGTCGGGTTTTTCTTCCTCCTCTCGCGCGCCTGGGCAGAGAGTAGGGGCAGGTTCCGATGATGATTGCCGGCGACAGGGGGCACCAAACGATGCGCTCCGAGTATGCACGTGCTCGAGAGGAGATGTCGCATCCATTGGAGGAGGTTAGGGGAGCGGCGGAGCTCGAGGGCGAGTAGCCCTTCCTCCATGGCGGAGGGCAGCTTCGTGAGGGGATGGAGCCTTGCAAACCTCGACTCCCGGGCAAAATTGAATGCTGGAGAGGGTCCTCGGGGTCACGATGGAGCTAATGGTGGTGATAGAGTGGAGGGAGGGGCTCTGGTGGCGTCGGAATCGACCGGAGTGCTGCGGTGGTGGTTTGGGCGGTGCCGACCTGAGCAGGGGTGGGCTGCCGACGCCTGCATGCCGCCAAAAGGCTCGTTGCGGTGGTGCTGCGAGGAGCCAGGGGGCGGTCGAGTGGGGCGAGACACGGCTATACCAGCGGATCAGATCGAGCTCCGGGGAGGGGTCAACCTGGGACGCGGCAGCTCGGGCGCACGCACGTGCAAAACGGGCGCTCTGGCTGCACCCGGTGCACGCACGGCAGGTGCTCGACGAAATGCCAACGTGTGTTAGAGAGCTCGGGTGATGCTGGTAGTTAACAGGACTGGGTTAGGGTTAGCTAGGAGCTTAGTGGACAAGTTAGTTAGGTTAGAGGACCAAGTGTACAATGCTAACTAAAAACCATACCAAGACTGGCCATGCACACAAGGTGTTTGACAAAATGCCAAGGGCACCTAGGCATTTCTTGGAGTGGCCAAAAACTCCAGACTAGTGTCTCTTTAGATGTTAAAGAGGGTGGGAAGGTCATTTGGGCAAAACCAGAAACTTGCTAGTGCAAGTTTTGCAAAACTTCAGTTCTGGACAGAAGGTAAATGGCATAGTTTCATGGACCAAAAATACTCCCATGGGGCCATTCTTCTGGACTTAAGGGTTTTGCAGGGTGGTTGATAAGCAGGAGAAGGATCATGGGCATTAGAGCAACAAAAATTAGAGTTGCTGTAGAAAAAGCCAGACTGGACCAGAGAGCAAAAGAGGATGTTTTGCTCAAAGTTTTCAAAGAACATCAGTGGATTTTTGCACAAAGATGAATAATATAGTCCTACTGACATCCCATAATTTTGGTGGAAGCTTTAAAGAAATATTTAATTAGGTTGTAGTGCAAAATTGCCCACTGGACCAGATTTGAAAATTAGATGTAGAGCTAAAAATATCCAAAGAATGAAATATATTTTTGCATAAAAGTGATTTGAAAACATCACATGACATCCCCAAATTTTGGTTGGATTTTTAAATGAATTTATAAAATGGTTGTAGTTCAAAAGGGGCCCTAAAACTTAAGAAAAACCCTTTTAGAGAAATAAAGCTCAAGGAAAAATAATTATATAAATAATCCCATTGATAAAAGAATTGTTTTATTTGAGAGGCTAAATAAGTCCAATAATGATTGAAAAGTTTTTACTTGGGGTAAAACTCCATAATAATAAAGAAAAGAATGGTTCTGAAATCAAAAGGAAATCCAGAAAATAAAAGTTTAAGTTTCCTAGCAAAATTTTAATAAACAAAATATGGTTAAATTTTTGGGGTGTCACAAAGCGCTCTGCCGCTGCTGTCGAAGCTGTCAAGGGTCGAGCGGAGGCCTTGTTGTCAAAGTTCCATGCTTTCAACACCGTGCCTAAGCGAGGCCCTGCCGGCTCCGCAGTTCCAGGGGGTGGGGCTGACAAGCGCGACTCCACCACGAGCGGTGGCATGGCCCAGGGGTGATCTTCTCGTGGGCTTTTCCCTGCTTTGGTTCCTGCAACATGCACCATGCCTCGTGGAGGCGTTTAAATTTGTGTCTGGTATTGTGAGGACAATCAATGGTCTGTAATATTTGCTTCTGCATTTGCTAGATTTTGCGATTTCCTTCCTATTTGCTGGTGTTCTACGTCGGCAGGGCCCGGCCCCGCACATACCTCAGCCACCGTTAGCCTCGACCGGATCACCAGGACGGGACTAAGGAGTGAGGGGATACGTGGCGAGTTAGGCTCCTAAGTCGCGATGCTCAGGAGTCCCCCTTGACGTGCAAATGGCAAATAAGGAGGGGGTGGAAGAGAGGATCTGTCGTTCTACATCGGCAGGGCCCAGCCCCGCGCATACCTCAACCGTCGTTAGCCTTTCGGAACTAAGGAGTAAGGGGCTATGTGACCAGTTAGGCTCCTGAGTCGCAATGCTCAGGAGTCCCCCTTGACGCGCAAACGGGTCTTCATACCTTGGCTCCGCTCGGGGAGGGGCGTGCGACGACCAGGTCCGAGGGACCTGGCTAGGTGGCGTGTGCTCGGGCGTGGCCCGGGCGCAGTCCCCGTGCCCAGCCCCCTCGTGTGGCGCTCCCGAGGGGAGGCTTTGCGATGAGGCCAGACACTAAGCTCTGGGCTCCCTGAGGTTGATACAGTCATGGGCTGCCCTCAGTTGTTTATCACCAGCGCGAAGCATAGCACTGCCGTATGTGTACGGGCATAGCCGCTCCTCGGCAGTGTCATCAGCCAGCGCGGAGCATGGTGCTTCCACTGGTACGTGGGAGGGGGGCTCCCCTCCGGGAGGATCCCCTGGGGCGTGTACAGCCCCGCCCTGACATGTGCCCGGCACGGTAGGGCTATGAGAGGTGTATCTGGGCACCCGTGAGCCAGCGCGGGACTCACGGGGCCCTACCTCGAGGCGGGTTGCACCTGGCTCTAGGCCTTTGTCGGTGGTACGTTCTTGCAAGGTGGTTAGAATGCAAATGCTCTACGTCCTCAGGTCCTGGCCCTCGAGCAAGCCCGGCCGCCGCTGGTATGCCAGGTCGCGATGTCGTGGACAAGGCCAGGGGATAAGGGCTAGAGAGCCAGTAAGAGCTCCTGAGTCGCGATGCTCAGGCACCCCCCTTTTAACATGCAAGCGCTTTGCATGAGAGAGGAGAGGCCCGCGGTAGACAGCGGACGATAATCATAAGCAGGTTAAGCATGAAGAAGGAAATCAACTTAGGTAGATGCAGATGAAGGAAAACGCCACTGGGTCAGGCCCGAGCGGCTTGGGGATGATGCAGCCCGGGGGGCGCCCCCAACAAGGTAAACTGAAGACATAAGCAAAATGGATACATGCCACAGGGACAGACCCACGCGACCTGGGAATGATACAGCCCTAAGGGCGCTCCCAGCTGAAACGAAACTTGAAAGAAGTCACCCGATACCATTGTAGAGCGAGTGTCGGAGTAGCTGACAGTGCGCGGTAAAGAATCCAATCCTCACGAGCCCTAGGAGCTCCGAGCCTCGGGAGGCTCGTGAGGTCCGGATGGCTCAGCGAGGTCCATCTCCATTTCCTCCAGGAACGTGCGATGCTTGGCCACCTGAGCTTCCAGAATGCTTCTCATCAAGCGCTGGTGGGCTGCAGCCACATTCGGCAGGCCGAAGGGCATGCGAACGTAGCTATGCGGTGGACCCGCGCAACGCCCCATGCGCGAAGGCCAGAAGTGCTCCTCAGACGCGACTCGATTAAGCCCTGGGTAGTCGATGCAGACGTGCAGCCAGCCATCCTCGCCTGGATGGGGAGCTGCGCTGGGCAGGCGGCGCTTTCCGCGCATGACTCTCGATTCTTGCAACTCCTGAGCAACCTTGGTGATGAACTCCTGAGGGTTGGGACCTCCTTGCCTCACGCCTTCCTGAGGGAAACATGCCATGAAGCACGCCTCCAAGTGGTGCCCGAGTGCCTCCCTCGTGATCTTGGCAAAGTCAGTGGCTCCCCAAGAGAGAGCCCCCAAGCCTTGCCCGAGGAGGGCGTCGGGCGCGCCTCCCTATGCGACAGAGGGTGGTGCCCCTTGGATTGGCGCATGTCCGGATGTGGCGCCTCCGGAGGTGCCTGCCTCCTAAGGCCTTGGGCCAGGTGACGTCTTCTTCTTCTTGGGAGCTGCTTCAGGAAGGTTTCCACTCTTGTTGTCTGGGTCTTCGATTGATGCAGCTTGGAAGGCGTGCTCGAGAGAGCACACCGCATCCTTCTCTTCATAGGGGACCGTGATGACCCCGCCACTTCCTGGCATCTTGAGGACGTTGTAGCCATGGTGAGTCACTACCATGAACTTGGCCAGGGTTGGATACCCAAGGATGGCATTGTATGGTAGGCGAATGTGGGCGACATCGAAGTCGATGAGCTCGGTACGGTAGTTCTTGCGATGTCCTAAGGTGACAGGGAGGCGGACCTGCCCTATTGGGACGGTGGAACCATCAGTGACTCCTGAGAAGGGCTTGGTTGGTTGAAGCTGACCATATGGCACTTGAAGATTGTTGAACGTCTCAACGGACAAGACGTTGAGCCCTGCCCCGCCGTCAATGAGGGTCCTGGTAACTTGCACATTGCTGATGACTAGGGAGTAGAGCATTGGGAGGACACCGGTCGTTGCCACGCACTTGAGCTGATTGATACGTCTCCGTCGTATCTATAATTTTTTATTGTTCCATGCCAATATTATTCAACTTTTATATACTTTTGGCAACTTTTTATACTATTTTTGGGGACTAACATATTGATCCAGTGCCCAGTGCCAGTTCCTGTCTGTTGCATGTTTTTTGTTTCGCAGAAACCCAATATCAAACGGAGTCCAAATGGGATAAAAATGGACGGAGATTTTTTTTTGGAATATTTATGATTTTTGGGAAGTAAAATCAACGCGAAATGGTGTCCGGGGTGGCCACGAGACAGGGGAGCGCGCCCTCCCCCCTGGGCGCGGCCTGGACTCTCGTGGGACACCCGTAAGGCGGTTGACGCTCTTCTTTTGGCGCAAGAAAGCTAATTTTATGAGAAAGATCTCGGCGAAAGATTCACCCCAATCGGAGTTACGGATCTCCAGATATAAGGAAAACAGTGAAGGGGAAGAAAGAGAGAACGCAGAAACAAAGAGATAGATCCAATCTCGGAGGGGCTCTCGCCCCTCCCACGCCATGGGAGCCAAGGACCAGAGGGGAAACCCTTCTCCCATCTAGGGAGAAGGTCAAGGAAGAAGAAGAAGAAGAAGGGGGGCTCTCTCCCCCTTGCTTCCGGTGGCGCCGGAACACCGCCGGGGGCCATCATCATCATCGCGATCTTCACCAACACCTCCGCCATCTTCACCAACATATCCATCACCTTCCCCCCTCTATCTACAGCGGTCCACTCTCCCGCAACCCGCTGTACCCTCTACTTGAACATGGTGCTTTATGCTTCATATTATTTTCCAATGATGTGTTGCCATCCTATGATGTCTGGGTAGATTTTCATTGTCCTATTGGCGGTTGATGAATTGCTATGATTGATTTAATTTGCTTGTGCTTATGTTGTTGTCCTATGGTTCCCATTATATGAGCGCGCATGTGGATCACACCATAGGGTTATTTTTATGTTGATAGGACTATGTATTGGAGGGCTAGAGTGACAGAAGCTTCCACCTAGCATAGAAATTGATGCATACGGGATTGAAGGGGGACCAATATATCTTAATGCTATGGTTGGGTTTTACCTTAATGAACGTTAGTAGTTGCAGATGCTTGCTAATAGTTCCAATCATAAGTGCATAGAATTCCAAGTCAGGGATGACATGCTAGCAGTGGCCTCTCCCACATAATACTTGCTATCGGTCCAGTAAAGTAGTCAATTGCCTAGGGACACTTTCACAACTCCTACCACCACTTTCCCACACTCGCTTTATTTACTTTCTTGCATCTTTATCTAAACAGCCCCTAGCTTTTATTTACGTGTTCTTTATTATCTTGCAAACCTATCCTTTCACACCTACAAAGTACTTCAAGTTTCATACTTGTTCTAGGTAAAGCGAACGTCAAGCGTGCGTAGAGTCGTATTTGTGGCCAATAGGACTTGAGAGAGTATTTGTTCTACCTTTAGCTCCTCGATGGGTTTGACACTCTTACTTATTGAAAGAGGCTACAACTATCCCGTATACTTGCGGGTCATCAAGACCTTTTTTGGCGCCGTTTCCGGGGAGTCATAGCGTGGGGTGAATATTCTCGTGGGTGCTTGTTTGCTTTATCACTAAGTAATTTTTATTTGCTGTTCTTAGTTGTTTTCTATCTTTAGTTGTGGGTAGGAAACGCAAAATACCAAAAAATTTGGTTGTACCTACTGCTCCAATGGTTGAAGAACCACTCAAAATCTATCACACTACTGAAGCTTTTTACTTGGATCATCTTCGACCCCTTTGTGCTCGTGCTGAAACCCCAACTAGCTTAGTTGAGGGCAAATCTTTAGATGAGCATGCTTGTTATGTGCGACACCGTATATCTGAAAAAGGGAAACTATTATGGGATAAAATTCAACGTTTGCAATGCTATGCTTGGAATTTATGTGAAATATATGATATTACTTGTTGTTCTGAAAACCCTAAGAAACACCTTCCCTACCAATGTGAGTTTGATAATGGGATCGTATCTTCATATGCTAAGGGTGTTTATAATTACTATGATGTTCAACAAATTGAAGAATTTGTTGTCTTTAAGGGTGCTTTTGAAATTTCTTCTTTGATTGAAAAGTATGATGCTACTCTTTACAAATCTGGAAGTTTTGCCGTACTTGAATATTGTTATGATAATTATGCTTCTAATGCCTATGTTAAACCATATATTGAGAAATTCTCTGCGGTCCAAGAAGAGACTAATATTTTGCAGGAAGCTATGGAAGAAGAAATTGATGAAACTATGAGCTCATTGGATGAAAAAGATGATGAGGAGAGTGAAGAACAAAAGGAGGAAGAGCGGATTAGCTACCCGTGCCCACCTTCTAATGAGAGTAGCTCTTCAACTCATACATTGTTTAATTCCCCTTCGTGCTTACCGAAGGATGATTGCTATGATCCCGTTGATTCTCTTGAAATATCCTCTTTTGATGATGCTTGCTATGCTTGTGGCCAAGATGCCAATATGAATTATGCTTATGGAGATGAACTTGCTATAGTTCCTTATGTTAAACATGAAATTGTTGCTATTGCACCCACGCATGATAGTCCTATTATCTTTTTGAATTCTCCCAACTACACTTTATCAGAGAAGTTTGTGCTTATTAAGGATTATATTGATGGGTTGCCTTTTACCATTGCACATGATGATTTTGATGAATATAATATGCATGTGCTTGCTGCTCCTACTTGCAATTATTATGAGAGAGGAACTACATCTCCGCCTCTTTATGTTTCCAATACTATGAAATTGCAAGAAACTGTTTATACTATGCATTGGCCTTTACTATGTGTGCATGAATTGTTCTTTTATGACATGCCTATGCATAGGAAGAGAGTTAGACTTTGTTGTTGCATGATATATGTTACTTTGTGCTCACTACTAAATTACAAATCATTGTTAATTAAAATTGGCTTTGATATACCTTGGGATCCGGGTGGATTCATTACTTGAGCACTATATGCCTAGCTTAATGGCTTTAAAGAAAGCGCTGCCAGGGAGACAACCCGGAAGTTTTAGAGAGTCATTTATTTCTGTTGAGTGCTTTCATATAGTTTAAAAACAAAAAAATAAAGAGGGGAACCTAAAAACTTTTCAAAAAGGAAAGTGAAATTGAGAAAGACAAGCATTGTTGAAGTGGGAGCTAGCCTTGAACTTTGTTCCTGCTCACGGAAACTTTGTGAATCTTGATTACAGAAACTTTTCATCAAAAATAATTATCCCCTTGTATAATTCCATTGTATTATAAAAATAATGTGCCAAGGTTTCCCTTTAGGATGTTTAAAATGCTTGTTGGTTTGTACGGTGCAGGACAGAAACTTTGGCTGTAGTGCGCGATTTTAAGTTTTTATCTGGAACGTCAATTGGTTCTGATTCCTTTTGCACTGTCTTTCTATACAACTTGTTTATTTTTCCTAATTTTGGTAGAATTTTTGGGGTACCATAAGTATGGTGGATGTTCAGATTGCTACAGACTGTTCTGTTTTTGACAGATTCTGTTTTTGATGCATAGTTTGCTTGTTTGATGAATCTATCAACTTATATTAGTGGATTAAGCCATGGAAAAGTTATATTACAGTAGACACAATGCAAAAACAAAATATGAATTGCTTTGCTACAGTACTTAGAGTGGTGATTTGCTTTATTATACTAACGGATCTTACCAAGTTTTCTGTTGAAGTTTTGTGTGGATGTAGTGTCTAATCGAGGATGTCTCGATATGAGGAAAAGGAAGAGAGGCAAGAGCTCAAGCTTGGGGATGCGCGAGGCACCCCAAGTAAATATTCAAGGAGACTCAAGCATCTAAGCTTGGGGATGCCCCGGAAGGCATCCACTCTTTCTTCAACAAGTATCGATATGTTTTCGAATTTGTTTCGTTCATGCATTATGTGCAAGTCTTGGAGCGTCTTTTGCATTTAGTTTTCACTTTTATTTTATGCACCATGCTGGTATGAGATAGTCCTTGGTTGATTTATAGAATGCTCATTGCACTTCATTTAAATCTTTTGAGTATGGCTTTATAGAATGCTTCATGTGCTTCACTTATATCATTTGAAGTTTGGATTGCCTGTTTCTCTTCACATAGAAAACCGCCATTTGTAGAATGCTCTTTTGCTTCACTAATATTTGTTAGAGCGTGGGCATATCTTTTGTAGAAAGAATTAAACTCTCTTGCTTCACTTATATCTATTTAGGGAGATGACAGGAATTGGTCATTCACATGGTTAGTCATAAAATCCTACATAAACTTGTAGATCACTGAATATGATATGTTTGATTCCTTGCAATAGTTTTGTGATATAAAGGTGGTGATATTAGGGTCGTGCTAGTTCAGTAATTTTGAAATTGAGAAATACTTGTGTTGAGGTTTGCAAGTCCCGTAGCATGCATGTATGGTGAACTGTTATGTAACGAAGTTGGAGCATGAGGTGCTCTTTGATTGCTTTCCTTATGAGTGGCAGTCAGGGACGAGCGATGGTCTTTTCCTACCAATCTATCCCTCTAGGCGCATGCGTAGTAGTACTTTGCTTCGAGGGCTAAGTAGGCTTTTGAAATAAGTATATGAGTTCTTTATGACTAATGTGAGTCCATGGATTATACGCACTTTTACCTTTCCATCGTTGCTAGCCTCTTCGGTACCGTGCATTGCCCTTTCTCACCTCGAGAGTCGGTGCAAACTTCGCCGGTGCATCCAAACCCCGTGGTATGATACACTCTATCACACATAAGCCTCATTATATCTTCCTCAAAACAGCCACCATACCTACCTATTATGGCATTTCCATAGCCATTCCGAGATATATTGCCATGCAACTTCCATCATCATCATATACATGACTTGAGCATTCATTGTCATATTGCTTTGCATGATCGTAAGATAGCTATCATGATGTTTTCATGGCTTGTCCGTTTTTTGATGTCATTGCTATGCTAGATCATTGCACATCCCGGTACACCACCAGAAGCATTCATATAGAGTCATATCTTTGCTCTAGATATTGAGTTGTAAGTAAATAAAAGTGTGATGATCATCATTATTAGATCATTGCCCCAGTGAGGAAAGGATGAAGGAGACTATGATTCCCCCACAAGTCGGGATGACACTCCGGACTTTATAAAAAATAAAAGAGGCCAAAGAAGCCCAAATAAAAAAGGAGGCCAAAGAAGCCTACCAAAAAAAGAAAAAAAGAAAAAAAGAAAAAGGAAAAAAAATAAAAAAATGAGGGAAAAAGAGAGAAGGGGCAATGTTACTATCCTTTTACCACACTTGTGCTTCAGAGTAGCACCATGTTCTTCACAGAGAGAGCCTCCTATGCTTTCACTTTCATATACTAGTGGGAATTTTCATTATAGAACTTGGCTTGTATATTCCGATGATGGGCTTCCTCAAACGCCCGAGGTCTTCATGAGCAAGAAAGTTGGATGCACACCCACTTAGTTTCCAGTTTGAGCTTTCATACACCTATAGCTCTTAGTGCATCTGTTGCATGGCAATCCCTACTCCTCGCATTGACATCAATTGATGGGCATCTCCATAGCCCGTTGATTAGCTGTGTTGATGTGAGACTTTCTCCCTTTTTGTCTTCTCCATATAAACCTCCACCTTCATATTCTATTCCACCTGGCTTGCGCTCATGTATTGCATAAGAGTTGAAAAGGCTGAAGCGCGTTAAAAAGTATGAACCAATTGCTCGGCTCGTCGTCGGGGTTGTGCATGATGGGAGTATTTTGTGTGACGAAGATGGAGCATAGCCAGACTATATGATTTTGTAGGGATGAGCTTTCTTTGGCTATGTTATTTCGATAAGACATAATTGCTTGGTTGGTATGCTTGAAGTATTATTGTTTTTATGTCAAATGATAGACTATTGCTTTGAATCACTCGTGTCTTAATATTCATGCCATAATTAGACATATGATCAAGATTATGCTAGGTAGCATTCCACATCAAAAATTATCTTTTTTATCATTTACCTACTCGAGGACGAGCAGGAATTAAGCTTGGGGATGCTGATATGTCTCCGTCGTATCTATAATTTTTGATTGTTCCATGCCAATATTATTCAACTTTTATATACTTTTGGCAACTTTTTATACTATTTTTTGGGACTAACATATTGATCCAGTGCCCAGTGCGAGTTCCTGTCTGTTGCATGTTTTTTGTTTCGCAGAAACCGAATATCAAACAGAGTCCAAACGGGATAAAAATTGACGGAGATTTTTCTGGAATATTTATGATTTTTGGGAAGTAAAATCAATGCGAAACGGTGTCCGGGGTGGCCACAAGACAGGGGGGCGCGCCCTCCCCCTCTGGGCACAGCCTGGGCTCTCGTGGGCCACCCGTAAGGCGGTTGGCGCTCTTCTTTTGGCGCAAGAAAGCTAATTTTATGAGAAAGATCTGGGCGAAAGATTCACCCCAATCGGAGTTACGGATCTCCAGATATAAAGGAAATGGTGAAGGGGAGGAAAGAGAGAACACAGAAACAGAGAGATAGATCCAATCTCGGAGGGGCTCTCGCCCCTCCCATGCCATGGGAGCCAAGTACCAGAGGGGAAACCCTTCTCCCATCTAGGGAGAAGGTCAAGGAAGAAGAAGAAGAAGAAGGGGGGCTCTCTCCCCCTTGCTTTCGGTGGCGCCGGAACGCCGCCGGGGGCCATCATCATCACCGCGATCTTAACCAACACCTCCGCCATCTTCACCAACATCTCCATCACCTTCCCCCCTCTATCTACAGCGGTCCACTCTCCCGCAACCCGCTGTACCCTCTACTTGAACATGGTGCTTTATGCTTCATATTATTTTCAATGATGTGTTGCCATCCTATGATGTCTGACTAGATTTTCATTGTCCTATTGGCGGTTGATGAATTGCTATGATTGATTTAATTTGCGTGTGGTTATGTTGTTGTCCTATGGTGCCCATTATATGAGCGCGCACATGGATCACACCATAGGTTTAGTTGTATGTTGATAGGACTATGTATTGGAGGGCTAGAGTGACAGAAGCTTCCACCTAGCATAGAAATTGATGCATACGGGATTGAAGGGGGACCAATATATCTTAATGCTATGGTTGGGTTTTACCTTAATGAACGTTAGTAGTTGCGGATGCTTGCTAATAGTTCCAATCATAAGTGCATAGAATTCCAAGTCAGGGATGACATGCTAGCAGTGGCCTCTCCCACATAATACTTGCTATCGGTCTAGTAAAGTAGTCAATTGCCTAGGGACACTTTCACAACTCCTACCACCACTTTCCCACACTCGCTTTATTTACTTTCTTGCATCTTTATCTAAATAGCCCCTAGCTTTTATTTACGTGTTTTTTATTATCTTGCAAACCTATACTTTCACACCTACAAAGTACTTCAAGTTTCATACTTGTTCTAGGTAAAGCGAGCATCAAGCATGCGTAGAGTCATATCTGGGGCCGATAGGACTTGAGAAAGTATTTGTTCTACCTTTAGCTCCTCGTTGGGTTTGACACTCTTACTTATCGAAAGAGGCTACAACTATCCCGTATACTTGTGGGTCATCACTGATCCGCTGAGCTGAACGTGATGGCGCACGCAGACCACCTGAGAGGGCGCGTGGCCTCAAGCTTGGGAAGGACCGCATTCACCTCGCGAGCAAACTGCTTGAAGATGCGCTGAGAGGCTGGGGCCTGAGTGCCGCCCAAGATGCAAGCGATTACACGCGGCTCCTGGAAGCCCCCATCCCCCTCGTCATGATGATGGTCGTCATTCCTTCTTGGTGGTGGTGGCAGAGGAGGAAGCCCTACATTGCCTTGCGGGTGATCCTCACGGGGATGATCCCTCCAAGCCCCTTGCAAGGCTGGTCCTGCCAGCGGTCCCCGCGAGGCCGGTCACGCCACCCTCGGCGAGGGCCGTGGTCGTCCCATCGTCCTCCACCTCTTGCTCCGCCTCGGCCGTAGCCCCGATCGTTGTGCTCGGGGGTCGACCGACACGGCCTTCTCGCACGGTCTTGAGCTCTTGGCATTCGTTGGTGTTGTGGGTATGGAGATCATGGTACACACAGTACCGGTTGCCCTTGGATGACTCCGGTTGGTCCCTGTCGCACTTCATGTCCGGCTCTGCTACGAGCACAGCTGCTCCCTTGCACTTCACATCCTTGGCCTTGGCTTTCTTCTCTTCTGGATCTGCCGCCGGGAGCTCGAGAAGGGAGAGGCGTCCCTCCTCAACCCTTGCGCACTTGGTTGCCAGGTTGAACAGCTCCAGAGACGTACACAGATCTTTGTGGATCGCCACCTCCTCCTTCATCTTGATGTTGCGGATGCCATTAGAGAATGCCGAGATGATGGCATCCTCGGTTACCCTGGGAATCTTGAGGCGAGCATTGTTGAAGCGTTGGATGTACTTCTGCAAGGTCTCGCCGGGCTGCAGCTTGATGTGGCGCAAGTCACCCACGGTCGGCGGACGGTCGCGAGTGCCCTGGAAGTTGGCGATGAAGCGAGTGCGCATCTCGTCCCAGGAGGAGATCGTGCCAGGAGGCAGGTTCAGGAGCCAGGTGCGGGCGCCATCCTTGAGTGCCATGGGAAACCAGTTTGCCATGACCTTTTCATTCCCGTTGGCGGCTTCGATGCCCAGCTCGTAGAGCTATAGGAACTCTGCGGGGTCGGTAGTGCCGTCATAGCGAGGAGGCAAGTCAGGTTTGAACTTTCCTGGCCAGGCGACACTGCGTAGCTCAGTGGTGAAGGCGCGGCAGCCTGTGGTGGCTACTAGAGCTCTCTGCTGATGCGGGGCTTGCTCCTGGGGGTTCCCGCGCGCCGCTGCTTGGAGCAGCGCGGGGTCTTGACATGCTGGCGCAGGGATGTGTTCGTGGCGCACCGCTGCCGGGAGCACGCGAGCACCTTCTTGGGGGCGAGGGATTTCTTGGCAGCTCCTTTCTTATCGCGCGGACGCGGTGGATCTCGTCCTGCGGCCGTGCGCCTTGGAGCCAGGGCGCCTTCTTGGGGAGGAGGTGGCGGAGGCACCTCCTGACCTGCGCCTCCTGCGGTCGGAGGGCGAGGCAGCGAGAGGGACGGCGCAGGGGAGCCCCCTGCGGCGCTGACGAGCTTGGTGATGCGAGCAAGCCACTCGTCGTAGAGGTCTTCGACGGGACGGTAGTGCAGGAGCTCACGTACCAGGAGCAACATGGCGTGTGCATCCGCGGGGGCGCGACAAGCTTGGGACGACGAACCACCTGGAGTCAGCGACGGGGTGGCGGTGCGGCCTCCGCCACAGCGAAGGATGCAGCGACGAGGCATGCTGCTCGTTCCCCATCGGGCCGGTGGCGGCGTTGGCGGCAGGCGATGGGGAACAACAGGGACACCCACCGACGGGAGTCGTCTGGGCGACACGGGCGGCGAGAGCTGCCTGATGCTCAGCTCGAGCCCGGTGAGCGTCAGCCATGGACACGACGGAAGATCAAACGCGAAACAGCGGAAGAAAGATTCTGGCGCACCCCTACCTGGCGCGCCAAATGTCGGATGTTGGGTTCTGGGAGACCCTTAAGGTTCGAACTCTAGGGTGCACGCGAAGATCTTCCCCCTACCGATCCACGTCCGATTGCCTCGTGACAATCTAAGCTAAGCAATGAACAACACAAGGGACACAAGATTTATACTGGTTCGGGCCATCGTTGTGGTGTAATACTCTACTCCAGTGTGTGGTGTGGTGGATTGCCTCAGAGGCTGATGATGAACAGTACAAGGGGTGAACAGCCTCGCGAGAGGTGTTCTTGAGCTGGTGGGATGAACTGCTTGGGTGAGTTCGATCGCCTCTCGGTCTAATGAGCACCCGATCCGTCCTCCAATCTCTATGGTGGCTAGTCCTATTTATAGAGGCCCTAGTCCTCTTCCCAAATATTGAGCGGGAAGGGCGCCAACAACGGCCATTTTGAAGGGGAACATCTAGTGAAAGTTATCCTGACTAAAGTTGGTCTTCGGATGCCAAAGGCACTGGCAGTGACGCCGTCTTGGGCTCCACGGTGACCTCCATCCTGCCGCTCTGCTGGTCTTGGTCTCGTTGCACTGAAATGGCAACCTTTGCCTGATGCCACGGTACTCCACGCATGTGCTTGCCCTCTTCGCACCAAAGAGGAAACAAGGACACTCTGTAGGCCGGCGCCCGCCTGGTCTCGATCGTCACGGCTTGCGTCACAGGCACCTCGCGAGGTACCCTGCCTTGATCTCTCCGCCTCCTCGCGAGCTTGCCTGGCGAGGCCGTTCCTGAGGAAGTCCTGTGTCATCCGCACCGCGAGGCTTGGCCCCTCGCGAGGGTCTTGAGTCTTGCGCTGATGAAGATGGGTCGTACTAGGCCACCACTTGAGCCACGCCGCAGGCCACAGGCAGGCAAGTCTGGGGACCCCCGTTCCCAGAATGCCGACACAGGAGATAGCCCATGTAACTGCTCTGGCCCTGGATCCAGAGCAGATTGCGTCGTCCGAGGACGGGAAGCTCAACCCCGCCGAGGAAGCCGCAGACTCTGCGGCGTTAGAGCCGCACACAGATCCAACCTCGAGCGGGGACTGTGTCACCGGAACCTCGGATTCGTCTCCGACCATAGGTTCCGAACCGCGTGCATCCGTGCCCATCGAACCTGATCAGGTGCCGATCATTGAATTCAGCTCCGCGGACATCTTCCGGCACCCACCACCCACTTCATAGCCACTATCGAAGACTTAACCGACATGCTCGATTACGGCTCCGAAGACATCGACAGTATGGACGACGATGTCGGCGAGGAGCAGGCACAAAAACCACCCCTTACAGGGCGTTGGACAGCCACCTCCTCGTATGACGTATACATGGTGGATACACCCAAAGAGAACAACGGCGACAATGAGAAGGATCCAGTCGAGGATAAGCCTCCTGAGATACAGCCAAAGCGCCGACGTCAGTGCCGATGTTCTAAACCACACTGTGAAAAAATAGCAATACCGGCACAGGAGAAAATAATACTCCAGACGACGCCGAAGACAATGAAGACCCCGTTAAGCCAACCTCCGAGCAGGACGAATGGGAAGATGGGCGAGTTATCCCTGATGAACAGACCATGAATGAAGACTCGGAGGACAGTAACTCCTTCCGCTCTCCGAGGACGAGGTGAGCCTCGGCAACGAGGATTTTATCGTGCCTGAGGAACCTCTCAACCAGGAGCGCTTTAAACGCCAGCTAATAGCCACTCCAAGGAGCCTGAAAAATAAGTAGCAGCAGCTTCAAGCTGATCAAGATCTGCTCAACGATAGATGGACTAATGTCCTAGCAGCCGAAGAATACGGCCTCGGGCGCCCAACCAAAAGTTACCCGAAGCGCAAATTGTTTTTTTTTACTATTTACTGCAAGGCAACAGCCTCACAGTCCTTTGTTAATAACTGAGAGAAGAAAGGTTACAAGTTTACAAATATACAGAAAAGAGAAAAGATACTTACAAGAAAAGTGACTAAGTAAGGTTAGCTATCCAAGACAGTAAACTATCTTTATATTTACATCTAATCTTATGAGACAGAAGAGAGATGTCATGGATAAAGTTTCTTCTCCAAGCTCTAAATGAGGGCTGCTCATTTCTGACGATCTTCCCATTCCTTTGTGTCCAAATATTCCAAGTAGCAGTGAA
Source organism: Triticum dicoccoides (assembly GCF_002162155.2). Taxonomy (NCBI): domain Eukaryota; kingdom Viridiplantae; phylum Streptophyta; class Magnoliopsida; order Poales; family Poaceae; genus Triticum; species Triticum dicoccoides. Next base: position 335,075,191 of record NC_041389.1, on the reverse strand, counting down.
GACAACCTCAGAGAAGAAAGGGTGACCGAAATCCCTCCTAACTGCTTGAGCCTTATCATATGTGGTTTGGTTTGGTTGAACGGTCCAAGAAATCCCAAGATAGTTCCAAACCCTTTGGCTAAAATTGCAAGCAAAGAAAAGATGAGCCCGATCCTCATGTTGAGCAAGGTTGCATAGCACACATGTGTCATCCTGGATGATCCACTGCCGACGTTGCATCATATCCCTAGTGTTCAAATGATCCATTAAGAGTAGCCAACCAAAAACTTTGAACTTGAGCGTGCATGCACACTTCCAAATCCATTTGAATATGGGATCAACCACTAGGTGTGAGAAGCAAGAGTCATAGTATATCTTTGACATAAAAACACCAGACTTCGAAGGCCACTTCCAAATGTCCTTGCTCTCACCATCCAGATTGATCAAAGGCAATAGGGCCTCGAGTTGTGTGAATTCCGAGAAGGCCTCCTGTGTGAGAGGCAAATGGAAATGATCCAAGATATCAGGCTGCTCCATAAACTCCTTGACTGTGAGTGCATCATCCACAACAAATGAATGTAGCCTCAGGAAACAGTCGCATAAAAGGACAACACGATTTCCCAGGTTCCACCGGTCAAGCCAAAAGAGCACTGTGTTGCCAGCATTAACCTATGGAACAGCTAGCTTGCAGAATTTGGGATATAAACGCATAATATCATGCCACCAAAATGAGCCACAGATCTGGGTGCTTTGGGGTGGTGACGATGCATAATAAGTGTCCCAAATTAATGATACCCAAGGCACGTCCACTTTATTGAAGAACTTGAAGAGATGCTTTAGTAGCAAAGCCTCATTTTGGATGCCTAAGTTAAGAACACCCAAACCACCGAATCTCTTAGGGCGACAGACTAAATCCCAAGCAGCCAAAGATTGACGTGGATTATCTGTGTTGCCTCTCCACAGACATTGCCTCATGATTTGCTCTAACTGTTGTAAAATGCCCTTTGGAAGAGATAATGTACACAAAAAGTATATTGGCATGGAACACAACACCGATTGTAGAAGTTGAAGTCGACTTCCTTGGTTTAGTAGGCATGAGGAGGCAGATAATTGGTGCTCGACACGATCAACCAGAGGCAGCGGATCATAGATTGTAGGCCTAGAAGTTCCCATTGGCAATCCTAGATACGTGAATGGCATTGTCCCAACATCGCATCCAAGCAAAGAGGCCACCCTAGCTCCTTCCGCATCAGACATGTTTATTGGAATGAGAGAGGACTTACTAAAGTTAATACGTAAACCAGTTGACTCAGCAAAAGTGACAAGCATCTCCTTGAATGCAATAAGCTGATCATTGATCGCAGGCAGAACAATTAAAGTGTTGTCGGCATATTGTACGATCGGGTAGTCATTGGAGTTGGTTGGGATTGGCAGAGAGAGGATATTCCTGGAGCACATCTCATTGACTACAGATTGCAATAAATCAACCGCAATCACAAAGAGCAACGGTGAGAGAGGATCCCCCTGACGCACACCCGTTCTGCAAACAAAATGATTGCCTGGCACACCGTTGAGAAGCACAGAAGAAGATCTCGTAGACAAAATATTATTGATCCATCCAGTCCACCGGGAGTCAAAACCCTTACATTGCAAAATTCTGAGAATTAGATCATGCGCAATTGTGTCAAAGGCCTTCATGAAATCCAGCTTTAGGAGGACAATGGGACAATTTGAGGCTTTGCATTGGTGTATATACTCAAACACCAGGCTAGGCAATCTTGAATAGAATGACACCGAAGAAAACCATATTGGTTACAGTGGATGCATCTTAGGATCACTTTATGAAGCAGGTTAGCAAGCAGCTTAGTCAAAAATTTCAAGCACGTGTTGGTCAACAAGATGGGCCGAAATTCTCCGACAACTTCAGGGCTCAGCTTTTTGGGTATCAGAGTAATTAATGAAGTGTTAAGACATTCCAGGTTGCATCTCCCCTCATAAAACTCCTTCACAAGTTGCATGAAATCCTCCTTTAGAATTGGCCAACATCTCTTTAAGAACAGACCAGAAAAACCATCGGGACCAAGGGCATGGTCCAGTGGCATGTTCTTAATAACAGCATCAACCTTGGAATCAGTGAAAGGCTGGGATAAATCCTCAAGGCCATGAATGCGCGCAATTAAGGTGTCCAAATCAAAACCCATGCGGATTCCTTTTGCATTGCCCATTATTTGATTAAAATCAGACCAAAACATGCCCGCAAGTTGTTGATGATCCGAGACCACATTACCGTCAGCATTTTTAATTGAAGAAATTGTGTTTCTCCGAAACCTTTCAGTGGCCATGGCATGGAAAAACTTTGAATTTTCCTCACCAACTTTAATGTTGCGTATAGTACAACGTTGCTTCCAATATACAAATTGCCAATGTAAGATATCCTCCAGATGCAATTTCACAATTCGTCTGGAATTAAACTCCGGCCTAGACAAAGGCCTAATATCCTCCAGTCCATCAAAGTATAGAATCACCTTGTTGCAGTCAGATATGAGCGCCTTAACTGTGGACAAATTGAGGTGCCATTTCTTGAGGGCATGACGTAGCGCTTTGAATTTAGAGGAAATAGTTAGGGCAGCCGAAGGTCTGACCACAGGCTTGTTCCAAACTTGAGCCACACAATCATAAAAGCCAGGAAAATCAATCCAATAATTTTCAAAGCGAAAGATTTTAGCCTTAGGGATAGCAGTAGCAATCGAGACCACGCACGGGACATGATCAGAGGCTGTGTGTGCAAGCGGCAAAACTAGCGTGTTGGGATGATCCAAGGTCCATGCAACTGAAGTAAAAAACCAGTCGATCTGTTCAAGTAAAGGTTTAGATTGCATATTCGACCAAGTGAATTGTCGTCCCTTAATTGGTAGTTCAACAAGACCCAAGTGGCCAATCACTTCATTAAACAGAAAGATATCGTTGACATTACCCCCAGGTAGGTTACGATTTTCCAACGACCACATAAAATTGAAGTCACCCAAAAGCAGCCAATTATCATCACAATTGATATCAAGGTTATATAACCACTGTATAAAATCATCACGGGCCGGACCCTGGCACGGACCATAGGCTGACACTAGGGTCCAAACTTCAGAAGTGTGCTTAGAGCGGAATTCCAGAATAATACCAAAATGTCTTGCCTCAATTAGTTTACCCTCAAAGAAAGAAGAATTCCAAATGATGACCATACCAGCCGAGGCACCCACCAAAGGCACATAGGAAATGTCGTGGATAGAACTTCCAAATAAAACGAAGCGCAAATTGTTACCCCAATTCAATGACAAGGCGCCAGAGCCCGTCCTACCAGACCATAATGCGTCTGACCGGCCACCACATGGCCGGGACAAAGCGGCAATTCAAGCCGAACACCAGCCCGTACCACCTCGCGGTAAGGGCACAGACATAACAGCTCAGGGTCATACATATGACCTGCGGCAGGACCTAGACAACAGAGTAGGTCAGACCAGATCGATCTACAGATCATGGGGATGTGCTCGGACGCGCAAACGACGACCATCTAGCCGGCCGTGACAAACACACCACGCCCGGGCCGAGCACCACAGACGAACTCCATCTGAGCTACGTCGCGACGTGGCCCGACATAGAGGCGCCGCACACCCCCTTTGCTTCACTGATGAAGTAATGGAACACGAATTCCCAGAAGGGTCTAAACACGTGAACATCGAATCATATGATGGGACAATAGACCCCGCGGTATTGATGGAGGATTTTCTCCTCCATATTCATATGGCCCGCGGTGATGATCTTCACGCCATCAAATACCTCCCGCTAAAACTCAAGGGACCTGCTCGGCACTGGTTGAACAATTTGCCCGAAGACTCAATTGGCAGCTGGAAGACTTGGAAGACGCCTTCCTCAACAACTTCAAGGGTACATATGTCCGACCTCCGGATGCCGACTACTTAAGTCACATAGTTCAACAACCCGGAGAGTCAGCCAGGAAATTCTGGACTAGGTTCTTAACTAAAAAGAACCAGATCGTCGACTGTCTAGATGCCCAAGCCCTAGAGGCCTTTAAACATAGCATCCGTGACGAATGGATCGCCCGACACCTCGGCCAAGAAAAACTGAAGTCTATGGCAGCCCTCATGACGCTTATGACCTGCTTCTGCGCGGGCGAGGATAGCTGGCTAGCCCATAGCAATAACAATACAAGCGAACATGGCACTTCTGAAGCCAGAAATAGTAACGGCAAGCCCCGACGCAATAGACACAAGCGTCGAAGCAACGGTGACAACACCGAGGACACGGCGGTCAACGCTGGATTCAGTGGCTCTAAGTCCGGTCAGCGGAAGAAGCCATATAAAAGGAAAAATCCGGGCTCGTCCAGCTTGGACCGCATACTTGATCGTCCATGTCAAATCCATGGCACTCCTGATAAACCAGCCAATCATACCAACAGAGACTATTGGGTTTTTAAACAGGCCGGCAAGTTAAATGCCAAGATCAAGGAGAAGGGGTCGCAAAGCAAGGACGATGACGAGGAGCCCCGGCCACCGAACACAGGGGGACAGAAGAAGTTTCCCCCCAAGTTAAAACGGTGAACATGATATACGCTACCCATATCCCCAAGAGGGAGCGCAAGCGCGCGCTCAGGGACGTCTACGCGATGGAGCCAGTCACCCCAAAGTTCAACCCATGGTCGTCCTGCCCAATCCCTTTCGATCACAGGGACCATCCGACCAGTATCCGTCATGGCGGTTCAGCCTCACTAGTCCTCGACCCAATCATTGATGGATTCCATCTTATGCGAGTCCTCATGATGGTGGGAGCAGCCTGAACCTGCTCTATCAGGATAACAGTGCACGAAATGGGTATTGATCCCTCAAGGATCAAGCCCACAAAAACCACCTTTAAAGGAGTCATACCATGTGTAGAGGCCTGATGTACGGGCTCAATCACACTAGAGGTGGTCTTCGGATCCCCGGACAACTTCCAAAGCAAAGAGTTGATCTTCGATATCGTCCCCTGATAACCCACAAGTATAGGGGATCAATTGTAGCCTCTTTCGATAAGTAAGAGTGTCGAACCCAACGAGGAGCTAAAGGTAGAACAAATATTCCCTCAAGTTCTATCGACCACCGATACAACTCTACGCACGCTTGACGTTCGCTTTCCCTAGAACAAGTATGAAACTAGAAGTACTTTGCAGGTGTGATAGGATAGGTTTGCAAGATAATAAAGTGCGTGTAAATAAAAAGTAGGGGTTGTTTAGATAAAGAAGCAATAAATTTAGTTTTAGTAGAGAGCTTTTTGTCATGAGAAAGTTATTTGTCCCTAGGCAATCGATAAGTAGACCGGTAATCACTATTACAATTTTATTTGAGGGAGAGGCATAAGCTAACATATTTTCTCTTCCTGGATCATATGCACTTATGATTGGAACTCTAGAAAGCATCCGCAGCTACTAAAGATCATTAAGGTAAAACCCAACCATAGCATTAAAGTATCAAGTCCTCTTTATTCCCATACGCCATGACCCACTTATCCGTGTTTGTGTTTCAGTCACTCACGCAACGCAGACAATAAGCAAACCATGAACATATTGCCAACCCTACAGCGGGGATCCCTCATGCTTGTGCGACACTGAGAGCACCATAGGACAGCACCAATAATACAACATGCAACTCAAACCAATCATGATCATCAATTAACCCATAGGACAAAATGGATCTACTCAAACATCATAGGATAGCCATACATCATTGGGAAATAATATATAGCATTGAGCACCATGTTTAAGTAGAGATTACAATGGGTAAAAGAGGGGTTACACCGCTGCATAAAGGGGGGAAGAGTTGGTGATGATGGCGGTGAAGTTGTTGGTGTAGATTGTGGTGATGATGATGGCCCCGGTGGCGTTCCGGCGCCACCGGAAGCGAGGGGGAGAGAGTCCCCCTCCTCCTTCTTCCTCGGCCTTCTCCCTAGGTGGGAGAAGGGTTCTCCCTCTGGTCCTTGGTCTCCATGGCATGGGAGGGGCGAGAGCCCCTCCAAGATTGGATCTATCTCTCTATCTCTCTTTGTTTCTGCGTTCCAGATTTTGCCCTTTCGCCATTTCTTATATTCCTGGAGATCCAACTCCGATTGGATTGAAACTTTGAACACATTTTTTCGGATATTATCTTTCTTGTGGCGAAAGAAGGGCAACAACCGCCTTACAGGGTGTCCACGAGGGTCAGGGGCGCGGCCACCCCCCTGGGGTGCGCCCCCTGCCTTGTGTGCCCCTCGAGCATCGTCTCGCATTGATTCTTCTTCCCAAAATTCATAAATATTCCAAAAAACTCCATCCGTTTTTATCCTGTTTGGACTCCGTTTGATATGGATTTTCTGCGAAACAAAACATGCAACAAACAAAAACTGGCACTGGGCACTGGATCAATATGTTAGTCCCCAAAATAGTATAAAAAGTTGCCAAAAGTATGTAGGAGTTGTAGAATATTGGCATGGAACAATCAAAAATTGTAGATACGACAGAGATGTATCATCCCCTTCCGTAGTGGCTATCACGCACTGCTCGGACGAACTGCATTCGCTCGATTCAATGCAGTGCCACACTACGCTTATCTCAAGTTCAAGATGCACGGACCACGCGGTGTCATAACAGTCAATGGAAACACGGAACGCTCCCTCCGTACCGAGGAGCACACCGCTGCCCTTCCAGCAGAAGCACAGAGCGGCCTTTTCAGGCAGAACCTTAATTCGGCTGCCAAGCTCCCGGACACTGTCAAACGAGCCTGAACTACTTTGCAGCAGGACAGTCCAGCTCGTTAAGAGCTTGACTAGCAATTCGGCCTTCTTCCCAGTCCCGACCAATCGGCGGCATTCGTACCGCACGTACATAACTACACACTCAAAATACCATGGGCATAGACGGAGGCACAGCTAGATCGTGGTCCATAATACGGCTCAACCTCCCCTGAACCCACATACTTTCACTTTTTCTTTTTCTTTTCAGGTTTCTCTTTTTCCCAGGCCTTTCCTGGTGGCCTGATTGTCGGGCCTGTCAAGGGACGTATACACCAAGACGGCAAGAAGCTTTGATGTATAAGGGAATTTCCAGGTGGTCTCTTTAAACGTTCATTAGGCATGTTTTAAGGACCCGCACGCAGCTCTCCCTTGGTCGTGGCATGTTAAATAGCCTTGTTGCTTATCGCACTACTTGTACAAATATGCTTTGACGTATTGATCAAACTATAATGGAAAATAGTTTGCGGCCCAATTTCTGCGGCATTAGCCTATTACTTATTTTTTTCTTGATATTCTTATCAATTGCACCCGTACACTCTGGTACGCCTTAATTCGCCAGGGGCTTCATTATGCCCCATAATACGGCAACAAAGTCCGAACACTTTTTTATAGTATAGTTCGGCACCCCGAACTTTACCATTATATGCATTGGCTCCGAATCATGTCTTTGGTCAATAGTTGGGTTGCCCGGCTCCTATGCTTACTACCTTACGTTCCGCTATATTAGCTAGGGTAGTAAAGGGAGAACTACTACGATTGTGTCCTGGTTTATCCGGATGAGCACCTCAGTAGAGAAAGCCAAAAACTGACTGTCATGATGCGGCATGAGACGGTCAGCTGTTTGAGAGGTTACAAATCTTTTGCAATTTTTCCGCATTCTGCAATGAATTGGTTTTTATCCGATTAGGTGTTTACAGCACCCCAAGTTCGGACTTACGAATACTAGGGGATGCGCCTAAATTTCCTATTGTCAAACACCTATGGCTAAGTGAGGGTGATAAAGCCACATAGTCCAATTGCCTGGTTCGTTGCGCTAAACACATCCTTCAAGGACCAAACCTTTGGATCAAGAGTGTTTAGTTTCCATCCCGAACACCCCCGTACTAACTACGTGGGGGCTGAAGCCGACGACTGGCCAACTCTCAGATTCAATGAAAACGACCGCACAGGAGGTAAAATTTTAAATAAAAAACAAGCATTATGTTACATCACGACCTTGTTTCATAGTACATGACAGGATAACATGAATGTATTCATTCAAAGATAATATTCTTAGCACATTGCTCCGCCAAAATGCGGGATCCCTCCAGGACATCGTCAAAATACCGCTCGGGCATGCGGTGCTCCTTTTCAGTGGGCGGTCCTTCTGTCACGAACTTGACGGCATTCATCTTCGCCCACTGAACTTTGACACGGGCGAAGGCCATCCACGCACCTTCGATGCAGACCGACCGCTTGAGGACGTCAAGCCGGGGGTAGGCATTGAACAGCCGCTTCACGAGCCCGAAGTAGCTGTTGGTATGGCTTCAGCAGGCCACAGTCGGACTATCAAATCCTTCATGGCCAGCTCGGCCACCCTATGCAGTTCGACCAGCTATTTTAGCTGATCGCTAAAGGGCACCTGATGTTCTGGCGCAAGGTACTATGACTAGAACAGCTTATCCGTCGAGCTCCCCTCTTCGGCCCGAAAGAACTCGGCGGTGTTAGAAACACTGCGCGGCAGATCCGCAAACGCCCCCGGGGGAGAATTGCTTTCCTCCTCCTCTTTGCCCCCGAGGGCAGAGGAGTGAGTCTTGGTGTCTTCGGACGTCATGTCCGAAGCACCCTTGCTACGGAGACCGACTCTGGTCTCCTTGGCCTTCCCCTTGGCCTTCTTCTCCGGCGCCTGGTAGGGCGCCGGAACCAGCATCTTCGTCAGAAGCGGGATGGCCGGTTCCTCGAGCAGCAGAGCTGGACACTGGATCCGCTCCGCTTTCTTTGTCCAGCCCTACAAAAATAAATAGGAGGCTCAGGCATCTTCCCTGAATAAGTAAGTAAAAGATTCACCTTGAAATGCGAAAAACTTACCGGACTAGCGGCATGGGTCAGGTTGTACCCACGGTCTTCAGTTTCCTTCGGCCACGCCTCATTGGCCTTGAAGAGCACCTTCCAAATGCCTTCGTGCGTGACACCGAAGAAATGTTGCGGGGTTGGGTGCTCGGCCGAATCGAACTCCCACAAATTACAGGTCCGGCTTTGGCATGGAAGGATCCGACGAAGAAACTAGCATCACCTGGATCACGTTGACAAGCTTGATGTTCTTGCCCACCATGCTCTGGATGCGCGTCTGCAGTGTTGTCAGCTCGTCCAACGCAGCCCAATTCAGCCCCTTCTCCAGCCAGGAGCTGAGCCACATTGGGGCTCCGGACTTGAATTCGGGAGCCGCGGCCCAGGTGGCGTCGCAGGGTTCTGTGATATAGAACCACGATTGCTGCCACCCTTTGACGGTCTCCACGAAGGAGCCTTCGGGCCATGTGACATTGGGCATCCTGCTCACCATGGCGCCTCCGCACTCTGCGTGTTGGCCACTGATACATCTCCAACGTATCTATAATTTTTGATTGTTCCATGCTATTATATTACCCGTTTTGGATGTTTATGGGCTTTACTTTACACTTTTATATCATTTTTGGGACTAACCTACTAACCGGAGGCCCAGCCCGAATTGTTGTTTTTTTGCCTATTTCAGTGTTTCAAAGAAAAGGAATATCAAACGGAGTCCAAATGGGATAAAACCTTCGGGAGTGATCTTTTTGGAACAAATACAAACCAGGAGACTTGGAGTGGACATCAAGAAGTAAACGAGGCAGCCACGAGGGTGCCCAGCGCTCCCTAGGAGGGTGGGCGCGCCCCACCCTCATGGGCCCCTCGTGGCTCCACCGACCTACTTCTTTCTCCTATATATATCCACGTACCCCGAGAACATCCTGGAGCACCACGAAAACCTAATTCCACCGCTGCAACCTTCTGTATCTGTGAGATCCCATCTTGGAGCCTTCGTCGGCGCTCTGCCGGAGGGGGAATCGACCATGGTGGGCCTCTATATCATCTCCAAGGCCTCTCTGATGAGTTGTGAGTAGTTTACCATAGACCTTCGGGTACATAGTTATTAGCTAGATGGCTTCTTCTCTCTCTTCGAATCACAATTCAAAGTTCTCCTCGATCTTCTTGGAGATCTATTCGATGTAACTCTTTTTGCGTTGTGTTTGTCGAGATCCGATGAATTATGGGTTTATGATCAAGTTTATCTATGAGAAATAGTTTAATCTCCTCTGAATTCTTTTATGTATGATTGGTTATCTTTGCAAGTCTCTTCGAACTATCAGTTTGGTTTGGCCTACTAGATTGATCTTTCTTGCAATGGGAGAAGTGCTTAGCTTTGGGTTCAATCCTATGTGTCCTTTCCCAGTGACAGCAGGGGCAGCAAGGCATGTATTGCATTGTTGCCATCGAGGATAAAAAGATGGGGTTTATATCATATTGCTTGAGTTTATCCCTCTACATCATGTAATCTTGCTTAATGTGTTACTCTGTTCTTATGAACTTAATACTCTAGATGCAGGCAGGAGTCGGTCGATGTGTGGAGTAATACTAGTAGATGCAGAATCGTTTCGATCTACTTGTTACGGGCGTGATGCCTATATACATGATCATGCCTAGATAATCTCATAACTATGCACTTTTCTATCAATTGCTCGACAGTAATTTGTTCACCCACCGTAATACTTATGCTATCTTGAGGGAAGCCACTAGTGAAACCTATGGCCCCCGGGTCTATCTTTTATCATATAAGTTTTCCATCTATCTTTATTTTGCAATCTTTACTTTCCAATCAATATCATAAAAATACCAAAAATATTTATCTTATCTTATTATCTCTATCAGATCTCACTTTTGCAAGTTACCATGAAGGGATTGACAACCTCTTTATCGTGTTGGTTGCGAGGTTCTTGTTTGTTTGTGTAGGTATGAGGGACTTTTGAGGAGCCTCCTACTGGATTGATACCTTGGTTCTCAAAAACCGAGGGAAATACTTACTCTACTTTGCTGCATCACCCTTTCCTCTTCAAGGGAAAACCAACGCAGTGCTCAAGAGGTAGCAAGAAGGATTTCCGGCGCCGTTGCCGGGGAGGTCTTCGCTCAAGTCAAGACATACCAAGTACCCATCACAAACTCATCTCCCTCGCATTACATTATTTTCCATTTGCCTCTTGTTTTCCTCTCCCCCCACTTCACCCTTGCCATCTTATTCGCCCCCTCTCTCCCGTTCGTGTCTTTTCTTTCGCTTGCCTCTTGTGTGCCTTTTTGCCCTTATGGCTTTGCCTAAGAACGCTAATCTTCATCTTAGAAGATTGGAAGAGATTGAATTAAACATTAGAAGCTTTATGACTTTACAATCTGAGCATAATAATTTCTTTAGAAACGAGCTTAAAGAACAAAAAAGCTTTATGGAGTACATGAATAAAGAGCTTGATGATATGTCTAAGGAATTTTACGGTTTGAATTCTCAAATTGCTCGTCTTGAAAAATCAATAGCCCAAATTTCTGATAAGCAAGCCACCTTAGTTAATAAGATGGTTGCCAAACCAGAAGGGTTAGGGGAAAATAATGATGAAGATCTAAAAGTTATTGATGTGTCCCCTATTAAATCTTTGTTTTGCAATATGAATCTTGATAATGATGGGACTAGAGATGAGTCAACTTTAGTTAAAAGGCGTCCCAATGATTCGGAGTTTTTAGATCTTGATGCTAAATTTAATTATGAACCCACTATTATGGATCTCAAGGAATTTAATTATGATAATTGTTCTTTAATAGATTGTATTTCCTTGTTGCAATCCATGTTGAATTCTCCCCATGCTTATAGTCAATATAAAGCTTTTACCAAACATATCGTTGATGCTTTAATGCAACCTTATGAAGAAAAATTTGAATTGGAAGTTTTGGTAACTAGAAAACTTTATGATGAGTGGGAACCTACTATAAAAATTCAATTAAAGATCATGAGTGATATGCTTTGTGTAATTTGGGTAAAAACTTTATGTGATGTGCTAGGTTTCCATGATTTTGATGATTGCTCTTTAAACTTGCACCTTGCGGATACACTATTAAGAAACCTATGGAAATAATTAATGATGTTCTTATTGTTGCAAATAGGAGTTATGTGCCCGTAGATTTTATCGTTCTTGATATAGATTGCAATCTTTCATGTTCCATTATTCTTGGTAGACCTTTCCTTAGAACGATTGGTGCAATTATTGATATGAAGGAAGGGAATATTAGATTCCAATTTCAATTAAGGAAAGGCATGGAACACTTCCCTAGAAATAAACTCAAATTACATTATGAATCTATTATGTGTGCCACTTATGAATTGAATGTCAAAGATGGCAATACTTAGATCTATTCTCGCTTTTATGCCTAGCTAGGGGCGTTAAACGATAGCGCTTGTTGGAAGGCAATCCAATTTTATTTTTGTTCCTTGCCTTTTTATTCTGTTTAGTAATAAATAATTCATCTAGCTTCTGTTTAGATGTGGTTTTATGTTTTAATTAGTGTTTGTGCCAAGTAGAACCTATAGGATAACCTACGGTGATAGTTAATTTGATTCTGCTGAAAAACAGAAACTTTTGCACGCACGAGAATAATTTTAATAAATCACATAAACGTTATTTTGCGTTGATTCTTTTTGCAGTAGATAAATAGACAACTTTCCCAGGACTTCCTATTTTGGTAGGATTTTTAGAGTTCCAGAAGTATTCGAAAGTTACAGATTGCTACAGACTGTTCTGTTTTTGACAGATTCTGTTTTTCGTGTGTTGTTTGCTTATTTTGATGCATCTATGGCTAGTATCGGGGGGTATGAAACATAGAGAAGTTGGAATACAGTAGGTTTAAAACCATATATATAAATAATGAGTTCATTACAGTACCTTATGTGGTGGTTTTTCTTTCTTGCACTAACGGAGCTTATGAGATTTCCTGTTGAGTTTTGTGCTGTGAAGTTTTCAAGTTTTGGGTAAAGATTTGATGGACTATGGAATAAGGAGTGGCAAGAGCCCAAGCTTGGGGATTCCCATGGCACCCCAATATAATCTAAGGACAACCAAAAGTCTAAGCTTGGGGATGCCCCGGAAGGCATCCCCTCTTTCGTCTTCGTCTATTGGTAACTTTACTTGGAGCTATATTTATATTCACCACATGATATGTGTTATGCTTGGAGTGTCTTGTATGATATGAGTCTTTGTTTTTAGTTACAACAATCATCCTTGCTGTACACACCTTTTGGGAGAGACACACATGATTTGGAATTTATTAGAATACTCTATGTGCTTCACTTATATCTTTTGAGCACGATAATTTTTGCTCTAGCGCTTCACTTATATCTTTTAGAGCACGGCGGTGGCTTTATTTTGTAGAAATTTTTGATCTCTCATGCTTCACTTATATTATTTTGAGAGTCTTTTAGAACAGCATGGTATTTGCTATGGTTATAAAATTGGTCCTAGAATGATGGGCATCCAAGTTGGGTATAATAAAAACTATCATAGAAAGTGAATTGGATGCTATGATCAATTTGATGCTTGATAATTGTTTTGAGATATGAGGATGGTGATATTAGAGTCATGCTAGTGGAGTAATTGTGAATTTAAAGAATACTTGTGTTGAAGTTAGTGATTCCCGTAGCATGCACGTATGGTGAACCGCTTTGTGATGAAGTTGGAGCATAATTTATTTATTGATTGTCTTCCTTATGAGTGGCGGTCGGGGACGAGCGATGGTCTTTTCCTACCAATCTATCCCCCTAGGAGCATGCGTGTAGTACTTTGTTTCAATGACTTGCAGATTTTTGCAATAAGTATATGAGTTTTTTATGACTAATGTTGAGTCCATGGATTATACGCACTCTCACCCTTCCACCATTGCTAGCCTCTCTTGTGCCGTGCAACTTCCACCGGTACCATACACCCACAATATGCCTTCCTCAAAAAAGCCAACATACCTACCAATTATGGCATTTCCATAGCCATTCCAAGATATATTGCCATGCAACTTTCCACTGTTCCGTTTATTATGACACGCTCCATCATTGTCATATTGCTTTTCCATGATCATGTAGTTGACATCGTATTTGTGGCAAATCCACCTTCATAATTCTTCCATACATGTCATTCTTGATTCATTGCATATCCCGGTACACCGCTGGAGGCATTCATATAGAGTCATATTTTGTTCTAAGTATCGAGTTGTAATCTTGAGTTGTAAGTAAATAAAAGTGTGATGATCTTCATTATTAGAGCATTGTCCCAAGTGAGGAAAGGATGATGGAGACTATGATTCCCCCACAAGTCGGGATGAGACTTCCGACTTTATAACAAAAGAGAAAGGCCAAATAAAATAAAAAAATGAGAGAAAAAGAGAGAAGGGACAATGCTACTATCCTTTTACCACACTTGTGCTTCAAAGTAGCACCATGATCTTCATGATAGAGAGTCTCCTATGTTGTCACTTTCATATACTAGTGGGAATTTTTCATTATAGAACTTGGCTTGTATATTCCAATGATGGGCTTCCTCAAAATGCCCTAGGTCTTCGTGAGCAAGCAAGTTGGATGCACACCCACTTAGTTTCTTTTTGTTGAGCTTTCATACACTTATAGCTCTAGTGCATCTGTTGCATGGCAATCCCTACTCACTCACATTAATATCTATTAATGGGCATCTCCATAGCTCGTTGATATGCCTAGTTGATGTGAGACTATCTTCTCCCTTTTTGTCTTCTCCACAACCACCATTCTATTCCACATATAGTGTTATGTCCATGGCTCACGCTCATGTATTGCGTGAAAGTTGAAAAAGTTTGAGAATACTAAAGTATGAAACAATTTCTTGGCTTTTCATCGGGGTTGTGCATGATTAAATACTTTGTGTGATGAAGGTAGAGCATAGCCAGACTATATGATTTTGTAGGGATAGCTTTCCTTAGCCATGTTATTTTGAGAAGACATGATTGCTTTGTTAGTATGCTTGAAGTATTACTATTTTTTATATCAATATGAACTTTTGTCTTGAATCATTTGGATCTGAACATTCATGCCACAATAAAGAAAATTACATTGAGAAATATGCTAGGTAGCATTCCACATCAAAAATTCTGTTTTTATCATTTACCTACTCGAGGACGAGCAGTAATTAAGCTTGGGGATGCTTGATACGTCTCCAACGTATTTATAATTTTTTATTGTTCCATGCTATTATATTACCCGTTTTGGCTGTTTATGGGCTTTACTTTACACTTTATATCATTTTTGGGACTAACCTACTAACTGAAGGCCCAGTCCGAATTGCTGTTTTTTGCCTATTTCAGTGTTTCGAAGAAAAGGAATATCAAACAGAGTCCAAACGGGATGAAACCTTCGGGAGCGATCTTTTTGTAACAAATACAAACCAGGAGACTTGGAGTGGACGTCAAGAAAT